>NW_028189622.1:5777500-6137931 GCF_048542155.1 Nylanderia fulva
CCTTTTGTGTTAATAAATTGAATCTGTATAATGAAGACTCCGAAGATTCGCCAAAGCAGCCGATGAGAAGGAACACTTCTTCATTGATTTTGAAAATCTGAATGGACCAGGCACCGTCCGTAGGAATTTCTTGAACTAATGTTGCATTTCTCTTTTCCATATGTACTTTATAAAGCAAGGAGTTTGTACGATGCGTTGCACTTACTTTATCATAGTAAATCGCCAGAATTATATATACATTACCTGTAAGTTAAATTAAATTTCATATTAATGTTCTTACATACATTAACTTTTTTTATTTCAGTGGTGAATTTTTTAGTGTAATATACGTACCATCGTGTTTAAATATGCTCGCATCTTTCAAGTATCCTTCTATCTTATCGAAAACGTCTTCGTGAATCTTTTTCGAATTTTCAGACTTCATCAAGGAAATCGTAGTGAATTCTTGCTTGGTTCTCGACGAGGTGCATTTCTCATTGCTCGAAACGGCGTTCGTTATTACGTTGATACCAAAAACACTGTTGGGATCATGAAAATTTCTTACGATTTCTCCAGGATACACTTGCCATTTTCGCACATTTCCATCGATGATTTCTACCACAGATTGATACACACACAAACAATGATCTGGTAGCCCGCAAAATATTCCGGGCTGTTCACTGTACATATTCAGTCTGATTTCGTCCTCGTTGAAGTGCACTACGTCGATTTTGCTGACATTGTTCCCAGGTATCTTTAGATTCTCTTCTATTTCTAGATAAAAGAAGATGTTACCCAAGTTCTCGAACATTTCCGAACTATACTCGATATTCTGTTCGATTATTTTCCAGCTTTCCTCTAGGCTTTGCCTAGTCTTATTCGCCTTCTCTTGAGAATCGCTAATTGCGGAACGGAAATTTACACCATTTACCAAACCGGAAACATTCATATTTTGGATCCGAACGTTTGCCTTAAAAATCTAGTAGAGAAGAAATAATTCAAGTATGTGTTAAAATTAATTTTAATATTAAACATTTTCATTTAACTATATATGACTTGTATATTAACTTCGATTTTTGTTTTTATTTTTTAAATCTTATAAATTTAATTGCAATCTTATAGAATAGAAGTTAAATTTATACTAACCAGATTTCCAAAGATATTGACATCTTCATCGTTTTGTACACCATTATTAAATTCTTTTATTATGTCGACACCATTGATTTGCGGTGCAGTAACATTTCCTTCGACTATCAAATCGTCTTCAAAAGTTTTTGTGCCATATATCATCTGCACCTCATCAACATCATTAAGCACAAACTCAGATGGATAAATCCCATTGATTTTCCCTATATGCGCATTACCTAAAACATTGCGTGGAGCAAAAAATGTTAATCTTTCTTCATGTTTCTTTAAAAATTTTACATCTACAAATTTTAAAATCTTCCTAAATTCTTCTTTTTTAAAGTGATGATTCAAATACTTGTAGAAACATAAAATAATTTATTTATGAAGATTTGCATATTTCTTGATGTTCTTTAAATTATAAACTCATATATTTTTAATCTTAAATGAATAGATAAATTAATACTTTAAATTATATAATAATTACTATAATAATTTAATTACTGATTATTAATTTTTTGATCTCTTATTCTCTGATAATATTATCAATTAACTTGTCTAAGTGTTTTACCTGTTACTGTGACGACACCATTAAATTTCAAATCGCACGAGATGCTGTGATTTCCGGTGAGAGTAACACGGTTGCTGACGAACTCGTCGAAGTCTATCCCGTTCAAATTCTTTAGGTGTACGTCGTTCATCACTACAAGGTCCTCGAAGAAGACGTTGTCCGGCATAACGTCGTTGGTACGTACAACAGCGTTGATGGACGCGTTAAAATCGGCATCGTTCACGTGAAGTTTCTCGATTGTCACGTCCTTGAGGGATGTCAACGGACCGAGAATCGTTTCCTCGCGATTCCTTCTAACAGCCGAATCGTTAAACTTGAGAATATCCACGTCGTTGACTTTGGCAATGCCCAAGTCGCCGTTCACCACTAACTTATCCGCGATGAAATCATTTTCGAAGAATTTCTTCCCGCTGATCTCAATGTTTTCCCCGTCGTTGATCACGGCGTCCGATATTATGCGTTCGATCTCATTGATCTCGTTGTACGCACCGATGACCGTCCACGCGTGAACGTCCTTCGCGAAGGTCACTTTGCCCGTGATATCTTGGTCTCCGGTTTTGGTCACGGCGTTCTTCCACAAGTAAGATATCGAGGTAGGACTAGTCAAGGGCGTTTCCCAAGAAATATTTCCATCCACCTTTAGGAAATCGATATTTTTCACGGGAACGTGCAATAAGCTGTCGTATAACTATAAGACAAAAAGAAAATAAAAATTAAATTATTTTGTATAGAAAAAAATGTATAAATAAATAAAAATACTTAATAAAATAAAATTAACATTTAATGTGTATCTAACAATAAGAGATTATAGAATGGATCTTTATTTTTACCTCGCGCACATTACGTCCATTTAACTTCGAAGTAATCACATCGCCTTCGACAAATAAATCGGAGAATGTTACGTTGCCCGTGATCGTTAAAGGCTCGTCTATCCACATAAACTTCGAAGCGTTCTGTTGATTGATGAAGTTCATTGTGACGTTGTCGGAAGTGACAATGTGGGCCGAAAAATGTCCAGATATCTTTTGTTCCCTTGATTTCGAGAGCACATTAGCAAACAGTTCATCGAAATTTTGACCATGAAGAGATTCTAGAGTTATGTTCTCTACGATTAAGCTTTCGATGCTCTTCTCCGAAGTTATCATGATATCGCTTTGCCCCAGTTCTTCTAAGAAACTCTCCATCGATTGTCCATCCACTTGCCTAACCGTCAGGTTCTTCACTATCAAGTCGCCATCAATAACGATTCTGCTCAGATCAAAATCTGTCAGATTTTTTAATTGCGTCAGGAGATCCATCTTGATTCTATTCAACCTTTCCACTTCCAACTTCCGTACGTTGAATTGTGGTGTCTTTAAGGTCGCTATCTGATGATCATCGTTGAGGTGAAGCCCATCTTCGAAGAGAACCTCACGATCATTGAGAAGATCAATATTGAGATTGTCGACGAATACGCGACGCGCTTGAACAGTGAAAAGTTTCGTGGTTCCTGAGAAATTTGTTCGAATTCCATTCATGATGTCGTCAACATCGACGCCGTTGAAAGTCAAGGTAATGATATCTTCCGCTCGGAGACTTTGCAGATGCAATTGTTTTCGAATAATTAATTGATTCGATTCAACCTGGAACAAACTGTCGTGTGAATAATCGTTTTCATTGAAGAATTCGTCGACATAAAGATTTTCGAAGCGTAGATTGGTGAATTCGCTTGGTATTTCTTCCATTGTGGTGTACAAAAAATCGTTTTCCGTGAAACCATTGAGATACTTTGCATCGAGTCTGTCGATGGTAACGCCGTTTTTCAAAGTGATCTTTTCCGTGATTGTCTGATCGCCGGATTTCGTCCAGAAGTTGTTAAATAGGTCGTTCACATTTATTGGAACATCTTCTACAAAGAGCGTAGCTGCATTTTCGATTTTGATACTTCGAAGATGTAGATTACCGAATATCGTGACATTTTCGTAGATATGAAGAAACCGCTCGTTAAACATTTGCATCATAGATGTGTTCACATCAATCGTGAAATTTTCGGTGACGTGGAGATTCGCTAGTTTTAATTTACCTGTAATAATATACACAATTTTTTCATAAAATATACGAATATTAAGCAGAATATTATTAAATATAAAAGAAAAATCTTTGGCATTAAAAAAATTTGCATATAATTCTAATAAATTATAATTTTTAATAAAAATTAAATATTTTTATATTAATATTAATATAAAATAAATAAACTATATATAAAACTGTAATATAAAATATATTTGTGATATAGTATATATGATATAAATTATATAATATTATCAATTATTAAAATAATCATGTAGATTGTCATAATTAATAGGTCAAATAATTTCGTAAATTACCCTTAATAATATTTTTGCGAGACTTCCTCGCAGCTTCCTCAATTGGTATCCCGTTAACCGTTTCAGCAAATAGATTGTCAATCTTCAAAACTGGTATATAAAAATCGTCAAAGGTCTGATTTGTTGTCGTTGTCATAAACTTATCAGCGGGAATACCATTCAACATCTGCGTTGTAAGGTTCGTAATATCCAAAAAGTTTTTATATGTAATTGTACCTGCGAGAAAAATGTCATGAATACAAAGTTTTGTTAATACGTTTTTTCATTCCTACACCTTTAAATGATAACCCGAATAAAAAATTGTTTTATTCAACCTTTAATTTTCTGGGTATGATTAATGAGGAATAGATTGTCGATTAATTCATCGACGATTGTTCCGTTCAAGCTTTTAATTTTCAATCTCGGTACTGTTAAATCAGAATGCACTATAATTGTGTCGTTTGAATATTCGATGGAGCTATTTGCGGCGGTAAATGTAATTCCTTCATCCTTTCGTAACATCCAATCTGCAACGCATCATTATTTACATTTCACGATAGAAAAAGAACGTGAAAAAAGAAAAAAACATTATACATATAACATAAATTATAGCAAATATATTCAGTCTTGACTCCAACTTACATTGGGATGGCACTCCACAGAGAGATTCAACTTCAAGTTCGTGTACAATAATATTTTCCACTCTCAACGGATGTGTAAAGTTTTGATTGCCTTTTGGTAGAATTACTTTTTCCGATAGCATCTCCGCATCGTTTACGATATCGATGTCCACTCGATCAATCTCCAGCTCTTCTAGATATGCATCGTCAATCACGATCTCGTCTTGCCACATTTCCACGTTCGTAATTATCATTTCTTTCTGCGCTTTCGAGCCTGCTGCAATCTCGTCAATATTGTGATCCAGCTCGTTCAGGACATCTTCAATCAAATGAGGTGGCAAGATGTCTTCTTCAGCCGTAATTTCAATGCTGTCCACTGTGCCGTGTTGAAAATTCAAATTGTCGAATTTCACTGGTTCCGTGATCGTCAAGTTCTTCGCGGATGGTAAAAGAATTTTCCAAGAAGCCTCGGCTTCCTTTATAGCCGGCATTCTTGCCTGCAACGTTTCGATCAGATCCGATAAGCATTTCCTCGTTGCATCAGTATCTTCGACAATATTTTCTATAATAGAAATTTTATTAAAATTTTTTTTATATCTAGAATTTGTAGCTAAAATTTTAGTTCTATAAGTCTTAGATTTGAGATTTACAACAATATAAAAAAGATAAGATATTAAAATTTTAAATATATCCTTTAACATGTGTGTGTAAACTAATAAATATAAAAAGATTAATTAAAGAAATAGATTAAAAAGATAAAATTTCAACATTCTTAATCCCACATATAATAAAAAAAATATCAAAATAATATAACATAGATAATATCTTAAACTTATTTTTATATTAGTAGCCTTTTCGTTGATACAAATGAAAAAGTATCAATTAAAATTATTTACCGCTTGGTACCGAAGTCATTTCAGCTTGCCATTGTTCCACCAAATATACATTCTTTTCCTCAATAATCAATATCACATTCATCGTATATTTATTCATTGATACCACCATATCAATTATTTTTTGGTCGTCTTCGAATTGTTTAACGTTTTCACTTTTCCAATCGGATGTACTATGAAATTTATATAACTGGATGATATTCTGTAAATCATTTGTTACAATATTATCATGTGTCATTTTTATATTTAAAAAAATTGAGTAATTAATTCTTTTACTTACATCGTGTGCTACAACTATAAAAGTATTACCATCTACATGGAAAATACTCATCAAGCTGTGTGGTTCAATCCCGGAAAGACTAAACCAATGCAACAGTTCTTGTCCTAAAAATATGTTTCAGTTAATGTTTTATTCGATGAAATAAGAAAAAATTTATATTTTCAAGAAGTACACCAACCATCCCAGCAGAGAACATTGCTTCGTCCTAACTCGTTTGTCATTAAGACAAAGTTGAAGTCGCCGTGGACATAGTGATGCATTGAAATCGGTCGCGTGATGGACAAAAATTGTATCCTCTCAATGTCACCGACTTTGAACTCGTACACCTCGGAACCGACCCGCGGATTCTCGGCTTCGTATTGCGCGAACACGATAATCGTCGATCGCCGTTGCTCGAACGCGGTGACTGATATCGCGCCGATCGTCATCACCTCGTCGACTACGTCCATATACGTACCGCTCCATCGATAGATACTGCGATTCGATAGAAGTTTGCAAGAAAAATAAAAATCCGAAAAAAATTAATCTCTCTTTCTCAGAATTTTTATATCTTTTTTATTGTATATTATACTGAATTAATTGTAATTGTAAGTATGTAAGACTCACATAGATGGCACGGAAAATTTGCCAGCATTATTGGCGATGACTAGATGAAGTTGATCGTCCTGTGTGAAAAATTTAGCGTCTACGGGAATTCCTCTGTGTCCGATGGTGTGGCGAAATCGCAATGTGTTATTTCGCGTTGCCGTATAAAGACTACACAAATCAGGCTCGTAACACAGTAATAGATAGGTAGTATCTTCCCACACAATGTTCTGCAACGAATGCATTAATTTATGTATTATAATATAATTAATACATTAATTAATGTATTATAAAATATAATTAATTTTATAAAGATAAAAATGAATATATTATAAATCTACACGTATTATATAAATATGGAATTGTATACAATTATAAAATATAAAGATAAATATGTAGAATATATATAAATGATCAAAAATACATTTTTTACAAGAGATATAATAGAAAATTGAAATTATCGATATTGATATTATTAAAGATGATTTAAATACCCTAACAAATTTAACAGGAGAAAGCTCTCCAATCCAGTCAACTTGATGTAACGCCAGATAAGTTTTGTTCCAAGAGGTCTGATTAAGAGAAGGTGCCATCACGCGATTGTCATCGAGGATGAATATTTCGTCGAATATATTTATCGTGAACGGTCTGTGCTCGCTTGTTAAAGGTACTCGCCATGATTTATTCCATTGTACTTTATACAATTTTTCGTGCACTGCAGAAAAACAGAATGCTTGTTACTCGACATAAAAAATCATATTAATCTAAATAGTATTATATATTAATTGTATATATTTTTGAAAAAAATTATCAAAAAAATATTTTTAATAAAATTAATTTTGAGAAAATATAGCTATCTAAAATTAAATTCATTACACAAACTTACCCGGCGATGTTTCCTGAATGTGAATCTTAATAAATTCTATCTTAGATTGCCGTAATTTCTCGTTCAGATATTCATTCAGATTTGTCGCGTGTATGGAAGAAAACTGGATAATTAAGGCACAGCCTACCACCTGCAACGTATTAGACATTAAAATAAAGAATGTAATAAATATCTTTGCATTTTATTGTTCACTGTATTTACATTAAAAAAGATAACGGTACTTACAAATAGAAAAAAGAGTTTCATGGTTTTGTGATTTCAATTACGGTGCCACCATTCACGGCAAAGGCCGTGCGAACATTGAGGGATTTCGAAAACTGTCTGCGGTATTTGGATGACCTTAACACATCATATACAAGAAATATGAGTATGGAAAATGTAAATATCTCAAATATATATACATAGATAAATCAATAATATTATGAAGCAGGAGCTACAAATATCAATGTATCATCTCGTCTTTAATTTCAAATCAAATCAATAAGTAAAATAAAAAGATTAAAAATGCGTTATAAATAAAATAATTATTTATATATAAATCCTGCATAATATAAATAATAATATATATAAATTTCCGAAAATAGAATAAGATATATTGTTTATATTATAAACATTTAATCTACATTAAAACTGCTATTTAAAACTGAAGAAAATGTAAAATTTATATAATAATGTAAATTCGAAAGATTGCGATTTTGATTGATTAAAAAAAAATAACATAAAATGCGTCAAAAACGTTAAGGAACAATAATGTCTGTGATGTGTTTTTTCATTATTATATATATGTATATGTGTGTCTTTTATTATATATATTGTCTAAACTTTTTAAAATACTTTCTAGTAAAATATATCGACGAAATAAATATACTCATCTTAAATATTTGCTCGATAAATCATTTTATATATCTTTTATAAAATATAAAATCTTTCATCAAAAATTTTTCAAAAATTTATTGTGAATAAGTAATCTATAAAATCTTTAAGGCACGCAAATAATGCATGATTAATCTTGACCCATAAAATTTCTGTATATCCTTGAAACAAGTTCATATAATGTGTGATAAAGTATGCGTATGTATATATATATATATATACAGGGTGTTATAAAAGTACCTGACGTTCAGATAGCCAGGAAAAAATCATGAAAACCCAGTACTTAACATTTTTTCTAGGACTCATATTTTTCGAGTTATTCTGCTGTTCCGGTACTTTTATAACACCCTGTATGTTTATGCGATTATATATGTATATATGCACTTTTTTCGAATTGCATACAAAAAATATATTTTTCAGTAGAATGTTCCCTCATTATTCTTATTAGTGCTTACAAAGTGTAATTAAAGACAGGAATTGACTTAAAATTATTATCATTAATTCGACATAAATAAATTGTCCAGCATAATTGAACAAAACAAGAACGAAAAATTACTCATTATACTCGATAATAAATTAGGGGTTATGTTAATATAAATAAATATTTCAATGAATAAATACGACTACCACAATATTCTAGAAGACCTTGAAGGAGAAAAGGACTTCATTCGCATAAAACGCAGCAGATTCTCCTTCAGATTGCTCCGCGCAACATCAACGTACTCCGCTCGACATATTCGAACCTCGTCATCGATCGAAACGAACGTAGATCGCGCAAGCACTCAACATCCGCTTAGCGCATGCGCGAGCGCGGGAGCGCGCGCACGCGCATTGGTCCTCGGCGGGCGGCGTCGCGCGTTCCGATTGGCGCGCGAGCGTCTTGTCCACCAATCCGCGCGCTCCGATTCGATCCGACTCGCGCGACCCAGTTGCGCGTCTAATTACCGCGCGCTGCTGTCGCTCGCGCGCCGCAATCTGCCATCCGAAGCGGGAGCGGTCGGTTGATTTATCACGAACGCCGGATTCTCTCGTCCGCGTCGACCCAGTTAGTTATCCCCGGGACATTTCGTCGAACGGAGAATACATCGCGTCTCGAGGACGTCGCGCGAGAACCGCGCCGAAGAACGCGAAAACGCATATCGCGCAGCTGCGCGCGCGATTGCGAGCACGCACGCACGCGCGCGTGCCACAAGTGTCATATAAGTGTGTGCGTATATATGTGCGTTGGATCGTCGGGCGTCCGTGTATGCGACCGCGTGCGGGCGGTTCCCACACGACGTTGTCGTCCGTGCAACAAGTGTCAGGAGGAGGAAGAGGAGGCGGAGGTGACGGCGATCGCTTGAACTGTGCGGTGGTGTGGAATACGTCGTGCATGGTGGATCGGTGTGCGTGACAGATCGGTGTGCGTGACAGATCGGTTGACGGCTCGGGACGGCCGCCGTAAAAAACACCATCGTTGTCGTCATCGGGACCTGCTGACGGGAGATCGCTCACCGGCAAGGGCGCACCGGGATATGGGCTGCGCCGTGAGCACCACCGGCGAGAAGGAGGCCGCCGAGAGGTCCAAGAAGATCGACAAGGACCTCCGCGCTGATGGCGAGCGGACCGCCAGCGAGGTCAAGCTCCTGCTGCTCGGTAAGCTGGCTCTTCCCTGGGAAGCCTCGGTGATTTTCCAGAGTCCTCGGATATCCTCTTTCGATGGGAACGGATGTAATGCCTCTGCTTTCGTATTCCGGTTCTGCGGAAGACGATGGGAAATTTGCATCCCCTACTCGCGTGATGGCGAGGTCTTTCTCTCTCTTTTTCTCTTTCCTTCTCGCGCTTTCTCTCCCTCTTTCTCTTTCTATTCGCACCTCGCCTCGTATATCGGACATAGCCGTCGAACGCTCCCAAAGACGCCGCGTAAACCGTGATCCGTAGAATTAGTCCGTCCCTCTTAGCTACGCTTTCCTGCGGATTTTTCGGTCTCTTCCTCGGATAATCGCAGATACAGTCTTCCTTAGAGAGTAACGTAGTATAGGTACTCTTAAAAAAGCTGTAGATTTATTATTTTATTTATTTCATATACACAACTACATATATTTTTGACAATTAATAATAATTAATTTTTAAATAGTTTAAATAGTAATTTTTTTTAATAGATTTTATTTTCCGTAGGGGAATTCTATGTCTTTTCCCGAATCATAGACTCGTATTTGTACTGGAAAAAGAAGATAGGAAAGGCGTGTGGTTGCCCCAGATGGCCCTAATTTAGGAGACGAGCACTTTCCTAATGTCTCGGCGACGCGGTGTCTTTCGGATTTAATAACACTTTCGATTGCGCGAACCTCTGCGGTATCCTTTTTCAGCTCTCGAGTTCTTCCCGCAATGTATGTGTATGTGTATGCGTCATGTTTCACGTGGCTTCCACTGTTAAAACCTAGTCAACGCTTGTGAAATTGCTTTTGTTCTTTTGTGCATCAGAACCACGATTAGTTTCTCCGCTAATGAGATTTCTTCAACAAAAAAAAATACGGAGCGTTCCAAAGCCATTCTTTCAGCCTATAGTCACAAAATATCCATAATTAAATTTCTGTACAGCTCAGAAATTTAATTCACTGTCATGGACTTGAAAAAAATTTATAATACTTCAACTATACAATTTAAAATGTATATATTATATACAGGGTGTTATAAAAGTACCGGAACAGCAGAATAACTCGAAAAATATGAATCATAGAAAAAATGTTAAGTACTGGGTTTTTATGATTTTTTCTAGGACTCTAATTTTTCGAGTTATTCTGCTGTTCCGGTACTTTTAAAACACCCTATATATGACATATTTTTTAGACTTGAATTAAAGATTCAAAATATTCCTGTATATATATTTTTTAACATATTTAAATTATTTAATCTTCTAAAATTCTTATTAATTCTTATTAAGATTCTTAATAAGAATCTTATGAAAATTCTTATTAAGATATTTAATATTAATAAAATTTAATTTAATTTTAATCATTCGAAATTAAATATATTGACAATTATATTAAGTCAAATAATTAATATAATAAGAAAAATAATTAATATCGTCATTCAAAGAATTTCGACATTTTTGCAAGTTTTTATCTTAGAACGTACAAAAAAGTTTGAAAAACCGCGAATGAATGAAACGCGTGTGTTATTACGGGAAACTTGAATCATCAGCCGCGTGTGAATCATGAGATTACGTCTCTTTCAAATCCATGCGAATTATATCTTGCTTAAGGAAAAAAAATTACTTTTCTTCGAATGAGAACGAGTGGTCTCCGATAGGATGACTGGCTGAATCGCGAATCAATCGAACGAAACTCTACAATGAAAAGGTCGATGATTAATCGGTTAATTGGATTCGTTTATGTATCTAATAAAATCTCTCAAGTGTGAGTATATTGCACACACGTACGTAGATTTAAATTAATTCAAAATTTACTGTCAGTCATACGTCAAATAAATACGAATTAATCATGCATGATGTGATAACAATTTTAATTATTATGTCAATAGGAAGGCTTTCAAGTTTCTCGATCATATAACATTCATTCAACTTTATTTACATTTCATCCAGTAATTATGACTGAATCATCACCGAAAAAAATTTATACATCTCATGCTTGTAATAATCACTGGTTTAATATACATATTTAATTAAAATTCAAGGTGCTGGCGAGTCTGGCAAATCCACGATAGTGAAACAAATGAAAATCATTCACGAGACCGGCTACAGTAGAGAAGAATGCGAACAATACACAAAAGTAGTGTACAGCAATACAATACAGAGTTTAATGACAATTATCAGAGCTATGGGGGAGCTGAGGATTGATTTTGCTGATCCCAATAAAGCGGTAAGGTCTTTGTATCTTTTTATTAAATTGATGTGAAAGATGTATCATATAACATAGATACATGTAAAATCAATATTTCACACACTTTCAATGTTACTTTTTTTTTTAATTAAAATATTGTCACTGTGTGTTTTTAATATTTTTTTTATGTATAGAAAGTAAATTTGTAATTGTTTTTTCTTTCTTAAACTCATTAATTTATTTTTATTTGAAACAGAATTCGAGAGGAAGACGATAAATCTTTTTTGCATCGACATTTAACAACATCGCTTATTAATGGCACTTTGTCAACTTACTCGTGCCCCACTGACATTAAATAATATCGGCCTTGTGTTTGTGTTGTAGGATATGGCACGACAATTTTTCACCCTCGCATCAGCGGCAGAGGAGGGTGAGCTAACTGGGGAACTGGCGTTATTAATGAAACGATTATGGCAGGACGCTGGTGTGCAGCTCTGTTTCACGCGTAACAGAGAATACCTGCTCAACGATTCGGCAGCATATTACCTTAATGCACTTGACCGCATAGCACAACACAATTATATCCCGACGCAGCAAGATGTTTTACGAACGCGTGTCAAGACTACGGGAATCGTGGAGACGCATTTCTCCTTCAAGGGTCTACACTTCAAGTACGTTTACCGCGTACTTTATTTGTTATTTTCAAAGAAAACTTACTTTAAGATCTTTAATTAGTATTATGTCAAATAATGAATCATTTCTAAACGCGCTATTTCTGTAATATATTTTGTAAAGATGTTACAAAAAATATTACATTTTAATACATAAAGAGAAAATTTTCACTTAATAGATATAATTTTTCCATACAACAAAAATATTCATTAAAATTATATATTTTTAATTATATTTCTTATTTTTTTATAGAATGTTCGATGTCGGTGGTCAACGGTCCGAGAGAAAAAAATGGATTCACTGTTTCGAAGGGGTCACCGCAATCATCTTTTGCGTCGCTTTAAGTGGTTACGACCTAGTGCTGGCAGAGGACGAGGAAATGAATCGTATGATAGAGTCGATGAAGTTGTTTGATTCGATTTGCAATAGCAAATGGTTCGTCGAAACGTCAATTATATTGTTTCTGAACAAAAAGGACCTATTCGAGGAGAAGATTACCAAAAGTCCGCTCACCATCTGCTTCCCGGAGTACAAGGGTACCAACACCTATGAGGAATGCGCCTCCTACATTCAGATGAAATTTGAGAATCTGAACAAGAGGAAGGATCAGAAGCAGATTTACACGCATTTCACGTGCGCCACAGATACGTCCAACATACAATTCGTGTTTGATGCTGTAACAGACGTGATAATCAAGAATAACTTGAGTAATTGCGGTTTATTAAGCTAAGTATTCAAATACTCGATCAGCGTAAACTGTCGGAAAAACAGTATATATTTCAACACATGTTGATGACTCGTAGATCTTAACAAACGGAGGAATGATAAAGAGACTGATCGAAAATTCTAAAGTATAATACCGCGTATCGTTTACAAACATGAATATATAAATATTCGATTAATAATCGATGATTTTACAGATTAGGCTTTGAAGTATTCTATTAGAGTATGACGTAACTATATAATTTCATAGTTTTTAATTAACTATCCTTTGTACAAAATTCGTAAATTTGTCGGAGTTTCTAGTATGCAAATATATTTTTTAATTTATTGGTTTTTGGATTTAATTAGATATAACAAAGTATTCTCAAATTACGAACAAATGATTTTACAGTACTCGGGAATCAAATGTAAAGATAAAGCATTTCACATTATTGTCAAGAATATTCTTTTTTTTATGCACTGTGTTCAAAACTTTGTAGTAGTTATATTTTTAGGAAATTAAACATTCACATGCATTGATACGATTAATTGTAACTTCTAAAAATTTTCAGCTCGTGACAAATAATTTTGTAACTTTTCTAATGTATCTTTTTTTTAATAATCTTACTTGACAATAGATAAAATGAATTATATACATTTTAATTAATCACATTCAAAATCAAATTATATTAATGTACGCAATTGTTTAGTTTTTTCATAAATATAATTATGCGAAGCAATGCGTAGAAGAAAAATTGAGACAATAATGTTAAATATATAAATATACATATAGCGTACACTTACTTCCGATTAAGAAGAGCAGATAAAGTGTTACTTTGTTTTTGCTAAATGTATATGTTTAACTATACTAACCAAGAATTTTAGATAGCTATTAATTTAGTAATACTTTTTGTATATAATTTATTACATTCACTAAAAACAATTATGCGCTAAATGGAAATGCGTTTCCATGTTTCTGCTCATATCCATTTGCATTTATGACAAATAGAAATTCAATATCTCAACGACGAACACGGCTCTCTGTGTTTCTATTTCTACAGTATATATTTATCAATTTGAGAAACAATTTTTTTATACAAGCTTCATTTTTTATACATGTATTAATAAGTAATAAAGCCGAGATCGTTCTTATTTCTCGATTTATCGAACCAATATAATGATAATATTAGGCATTAGTACAAGACAAGTTCAAATCAAATTTCTTTATACAGTTTAGATCAATAAATGAAATTTTTTTAAGATTTAACGCCTTCTCCCTTCCCGTCTGATCTCTTTATTATTTATAGATCATTCAATACATATATACATGTCCAATGTTTTACAGCTTGTGTACTAGGTGAGGACTGATCTAATAAAACGCATCAACTACGCACGCGAGTGTGAGAGATGCGTATTGGTGAGGTGCTGTAGGATAAAAGTTATATTATAGATTAGTGTGTAAGAAACAATTTTCTCTACATCACTATACATTATTTTTGTTATAACTTTTTTTTTACACATATGTATACGTCCATTTTCCCGCAATTAGAGCCACCTTTACGCAAATAAGCTAAAATGAAAATTAAGAGTATTATAATCATATATACAATTGATGATAATTAACATTTTGACTGTCACGTTTTTTAACGTCGTACATATTTTCGAACGTAAATTATGCTTGATGCTGAGTAATAATTTCTGCTTTTATCCTGTTTAATGCATTTGCATTCGTTCATTATGTGTAACACGACAGTCAAAATGATAGAACATTTATGTATCGTGCATAATAAGGAACATAGTACATATTATATGTTTCCTAGAAAATAATAAGAGAGTTTAAGGAAAGAAATAGGATAGGTGGGTATGTTGGACCCATCGGGACGGACGTTTTAGAAATTTCATGGAATGTAAAATAGGAACTTTAAAATTAAGAGAGCTAAATAAAATTATATATAAAAATATCTTAGATTGTAGCTAAACTAGCCGCCTTTAAAATAATCAAACTCATGGATAACTCCCACTTGCAAAAAAAGGCAAATTATGCATGTATAAGAATATATATATGTATATAGAACACTTGTGTGAGAATACTGCTGCGTTTGAGTCTATCCTGTTCCTTCTGTCGTGCTACATATAATCATTTGTAAAATTAAGCTCCTTGGAGTTTTTTTGGTACACTTAGACTATTACGATACTGCGAAGAAACTCCTAAAACTTTATAGAAGCGATACTAACATCAAGAATTACATTTTAAATTATATACGATACAAGCAGAGACAACTAGAACATTACCGCAAGTACCTCGCCATTTAAACTTGGATCATTAATTTTCTGATATATTCAATTTTATAACTTTCAACGCACGTTACGAACATACATATTAAATCTGTGTGTCACATCAACAACCATAAATTGATTGGATCTTTGAAAATACAACAGTTTCTCGCATCACCAATGTGTGAAATGGAGATATCAACAAGATTAATATCCATATTATCATCAACAAGCGGAAGATACGATTCGGCAAGCTCAAAAACAGCCCCTATCAGTACAAATCTACAATTATCGAAAATAATTATTTCCGACTTGATGATTCCATTCTTAGAATAATCACAGAATAGATTTCTAACTATTCTACGCGAATCTGGAACTTAGTTTGGAAGCGAGGACTCATCATCAATTATGTCGACTTGTCGTTATTAACTTCATAAATAATACGCGTATTAGAACGTTAAATAAATGTACCGGATACTTAGTGCTGAGAGCATTTATCTTACGTTCCTTTTTTACTGAGGATTTCTGGCCGGAATGGGCGGCCCGCCGGTGGTTCTCGCTGGAACGGGTGGCGGAGCATTCGGCGGAGGTAGACTCGGCGGTGGATGCTGAGGAGGCGGCGGGGCTTGCCTGTGCGGCAAGGGAGGAGGTATCGAGCTAGGCGGGGGTCTCGACGGTTCCTGAGGCCCGTCCATACGCGGTAAAGGTGGCGGTGGCCGGTTTGGTACGGGATAACTAGGCGATCCGTCTGGTATCTCTTCGTAGATGGCAGAGTCAGGCGACAATCTCTCGTCTTCTTGATCCTCTTCCGCTTTATTTATGCCTGGTTGTGTCATGGGAGCCGCAAACTGATTGGGAACCACACTGAAGACACCCGCTCGCGGTCCCTTTCGTTCGTGAGCGGGACTTTTCGGTGGTTGAGATGGTCGTCCCGGTGGCGTCGGCCTCGGCGGTGGCATCACGCCGTTAGGGCTACCTCTGCTGGGAGAGAGGGGCACCGGTCGTTCGGCGATGTCCAAATGTTCTAATCGTTGCATGGGACTTCTCAACGGCGAATTTGCTGTGAACTGCGCCACCGTGGTGTTGCTGCAGATCTCAATCTCCTTCTCGATCAGTTCCACCCAGTTGGGTGATTTCAGCGACAGCTTCAGCGTCTGGCCGCATACTTGTGTCATACCCTTCTTCGCCGCGGCCAGGGCACACTGGCCGTCTCTGAACGTCACCCAGATGGTCTCGCCGACGTAACGGACCAGGATGGCCTCACCGATATGAGACAGATCCTGTATCAGCGCAAACATGAGATTGTTGTCGAACACGCTGTCCATATCCTCGACATCCTCCACTGCCTTGACTATTATCGTGCCATCGGGCGGACCCAGATCCTGTATCACTTCCTTGAACACGCGCTCACGTTGCTCGGGATCGACACAATGTATATCTATGTCGATCGTAGCGAGCACCGGACGATGATCGCTCTGTTTCAATTCCGCTCTACCGTAATAAACGAGTTTTCCCGGATTCCAATCTGTAGGGGAATCTAAAATATAGCACCATTGATAAATACAATTATATATTTAATATATTGAATATAAATAGTTCCAAAAAAACTAACCAATATCAGGTACTTGTTTTCGACGTTTCCAGAGAACTCTATCCGTCCATGCGGGTTGACGACACTTCTCACTGGTGTCATAATCATCGGAGAACAGATCGTATTTATATGTAGGATCGAAAGTGATAGGCCCTTCCAAGAAATTCTTGAAAACATTACCCTGTTCTTGTTGAACCTTAAAAAAAAAAAACAATTATATTATTAATTTTTAAATAGATCAAAAATTTATTCCTACGCGATTCTGACACTAATAAATGAGAAAATACTCTTTTTTTAATTAACTCGATATGATACAATACCCTTAATTGGTCGTATTGCAATATCTGATCTAGTTCGTTCCGTTTAATCATTTCCTTCATCTCATCTTTGTCCATGTCGACTCTGTAGTTGAAATCTCCGCACCAAAATACATAATCGTGTGTATTCAGGGTTCTGCCCATGGGAAACGTTATCTTTCTCGTGATCTCGGCATAATCAGCATTGCGTTCGTTCACCTGCGATTGGCCGGCGGCGAAGTGCGCGCATACGAAGCAGAAAGACGTGGAATAGAGCACGCATCTGATCGCCGCGGCGCCTTTGTTTCCGGTTGCTCCTCCCAATCCCGTTTTCACGCAATCTACCGCCACATCTCGCAGATACGGCGCATGCACGGGTCGTATGAACAGATATAGACAGACGCCGACCAACTGCTGATATGTCACAAGAACGTATTCCGTATCCTTACACAGGATTTTCTGCAGCTCCTCAGCCCAAGCTTTTGCGTTGTCCGAACTTGCAGCCATGATATTGCTAGCGTTCAGATCGACAATCTCCTCGAATCCAATTGCAAATATGTCTACAGGAGCTTCATTTTCCGCGTTCTCATGCTCCAGGGATACCAAGGCTGAATAAATGATTAGAGATTTAATTATAAAAAAGAACTTTTGTATATCATATTTTTTATAATAATTCGGCATTCTCAGTAAGACAATACTTACATGATTTACCCGGTCCATCGAATAACCAATCAGCCAGAGAAACATCTTTGTAAACTACACTTCTAAAATGCTTTCCTCCGTTAACGTTGTAAGTGCCGACGCTTATTCTGAGAGTCATCGTATTCACGTATTCGTTGTAGCGCTTGCACATCTCTCGTAGAAGATTTGGCGCGGCGTGTAACATGTTAGAGGGTAATAACAAACGTGCTCTATCAGCAAGTTCTGTGTTTAACGTCGAACCTAATAATAAAATATCGATCGCTTCCTGCTTATTGGAATCTAGTAAATTATTTTGTATCGTTCTGGCTGCCGATCTCGCACCGTCCATCAGCTTAGAACTGCCTTGGATGGCACCGGTGCCCGCGTATATCTTGCTGACCTCATTGCCATTGTTGATCCACATCTGGCGAAATACTTCCTCGAATCTCGAGACCATCTGCTGCTTCTCCATCAGTTTCAACAGACTCATCTGTTTACCCAGCATCTCGAGCGCGAAGAACGTTTGCACGCAATTTGTTCTGTCCAAGCAATCTAGACAGTTGGTCCTGATAGTGCCGGTTTGCTCGAGAATTACAGTATTGCCGACCGCGTAGAACATGGAGAACGAATCCAAGTATTTTTCCACCTTCGCCTTCAGCTTCGACAGATTCTTCATGTTTCCACCACGGCATTCTTGATGATAATCGAATATGATATGTGGCACGTCCTTGTGCTGTGACATATTGTGATGGGTTTGAAACAATTGACTCAGCATCGCCTCCCCTTCCTTGCTGCCAATTAGACTAGAGCCAAGGAGATTGACGATTACTTGTTGGCCATACCGTTTCTTGATCATCTCTAGATGCCTGTCGAAAGCGGGCGCAGAAGTCTCGAAGCCACGTGAAATTTTTACTTTGTGGGAACCAACTTGTATACCTGGCTGTTCCCAGACCAATGGAACCGAACCTCTCGTCTGAACATAAGACGTTACTTCATTGTCTATGTAAATCACCTGTTCTGTTTCCACAAAATTCGCCACATGTCCATCGTCATTGGTTCCTCTAACATTGAATCTGCATAAAAGATATTTATACAATTTTAAAAATAAATAATCTAGTAATACGAAATATCATAGTTAATCAGGCCATATGTTTGAGTAATCTTGTTTTATATCGGTAGCAATGTATGCGTGTGATTATGCTTTAGCCACATGTTCATTTCACGAGATAACTTATCAAGCTTATCAAATATTTCCTGACATTTGACAAATAAAAAGCTAAATCATCCTATATTTTATCATTAAATAGAGGAAATCAATCTTACCTAGTGCCAGCACGTTCGCAACTTAATCTAGACATAAGCACTGCTCGTGCTTGTCTGTGTCCAACATAGACAGTTCTAATTTCCACACTACCACACATTGCTTTCAACAACCACTGACTTGTATCTACGCCATATCTCAATAGATGAATGTGTAACATCCGATTCCTATAAATGATTTACAAGATTAAATTTTAATCTTGTTTCTATCTCGTATTATAAAGTAGTTTAAAATTCAGGTCTGAATTATGAACAATTTTTATTACAAGAAATTAGTATAAAATGAAAAGATGATTTGTACCAACCAGAAGAACCTATTATCTGTAGTCGTTGATTTGCATCTTCTTTGAGCACTTAGGGTAATATCAAGCCAGTCCTGTCCAGCGGACCAGGAGAAGTAAAACGTTCCAGAATTCAGAACCTTTCTGACTTCGGACACACGATCCTCCGTTCCCTGACTGTAGAACAGCGGTATAAAACCAGATTGTGTTATTCGGAAGACCTCTGACTCTCCTATCTTTCCTACAGAGAAGCATCCAGTAACCAGAACAAGATACAACAGCGTATTCTCTCCTGCGTTCAGCTGCAGGACACCCAGGCATCCGTACGCATCCAACAATTTTGTATACTTTGGCTTGAGGAACTCATGCTCTTCAGCGGCTGTAAATTACAATGTGGATGTAAAATTGTTGAATTTTTAATTATCGTTAAAAATAGTTGCTGCAGGACAGTCGAAGCGAACCGGGCACCAGAAAACAAGGCAGTTTCTAATAATACTTACAAAGGACCGCGACCGCCTGCGACTCGAAGAGCAGCGTCTCCTTGCGATTTCGTTGCTCGAGTATGACCGAGTGCGGCTTGGGGGAGTCCAGCTTCTCATAGACGCGAAAACCCTTGCCCATCGCCATTGTTGCGCGGCGGTGTCCTTCTGTTACGCGTGGCAACGATTCGACACTGCTCTACGGCGAAATGACAGCTTGAGCTGTCATACAAGAGCGCAAACAACGACGACGAACACTCGAAGCATCCGCTGATCGCGGCGACTGAAGGAATTCCGCTGTTCACCGTCGACGATACGCATCATTCAAGATCCGCTGACAGCCGGAAAAAGTGACAGTGTCCTACTAGCGCCACCTGTCATTTAAATTTAGATAGACGAATAGGAAACAGAAACTCGCGGAAAGAGATATGTGTGTGTGCAAAGTTTGTGACATCGATATTAAACATTAATTTATGTCGAGAAGATGCATATACGCACATATATGTATAAACAGATGTTGTATTCTTCGGAAAGAAATGTCATAGAAAAAATGCAATAGGATATTATCACACGTACGATTAAAATACACGAGATATGTCTCGTTGTCATTGCACGCAATTCGAGTTGTAATATTGCTTTGATCCAATATTACATATTCTGAGCATTTGTGCTTTATAATTGCGTTTTACATGCTTGACTGCGTTAAATGTTACCGCACAATACTGCTTTAATTAAAGAATTTTTCGTACATACGCAATTATTGTGGCGAGAAAGAGAGAGAGAGAGAGCGCGTCTTATTGCGACTTTGAATCGACTTTGACCTTTAGGCGGCGCTGGAATGCAGCACGTCACGGGTAACGTGACAGGCGTGGAGTGGGGGAGGGGGTCACATGACAGCGCGAAGTGGGGGAACAGCTGCGCACACTTAGAACATTCCACTGCGCAGCACGGTGAAGCGAGAGAGAGAAACATCTCTCTCTTTTTCTTTCTGAAGATGTTTTCGGAAAATTATTTTCTTTTTAGGAATATATGTGTCATCTACACATGTGTGTGAAAATATTTTAATAATATATTTATAAATTAAAAAAAAATTATGCGCGAATGAGCAGTGATTTTTATAAGTCGAAAAAATATTTGACATTTTTTAGTTTATTGCAAAATGGTGTTTGTAAAGTAAGTGTCGCCCTCTGAAGGAATGCAGCCGAATCTCTTTCTCTCTCCCTTTCCTTTTCTCCGTTCTGCGTCCTATCTATGACACTTTTTTCGATGACAGTTAGACAGCAAAATAAGTAAAGATGTCGATCACCGTGGATTCTGTGAGAGAAAAAGCTCTTCAAGATTATAGGAAGAAGCTTTTAGAACATAAGGAGGTCGAGTCACGTCTTAAAGAAAGTAAGATACTCTCTCGTGAATATTGTGAATTTTATGTATTTCTCATTTGCAAAATATTCGAGACTTATAACCTCACATTTCCTTCTACTGTCATTGAACTTTTCTCACTTATACCGTTAAATGCATTCTTTTTAATTATGCCAATACATTAATATACTTTTTTATCACATTTTATATTATTATAATAGATTTATAAAAAGAATATATAGTTGTGATATTATATTGTACTTTATTTCTCTAGTGAGAGAACACCTTAAAGATCTGACAAAGCAATATGACAAGTCAGAAAATGACTTAAAGGCGTTGCAAAGTGTTGGACAGGTAGAATAATTCAGTTAAATCAATAATTAAATGAATAAATCAATAATTCATTATCTTTATTCTATTTTTAATCTTTAATTTTGCAGATTGTTGGGGAAGTATTAAAACAACTTACAGAAGAAAAATGTAAGTATAATTAATTTATATATAAGTAAAAGAATATATAAGTTGATTACATATTTAATACTAACAATAGTTATTGCAATAATATTCTTATTTATATTTAATAAAAACAAAAATTATATGTAATTATAAAAATAGATATAAATTTTTATTAAATATATAGATAAAGTACAAATTAATAGATTAAATGAAAATAACTAATAACTAATAATGAAAATAAAATAATTCATTTATTTTTAGTCATTGTAAAAGCTACAAATGGTCCGCGTTATGTTGTTGGATGTCGGCGTCAATTGGATAAAAATAAATTAAAATCTGGAACTAGAGTTGCTTTAGATATGACCACTCTTACAATCATGCGCTATTTACCACGTGAGGTAAAGGAATTTGCCAATTAATCTTTAAATTAGATTAAATATTTTTTATCTGAAAATTAACTTTTTGTTGACTTTTTTATCTAGGTTGATCCATTAGTTTACAATATGTCTCATGAAGATCCCGGTGATGTGACATATAGTGCAATTGGTGGTTTGAGTGAGCAGATACGTGAATTGCGCGAGGTTATAGAATTACCATTATTAAATCCTGAGCTTTTCCAAAGAGTTGGCATCACTCCTCCCAAAGGATGTTTGTTATATGGTCCTCCTGGCACTGGAAAAACATTATTAGCAAGAGCCGTCGCCAGTCAGTTAGATGCAAATTTCTTGAAAGTCGTTTCAAGTGCTATTGTTGATAAATATATCGGAGAATCTGCTAGATTAATTAGAGAGATGTTCAATTATGCTCGCGATCATCAGCCTTGTATTATATTTATGGACGAAATTGATGCTATTGGTGAGTATATGTAAGATAAACAAAGAAATATGTTAATTAAAAGATTTTTATATGGATAGATTATTAATATTAATTTCAACATACATATATATAGGTGGCCGCAGATTTTCGGAAGGAACAAGTGCTGATCGAGAAATTCAGCGAACCTTGATGGAATTGTTGAATCAAATGGATGGATTCGATTCTTTGGGTCAAGTTAAAATGATAATGGCTACAAATAGGCCTGATACCTTAGATCCCGCGTTATTACGACCAGGAAGATTGGATAGAAAAATTGAAATACCACTACCTAATGAACAAGCTCGTTTAGAGATTTTGAAAATACATGCCTTGCCAATTGCCAAACACGGCGAAATCGGTAAGAAATTTGTTTCCAACTATAAGTTTTACAATTTTACACATTTTAAATATTTAAAATATAATTGTTATTTATAAATCTACAGATTATGAGGCAGTGGTGAAATTATCAGATGGATTCAATGGTGCTGACTTGAGAAATGTGTGCACAGAAGCTGGACTGTTTGCAATACGATTAGAAAGAGAGTACGTGATACAAGAAGATTTTATGAAAGCAGTCAGAAAGGTTTCAGACAATAAGAAACTCGAATCCAAACTAGATTATAAGCCTGTATAATTCAATGTATAAATTGATTTGCTATTTTATCTCTCAAAAGTGACATTAGCTGTCTATTAATTTCAATATGATCCAAGTTGGATTGTTCATTATTATTTTGCCATATTATTTTTTCCCTTCCTGATAAAATTAATTTGTGCAAAAATTTACTCAATATTAACAGTAGATTTGTATGATAGAAATAATACATAATCGAATATTATTAATGTAACAAATATATCTCTATTTCTGATTTCAATCATTGCAATGTTTTTGCATATTTTATACATTGTATTTATAATTATAATGATATTATAATCTATTCTACAATGCTGGCAAGTCGAATTTTTTTCCTTTCTAGATATTCTTGTACATTGTCATATTTTCTTTTATATAAAATTGGAAACAAATTTTGTTTAATAATAGTATTTTTCAGAGTTTCCCAAGATTTATTAAGACGCTTAATTGTATGATTCAGAGCATTATGATTTACAAATCTATTATTTTCGAATTTGTATACTTCTAATCCTTCATCTACTAACACCCATAAATCTTGTTTGTACAAATGACATTCTATAGGTTCAGCTTTAATAGTTATGGATTCTAAACAATTTACTTCAAACTGTGTTTCATTGCTACTAGTAATGTTATAAACTAATAATACTTTACTACTATAAAAGCTTATTACAACTAAAGATTCCATTTTACTAAGATAAGACATTCTCAGATGTTTAACAGGCAATATATCTACAGATTCGTCATAATTACAATCGCGAAGATTTTGATTAAATTTCTCAATGTCATATTTTGATATTTTATCGCAAAAATCTACAGATATCAGTTCAGTTCCACGTTTATAATCCCACAATTTAAAAACCCCATCGCCACCACACGATATTAAGATACTTTTCTTGTGAGGTAGTTCCGAGATGTTTGTTACAAATTTTGTGTGTCCTAAACAGTAAGACATAATGTTGTAGCAATTCGGAAACATGGAAACTCTGATCTTTTCGTCTCTGTCGGTTGTCAAGATACATTTCCTGTCCTCCGTAATGAGTACATCAAGAAGCATCGACAGGTGACCCAAGATCAAAGCTCCAGTATCCGCTGGCGAGCTGGTGGAAAACAGGTACGCGTCTCCAGCCTTGTCAGCAACCACAATGTCGTTGTTCGAGGAGAATCTCACTCTGCTGGCAGCTCTGGCGAGTGTTCGATTTGACAAGAGCCTCGAATTCCTCGTCTCGTACAAACACAGCTGCTTGCGATTCGTGCACACCGCAAAGTACCCTCCATCCTCCGAGAACGTCACGGACGTTATCATATGATAAGTCTCGATATCAGCATTGTTGTGTACGTCTATCTTCCTGTCTGTTTCCAAATCGGGCAGGATTATCGTATTTTCAGTGCCACTGTCAACATTGTGTATTATCACGCGTTCGTTGTTGCACAAGGCTACGTATGAGTCGTGCACGGAAAAACTCATACCTAAAATGTTGTAATTAATTAATTAATTCATTCATTCATTCATTTGTAATTAATTTGTAAATAATCGTAACTGTTAAAATAACGCGTAATTTTCAATAATGAATTATTTCGTGTACGATGAGTCGTACACGAAAAAAAACTCATACCTGGAATGTTTGTAATTAATTTGTAAATAATTGTAACTCTCAAAATAACGCGTTCTTCAATAATAAATGAAATAATTTTTTTTTAATATGTCAAATGTCAACACGAGAAACTTGACAGGTTATGCGGCGTGTTTCGCACAGCAGCGCTACTCGCGTCACTTTTAGCAAACTTTTAGCGATTTGGTCGATAATGCAGCGGTGCTACATTACCGATCTGGTCGAAATAAATAGTGTGCGTACGTATATATCGTATATATACGCACACATGTATGACTCCGCAAATCGGAGCGAAGCCGATCGAATGTGTCTGTAGTTCGCTCGGGACTTCGAAACACGAACGGGCAGGTGACAGTTCGGGCTTATCGTACCTTGTTTTTTTTTCGCGCCGAAAAATGACAGCGCTCGTCCATCGGGCGACTACGCGCCGGACGATATCATAGATGCGATTCGGGCTATAAATATCGAAATAAAACCGCGCGGCGGGATTTAAATTTGGATCGTAAATCGGGCGGAACAGCCGGCTCGACGAGGCATCGAACAGGGGCTATTTTAAAACGGATATCGGAGGGAGACTTTTTATGACAGATTCGGCGCGAAGGGACGCGTCCGCAATCGACGTTTCCTAGGACAACCTTCGCCGTAACGTCATTCTATAATGGGGATAATACTGTCGAGATTTCGGGTGAGTGTATGCACACAGCTGAAAAGCCCGAAGAGCCTCCAGTTTCTCCCTTGACATTTCGCGTTCTTTGAGGTTAGCATCGCAACTTTGTGATATGTGAGCGATACGCGAGGAGGTATCTTGCAACATCCTGCGAGGTTTAACTTCACGGATGCAACCGTGTCGAATGATCGCTGAGTAATATTTTTAAATGTCATTCATGGCTATTTATAGCATCCGTTTTATGCCGGATGACGACAGTCTCAAAGTTGCAAAGGCTGTTGGACTTGGCGCGAAACGAGGCTTTGTTTAAATGTAACTGTGCGAACGAAAAATGACGTAATCGTTTATTTATATTTGAAATAAATGTATATATTGTTTTTGGCCGGTTTTAAAAACTCTTATAAAAATCGCAAGCTTTTAAAATTTCGTCGTTATATGATATAATGTCATCGTTACCGCCATTTCATGAGTAAACAAAATTGGTTGTTCAATTTATTCTGTAGTGATATTGTGAAAATCAGACATTAACATTCAATGACGAACTTTGCTCTGATTCAGATATGTCACAAAGGAAATTATGGATTCATGAATGGTATGATGTATAAATTGAAATCGAATGATTTTAATTTATGCAACATATATTTACTAAATATTGAATTATTAGTCTTACTTTTTAATCACAAATATTAATTTTGCAATTAAAGATAGTTCTTATCAAATATATTTAAAAATATAAATTATAACTTTGTAGATAAAATATATCAATGTTATAATATTATTAATTATTAATTAAAATAGATTATAATATAAAATAAAAAAGTTTATATATATAAATACGAAATTTAGGTAGAAGAAATGGGCTAATAATAAAAATCAGGCTTGTTTTTAACATCTTTATTTTACAAAAAATTCAAAACGAAGATGAGATGAAGAACAAAAAGCAAATAAAATATAGTCAACGATATATAAAACATCAAATAATGTTGTTTACAAAATTATTTGCTATTTTGTATATGCTCGAGGTCATATAACGTACGCGATTTTTGCTTCTTTATCTCGTCTTCGATCATTTTGAATTTTTTGTTAAATAAAGAAGATTTTAAAACAAGTTTGTTACTAATTTTTATGCCCAGTTCTTAATAATCCATTTTCAATCTAAATTTTGTATTTAAGATTAACACTTGTAACTTTAATTGCACAAGTCACTACTTAAAATGTATTGTAAAAAAGTTATTCTGTATATTTTTATGTATTAATTCTTTCACGAAAAATTTTATGTTTATATTTTATTTTATTTTACTTAAATAATTATATCATAATTTGCTGAATATTCTGCATGAAGATATATTTTTATATGATAAGTTGTGAAATATATATGCATTCTGATATAAAATTTATGATTTTTCAGAAAAAGAAGACAACAATTGAAATTTTAGAGGATCTTGATTCAGTAAGTATTATTTTACTACTATGTATACATGTAATATTATATATAAAATAGCTTTATGTAATTCTTTTTCTTATTATAGCAAATCAAAGAGATTCAACAGTATGGACAAACTACAGAACAAAGACATAAGAAGATAGTGGGAACTATCATCATTTATGGAGTTGTTCTTTATGTCATGATAGCATTCATCTTTTATTTCTGCTTCTTTCCAGCTTCATTATATGATCAACTTTTTTATATAACACCATTACTACTTTTTCCAATTTTGTAAGTTGTTAAATCTAATTATGAGTTATTCTTATTTAATATAAAGAAAATTTTATTTAATAATCAAACATTTTTCTTTTTTTTAGAATACTTTTAACGAAGAAAATGGTTTCATGGTACTATAATCGTAAAATTACTCATAATCAGGAAAAACTATCTACAATTATATCCGAGAAAAAGAAGATATTAAATGAAGTTACTGAAACAGAAACATATAAAAAAGCTAAAGAAATATTATTAAAATTTGCACCAGATGAATTAAACATGACACCCGTGAGTAGACATACATTATTGTTATAATTATTTAAATATCAGCTGAATCATGTTTGAACTCAATCATAAATTAACTTAATCAAGTATGATAATGCTAAATAATAAGTAAAGTTCTTAAAAATAAGTTAAAAATATATAATTTATACATGAATATATAATTTTAAATCTTATTTTGTGTTATATATCTTTTTTGTGTAAATTTTATGTTTATTTTATACTTATTTTTATCTTTTTTTTTTTACAGTTAACTCCAAAGGTTTGTGCTTATAAAAATTTTTATTATATATGAACAGATGTATAAAAGTAAGAGTAAAACAAGATGACAATTGCAAAAGATAGTTTTATTAAAAAAAAAATATATATATATATATATATTATTTATATGCAAATATATATAATAATATGTAAGATATAAAAAAGATATGAAATTAATAATTCTGTTTTTAGTTTCCTCAAAAGTTGTCAATGCCCACTGAAACACCTCGACGTCCTACGCCACACCCTGTAATATCTCCTCAGTCTGGTACTGCAGAACTGAGAAGAAGAACTATAGCAGTTCACAATCCACAATTTGCTGTAGCAGCCCCTGGTGTAATGACTCCTAACATTAGATCAATTAATCAGTCTCTAAATGCTCCTTTCCCATCTAGTGGTAGAATAATTAATCCTGCTGCCATAGGTTTTCGTAAGTAAATATGCAATATGTAATTATTTTCAAAACTTGTACTTATATGTGTTTTAAGGTATATTTTATATGAACTTGTTAATTATAAAGAATTAATTAACAATTGCATTTATGATTTTAGGATCACCATTACCACGACCTGTGTTGCCACAACAAAGGACTGTGATTGATCGTTTAGTGGATTATTTAGTAGGTGATGGTCCTTCAAATCGCTATGCTTTAATTTGTCGGCAATGTGAATCACATAATGGAATGGCTTTGAAAGAAGAGTTTGAATATTTTGGTTAGTAAAATGCTTCTTTTCAATAGAGATTTTCTTTATAAAACATATTTGAATCGACAATATATTACTAAAAAATTATGTATATTTTTTCAGCGTTCAGATGTTGTTACTGTGGTTTTTGGAATCCTGCAAGAAAACAAAAACCTTTTGCGCCAAAATTAGATTTTGATAATTCTGCTATAACTTCGAATACATCCGAAGATACTTCTAACAATGATGACGAACCACTGAAAATTACTGAATTAGAATCATGTACACAATCAGATACAGGTATGATATTTCTATATTTAGATGAGAGAGATTTTATTTTATTATATTTATTATCATTTTGATGTAAATTGTAAACAATATATATATATATATATACATTATAAATTAGTGTAAATATAGTATTCATTTTTTTATTTTATAGATTCGGATATTGAAGTAGTTGAAAGACCAGGCGAAACGTCTGATACTCCAGAATTAGAATCTACAGAATTATTAAATGAGAAGGAATCTGATAAGATAGAGACGTGACGCAGCACTCATAATTTTTAGAATTGAATAATAATACCTGAGGGTAAAAAAAGATGTTTGTAAATCAGAGTTTCAAGTAAGTTCAAATTTAATACAGAAAAAGAAGATAGAGAATGTGAATAAACAAAAAAAAAGAAACATAAATGGTTAAAGTAAAATAAATTGTAAAATAATACATAATAACATAGAAGAAAAACCCAAGATTAATCTTCTTATGTTATAATTGTAATTGTCAATTGAAATATTGCTTTATTATATATTGGAAATTGTTGCTATAATATAGAAATAGCATAACTATTATATGATTATTGGTGACATATATATATAGCTAAACATACAAAATTTTTCTGCATTATTAATACAAATATAATTTATATAATATGAAACTTATATATTTGCTAGAAAATATTTGTGGAAATTTGCACGAAAATTTTATTATAAAGGAAATAAAAAATCATACTAAATTTTTATTTGTTTAGCTTTATTAATTGATAAATACAAAAATATGAAGAGCAAAAAATATTGATTATAAATTATTATAATCAATTTATTTATAATATTAATTTGTGGCATAATTTAATTAAATGCGGCAAAATACTTGAACATTATGAATGCAAACAAGTTCATGTTGCACACCAATTAATAATATATTTTTTATAAGACTGTCTATCTTGTCTGCAGATTATTTATTATAAGTTACAACTTTCTTGATAAAATACAGTAATCTTAAGCTTTGCTTTTTATAGTGTATATTATAATTAGGTATTGCTTTATTAAGAAAAAAAGCTTGTATATTTTAATGTATTAATCACATTCAACTAATTTTCAATTTGAGTAGTTTTTAAATATAAAGTTATTACGAAACATATATAAGTTTTGTTATAGTTTAGAAGTAGAATTTTGTATAGATGCATTATTTTTTTTTGGAAAAAAGCATGAGAAAAAATGCATTTTATAATAGCAATGTCTCTTTGTATGAAAAATTATTTAATACAAATAGTTACTAAATTAAATATAATATTGTGATAAAATAAATCCATTTCTAATGTATTATTTGTTATATCAAACTATGGTGATTACAATTTACTGTGATTATAGATAGACTAATAAAATTTGTAGTTATATATATATATATATATATATATATATATATATATATATATTATAATCAGTTTAAATTCAATCTTAACATAACTAGTGAGCTGTAAAGTTACAAGTGTGACTGTCTCTTATTGTATTATATTTTTTTGCTTTCTAGTAAAGAATTGCGTACTGTTATTTTGAGCATTATTTAAAACATTTTAGAATTTTGATGTAAACATGAAAGATATTGTATATATGAAAGATACTTAAATAATTTAGAAAGTTGTTAGTACGCTTATAATACAATTAGTAGTACAATTATTATAATACAAATTTAGACGAAATTGATATTTTCTGTTTTAATGTATCTTATATCCATATAACTATATTACGTATACATAATAATTTTACTTTATGTTTATTATGTGTTTTAATATAGATGTAGATATATTTTCATTGATTTTACTTCTGGAAAACTAATTTTTTACTTATAATTTGCTTGTAAAAATGTAATATCAAAAATTACTGATTTTTGTCTAAGTAATCTGAAAATAGATATTTGAATTTTCCCGCTTTTTTTGACAGTACAAAATGATTGGCTAACATGTTTTTTTTATGTTGCTAGTCAATATCCGGATATCCGGAGCAGGTTTCCGCTATTTCGCTTCGTGTATCGTATGTGATCGACGAGTATTTAGTTCGAAAAAAATGTATTATTTTTTAATAACTTCTCATCTAGTCTCTAAAAATTATATAAGCTTTTCTCATCATTTTTGAAGTATTAAAATAGAAAGGTAAAGGTAAATGGTATTGATTTATTTACACTTACATATATCTTAACTTGTATCGCGCGCATGCGCGAAGTAGCAGTTCCGATTCGACAGAAGTATCAAGGTGCATTCGCAATAATCGCGTAAGCAGCGATGTGAATCAACCGTAGTTTAGGTTGTAAAAAATAATACTCGTTCGTCGGCGGAGCATCGTATGAGGTAAAAATCCAACGATTTTTCCAGCATCGCTGCGTAATCCTCGAAAAAACGTTCGTATATCGCTTGATCAGATATTAATCTGCATATTTGTACTAATAGTATCGCTCGATGCGCCTTATTGTCATTAATATCGACGCGAGTTGCATCGGGCCTGAACGACAAACCTTGTCTCCGCGAATTTTTCTTTCGTGCACGCAATAGTGTAGAATTTTCCGACAAAATCAGTTCGATTACGATTTTTAGCGACAACGTGACATCCGTAATCAATAATCGATGAGCTGCAATATATCGTAATAGTTGCGTGAAAATTATATTATTAGAACAAACTATTTTTCGAGTAGTTTTATCGCGCGGACGCCATAATTCTTTACCAGTCATTTCTATGATAATATTCATGCGAAAAATTCACACTTATCATCGCGTGGGTCGTTCATTTAAGCTTGATTGATTATTGCTGTGAAAAGTTGAATATATAACTTGTTTCTGTGTCTTTAATTAATATATTTTTATGACTTTATATAAATATAATATATTTTTTAATATATTTTATAAATAATATACTTATACTTAATATATTTTATGACTATTGAAAATCACTTGGATTACTTGTCTCAGATAATTTATTAAATTAGTACGTGAATAAATCTCAAAGGCTTTGTGTGTTACTAAGATCTAACGCTTCTGTCTGATAAAAATTGTATAATGCATTTATTTTTACATAGGCCAGTAAACATGCCAGAATTGACGGAACTTGACAAAGCCGCTACTTCGGAGCCTACCAAGGTGGAGTTGGTAGGTATTGGCTCTGCGACTGATTCGGACTCGGATGATACTATACCAGAATTAGAAGATGCGGGCACTCCTGGTACTGTTGGTTTCCCTGGCACAACTGTCACTGGACTTCCCATTGATATGGTATCCAAGGCTAAGCAGAGTCGTGGTGAAAAAAAGGCCAGGAAGCTTATGAGCAAATTAGGATTAAAGCCGGTACATCAATTATTTAAATATTCAATATTCTACCATATATTTTTTTTTTAATTCTTTCTGGCGGTCTTTGACATACTTGATTATATTTTTTTTTTTTTTTTTTTACAAGACCAACTTTTTTATATTTACAGGTGCAAGGAGTCAATAGAGTGACTATTCGCAAATCGAAAAACATTCTGTTTGTCATAAACAAACCAGATGTTTTGAAGAATCCAGCTTCAGACACATATATAGTATTTGGTGAAGCTAAGGTAAGAAATTTAATTTACTGCATTTAACAATAAACATTTATTTACTAAATCTCTTGATTTATGATGATTCCTTGATTTCGCATATTATCAGAAATAAAATGTTGAAAAACCTTGGCAGACTGATATTTAATAATTATTTTATTTGTATTAATCTCGTGTAATATGTACATTTAACACCATAAATAATATTTTCCATAGATTGAAGATCTCAGCCAACAAGCTCAGGTCGCAGCAGCTGAGAAATTCAAGGAACCACCAGTTATACCAGCAACTGAAGCTGGTGGCAGTACTACGGTAAGATATATTTAATTTTATATATATATATAAAACAAGATATATTTATTTTAAAAAAGATACTAAACATAGGTAACGTTATTTAACATTTCTTTATTATGTTATACAAGGTTGTTGCTCCTATACAAGAAGAATCAGAAGAAGAAGTGGATGAAACAGGTGTGGAAGAGAAGGACGTTGATTTGGTTATGTGTCAAGCTAACGTATCACGAGGGAAAGCTATTAAAGCTCTTAAAAATAATCAAAATGACATTGTCAATGCTATTATGGTGAGTTTTAAATATGCGTTTATATTTTACATATTTTAATATTTGTGCATAACCAAATGATGATTATATTCCAAAGGTTTCGCAAATATATTTTTATAATCAGAATAAAAATTATGTTGAATATCTTGGCAGACTGATGCTTTCTATTTTTAAATTATATTTAACAAACACAAGAGAATGAGAATTAATATCTTTCTTTTTATTTCAGGAATTGACAATGTGATGAAATTGCTTAGAAGTAGGTGCTGCGAGTAACTGACGGTCCCCGAGATCATAATTTTATCACACGCACATCATCAGAGAAAACATCATTCTTCCTTTTATTCAGTTGAAAAAGTAAAGGTGATATCGAGAAAACTGGATACACTCGTAATTATCCTAAGAAATTTAATTCACATGTATATACAAAATTCATGTAAAAGAAAATAAAATAAACACATGTCACTATATAACTGGATAGTCCAGTTATGACAAACTGCCATAGAAGTTTTATGGGAGTATGCTAAGCAGATTGCACATTATATATATATATATATATATATATATATAAAAAATTGTATTTGCTTGGTATCTCTCTATAAAATTGGCTAGTAATTTATATAATATAATTATGTGTATATATATATTTTACACATAATTATGAGTATATGTGCCAGTTCATGTATAATATATTATAACTATATTATAGCGCATCTTTGTATGAAAAAAATATTGTAAAATATTATAATGTTCCATAATTGATAATCAAGTTTGAAAATATGTGATAATAGAGAAATCATCTGTTGATATATCGATTCTAAAGTTAGCATAAATCAGGTAACTGGCATATATATCTTTAATGCGATGGCGAATGGATAATCAAATAAGAAAAAAATTAATATTTTTCTAAGAATTTCTATTGTAAAATTATAAATGTATAAAAGAAGGTTATCATTTCAGGCGTGCCTTCTAGCAAATTAATATGAATAGTTGCCACGAGATGGCAGCACAAGTAGCGTTTTAGACTCCATGTCAGAAAATGGCGCGTAGAAGAGATTGACTCGCAGTCCATGGAGATCTTGAATTCGAATCTGCATCCACGCTCCAGATATCTCTTGAAAGGTAAATTTTTGTACATACTTTAATAAGATGTGTGGAATATAATAGATTAAGAGCAAACACGACGTAAAATGTTAAAAATTCGTATTGAAAACCTAATGAAACTCTGCTTAAAAAACACTTATTGTCAGTATTTTATGCAATATATAATAACATTACGTTATATTTTTCTAATTTAGACTTAAGAGAGAAAAAGAAAGAAATATATGTTACTATTTATAATAGATTCTAATTTGACATCAATATACACATTCTAATGATAATAAAAGATATTATAATTGTATATAATTAAAACAAAAAATATGTATATTTCTAGAAAGATTTTTATATTATTTAGAATTTATTTTGTTTCGAATTTTATATTAATCAATACTTTTTCGTGGTAAATTCTTAATATATTTTATAAATATCTTGAATATTTTGATCGATAGATATAGTATGCGTATCTTGCAGATATCCTGCGGTACTCTAATGTGATCGTGAAAAAAAACGCGGTTAGGATGATGATCCCTTGCTGCGGCGCATGACGATGTTCGCGAAAAGTTTTATAAGCCGTTTCGCGCACGTGTCGTCGCCGAATATCCAGGAGATGGAAGAGTGCGAGGGCGAGGAAAACGATATGTCGGACAGCGCGATATTACCGCGCGTAGGACGCTCTCCCACATCCGGGATTCTTCGCTAATATTCGAGGTCTCGGTCTTGGGTATATGACTATCCGTTTTTCGCGCGGTGACATCTGGCATGGATCTTACGGCGCATTATTGCCCGCAAGAAACGTTCGCAATATTGTCATGTAATAACGGTTCCGGGAGAGCACCTGGATCCTGAATCGTATGTGTAAACGGCCGTATATCTCATATCCCGCCTGTGCGCGATGGGATATCGCGGGTATATCGTGCGTAATTCGTATTGGAAAATCAGCGGAAATCTTCAAATCTCAAAATCATTGAGATATATTGAGTGTAACCGATAGTTTTCTCGGTTTGCAGGATTTCTCGGAGAGTCGCTCGCCTCCTGGATTTCATCAGTTCCCTTCATCAATTCGCTTCGCGCATATGCTTCGAGAATTTGAAGAGTGAGTACAAAATCATTAATTAATTTTTATATTTTTGACGAACGTGAGAATCGCATTGATTCTTTGTTGAGATATATTGAATGTAACTGGACATTTTGTCGATTTACAGGATTTTTGTGGTTTCTGAGAGTCGCTCGTCCTTTTCCGGATTTCATCAGTTCTCTGCTTCGATTCACTTCGCATATGCTTCGAGAATGTCAAAGTATTAACTACAAAAGAGTGAGTACAAAATGACAATTTAATTTTCCATTTTTGACAAACGAGAGAATCATGCATTGATTACTCACCGCACTACCATTTCATGAGACATTTTCTCATGAGTAAGATATATAGAGAAATATATATCGCTTATATTTTCGGCATCAAATCGTGCCGCTCACTATCAAGGTATTGACAATAGATATTAATCATTTGAGCGCGCCTTATATATAAACGGTATAAGGAAAAAATATAGAGAAAGAAAAAGCGAGAGAGAGAGAGAGAGAAAGGATAGGAAGAGGGCCAACCCGCCGATCCGATTCGAGCAACTCTGATTGTTCCCTTAACGATCGGCTGACAGCGAAGACGTATGTCAGTGCCATCAGATAATGCGTATAATATCGGTGTGCACGCACACGCGTGCGATTCCGCGTTGGCACGCCCGTGCACGCTGTATGCATCTTGCACCACCACGTGTGTATATATATATATATATATATATATATATATATATATATATATATATACGGTCAAACGTAGAAATGTATTGGTAAATACCTCGCACGCCGTCGCCGTTTCGCCGTACGTCGGGGACATCTTCATAATGTCGCGTACAAACCGACCGTCATGTCGTATCATGCCTCAAACAAACACCGACGACCTAATGAAGCTGGCCAGCGTGAGGAGAGAAAGTCGCGATTGTATGAATCAATATTTTTTACTTGTTTCTTATCGAAAAGGAAATGGAAAAGGAATAGATTTATATAGAGATGCACGTCGGGCTTCATTTTTTTTCATTTTATTTATCGGTATACGTGATAATAATTTAAGCATCAACGAGATTTAAAAAGTTTTATACAGGATATATTTAAATAAGTGCGAAAAATTTTAGATGATTCTTTGTTGAAAATTAAGGGAGGTTTCTTATATTAATATACTTTTATATCCATCTTTATTTTTTTTTTAAATTTCAGAATTTTATTAATATTTGAAAAAAAATAAAAACTTAATTTTTATCTCCCTCTTTAGAAAAGTGTCCCTCTTCAGAAGAGGGGTCTAAGAGTATATGTTTATAAAAGACCCCTCATAATTTTTGACAAAGAATCATCTAAAATTTTTTGCACTTATTTAGATACACCCTGTATACTCTAAAATTATAATAGCTTTATATAATATTCAATATATATATATATTTTTTTTTAATACACATTCCTAAATATAATTGGGCAAATCTGATATTAATAAACCAATGTTTCTCGAACGTGCATGAAGAAATGAAAGACTCGTCTATCGGTGCAACAAGCTTGCATCTCGCGTATATATATATGCGCTGAAGAAAATAATAAATCGCTGCATCGAGAGGCTGCGAGCGTTACGAGTAAAATGTATTAACACACCCACCCGGCGTGCATCTAATATAGCAATTGTTCTTCTTCATTCGAATTGCGTACGAGGTAATTGAAGGGCGCGCCAAATAAAATACGCACCCTAAGGAGAAGAGATGAGAAAGAGCGAGGGAGAGAGAAAAAGGTACGATACAGCCGTCAGATCTCGCGGCTTGAAAGTCAGAACCGGAGGGCAGAAAGGATAGAAGAAGAAGAAGTAAACAGGAATATCGTGCGAGAGAAAAAGGATCGAAAAGAAGCAGGGAACGCGTAGGAAAGGTGGGTAAGAGAGAAGGGTTGAAGAGAGAGAGAGGTGGACACAGAAGGGAGCGTGAAGAGAAGAGAAAGGAGGGCAGAGGATGAAGAAGAGGAGAAGGTATAAGGATGAGAGGAGACCTATCGGACCATGTGGCAGGCGCAAACGGTGTGAGTAATGGCGTCGACCAATCGCTCCCAGCTCTAAAACACGAACGCGCCGGCCGTCCTGTCCCTCTTGCTCTCCTTCCTCTTCCTCGCGCGAACGCGTATAGTAATAACGAGCCGTCTATCATCGTCGGAATTATTATCATCGCTGGACCCGCGGTCCTCGTTCTTCTCCTTCGCCGCTCGGCCGGCTTCTCGTCTTTCTTGTCTCTGCCTCGTCAGGGGCGGATCTATACGGAGATTTAATGAGAAGACTTCAGCTCTCAAGATGTGTCGCCGGAATAATCCTGTTCAGAATTATTTGTCAATCTCTTTGAGAATTAGACAAAGAGATGAAAATGAGTTGGAGATATTTTTAAGATCGAGCTGTGATTTTATGTCAATTTTGGACGCGATGGTCTGTGCAATTTTTATCAAGTCATTAGAATGTATATAAAATTCAAAATAGACACTGGAAAAAAATTTGTCAACTTGACTAAACCTTTCAACTAAATTACTATTTTGTTAGTTGAACATGTATTAGTATTTAAATAAAATATACGTTTTGTTACATTTAATTTAAATATTTTTATATGTTTAATTAATCAAATAATATTTAGTTGAAAGGTTTAGTCAAGTTAATACATTTTTTTTTTCAGTGCACGAACGTTAAGAACGTTTGGTAAATTAAATAATATACACATGATTAATTAGATGCATGTCTACTTGAATTAAAAACGGAATAAATATTAAAAAATGTTGTTCTGCCAACATAACATAAAATAAAGAAGAAACACATTTACATATATTTTTTAAAACGTCTCTTTATATATATTTCATCACACTTTTAATCAGATTTTTCAAAAAATAATTTTCATACATCCGTGTGTTATTTCCCTACCTACCTTTTCAGCAAGTGACACGATGGAAGGTAAAAAGGGTGTACAAAGAACGAAGAAAGGTAAGGAATTAATGACAAAATTATACCGTTAATTCAACTTTCAATGTTGGTGAAAAAGATATATGTAATATTTTGCGAGCCTCTTCTTATCTCGGGGAGGAAAGGAATAAGAGAGAGGATGATGTTACGATGATGAAAATGATCGGTCGCGAATATCGGCGCTGCTGCTGAAAATGTTGCGTTAATCGTAAATTGCATCGCGCGGTCGCGCGTGCGAGAAAAATTGCTTGCACGCGTGTTGGCGTGATAACGAGCGATTACGATTCGGATAGTGATAAACGCGAGCCGATTACGTGCGCGGCACGTAACGAACATTCCGCGTTGTTAAAATTTTACTATCTGAATTTTCCACCCTCTTTCTCTCTCTCTCTTCTTTGTCCACCCCTTTCTCTCTCTCTGCGCTTATATATATATATATATATATATATATATATATACACTTTTAGTTCATTCGTTTGAGACAAGCACACAGCAGAAACTTATTAAGAGAGCACATGTTATAATTATGTATACATTGAAAAAAATTATTAAATTAATAAATATTTATTTCAATACTGCCTAATAAATCATTTATTTGAAACAAATATTTATTTGTTGTTTGAAAAAGATTTTCTTATATCAAATAAATATTTTCTCACATCAAATCAATAAGTATTATTAGTTTCAAATAAATGATTTATTAGGTATTATTGAAATAAATATTTATTCGAATTCATTTGTAATTTTTTTTTCAATGTGACATAAATAAAACTAAACATAAAAAAATTTCTTATATACGCCAAGTTATTTTGCATACTTGTACTTCAAGTATATACGAAACTTGCACTATTTGTAATGTGGAAATTTGTTTAATCTCATTATTACGAAGTGATAAGTCTTATGCGACACGGAAATTGTGCATTAATAATGCACTGCAACTATGCTACGATCGATTAACGATGCAATAATAATCAATGCACCGTGTTAGTCCGCCGTTATTTAGCACCTTGTTATTAGGGAAATCGATTCAATTTCTCACGGTTAATAGCGCGCTGTTATCTTCGTATATTATGGTAATGAAGACGGTGGCTCGATCGGAAGAGATTGATCCAGATCTTCAACTCGTAAAAAAAAAGACATAAGGCGCGTGATAAATTCTATACACGGTATATGCACGATTAAAACTACTCGCTTGTGCCTTAGCCTGTACGGAATATAATCGGCGAAGGATCAGCGGAGGCAGCTGATATATTATTATGATATGTACAGGGTGATCAAACTTTATATCCTTCATCTCATTTCAAATGGACTCTGCGGGAAAAATTTTAATTTACAACTTAATTATCGAGTTATTTCATATCGAGAGATATCTCGCAAAAAGAGGGGCGTATTTTGATCGTATTTTCTCTCTGACTGCGTGAAAGAGTCGGTACTTTTACCAATAAATAGAGAAGATTATTTTGAGAGATCCTGTATATCAAGTGTAAGGAGAATCATCAGCTATAAAAGTATGAAGCGACTGCGGCGCGATCGATTATCCGCATTGCTCGTCGTAAGACCGATTAGATATCTTTCGCGATTGGAGAGAGACAAAATATTAAATTGATAGTTCGAGGTGTCCTTTTTTTGCAAATTGAAATTTTTTTCTGCACCCGATCAAATCGATTCGTGTATTTCCGAAGAGCAGCGATATAATAATATATCATCGGTTATGAGCGTCCGCAGAATTTTTTTCAGGAGGGACTTGATTAAAATTTTTGTGTTTCTTATTTTTTGTTCTTTCTTAATTTTTAAAATTTAATTTTTTTATGATTTTTATATTTTCTCTTTATTTATATTTTTTATATTAAATATGCAAATGTGCATATGAAAAGCTATTGATTTCAAATAAATATGTATTTCAATAGTGCTAAACACCATTTATTTGAAATAAATATTTATCTGTTTTGAGAAAGGATTTCTTATATCAAATAAGTATTTTTTCACGGCAAATCAGTATTATTAGTTTCAAACAAATGCTGTTAATGGCACTATTGAAATATATATTTATTTGAAATCAGTAGCTTTTTTTTCAGTGCAAAAATAATTTTTTTAATGATTTTAAGGGGGCAAATATCCCTTCTTGCCTCTCTCTGCGGACGCCATCGGCATATAAACTCGTTAATCTTATACATCATCATTTCCACATGACAAAATCTGTCTTTACGAACCAAGGATGCATCTCGTTCGACTATATAGAATTTGCGATGCGCCGTGAGCAAATCGAGTATAATATAATATCATTGTCCGCGTGTCGTTATTCGGGTATCATGTGGTCGGCCTTCGTTTTTTCCCCCGTTTTCCAGCATTGCAGATGAATATCTGCAATACCAAGGAACGACAGCGAGGCATCTTTGACGAGATAAGAACGCCGGATTTAATCGCCGGATCATATAACGAGGAAATTATACTCTTAGAGATGCGACTCCGGTTTAAGTGATGCGTTTTTGATGACGGAATTTACTTTGCGGCCGAATCGGGGAAGCAAGGGATGACGACCATTATAATCCTGCGGTGCGCGCGTATCAATTTAATGGCGTAGTAATTGGACCGGTAAGTAAATTGCGTCTCGCGTGCGGGCTTGACTAATAATTTGACTCGGCCATAATTTAGCCGTAATTTTTCTGCGCTTAGCAATAGCGCGCTCAATTTGCGGAAAATCCTCCCAGGGTGATCGGAAAAATCAAATTCACGCGGGAGAAAGGAAACAATAAAGGGAAAGGGTGAAATTTGCTCTCTTCGGAGCGAGAATAATTTCGCTCGTGGAGACCATCATCGGCCATGTTTGAGCAGCTTGCGGCACCTTGTTCTTCCGCTCCTTGCTCGGCTGCCGTTCTACAAAGAACTTCGAACAATAAGGAACGGAGATATGATCTTGACGCAGGCAATAAACTATGCTCTATTCCATTATTACATTTTTACGCGTCTCAGCGTTCCGGAAGGGGGTGCCTGCCAATTGTGCAACGCACGCAATCGCGTAACGTTTATCATCATATGCATTATTACGCTGGCAGACGGTAACATGTAGAGATGTTACGTAGAGATCGCGTTATTATGTAATGGACAGAATCTCTCCTCTTCTAGAGCTCATTTTTATTCAACTGCAAATTTTTCAATTATTTAATTTTATCATTGCTTTTAGCACGTGTACGGTGAAGACTTTATTAAAGTCGATTTTTTGTTATAGCATCTTATCTTTGAATTTTCTGATCGGTACTGCTGAGGAATTCAGCTGTGAAATATAAAGATATAATCTAGATTGAACATGTACACAATAAATGTTTCATTGAAGCTTTACTTAATATCAATTATCTACAAGGAGAGAATTTTCTCTTAGAATTTACCTTGAAAATTATGGAACAATATAGTATTGGAAGAATTTTATAAGAATTTCTCTGATTAATATTTACTACAATAACAAATATTAATTTGTACATAGTAAAATTAATCGAACATATTTTATATTTATTGTAATAAAAATAATAATCAGAGAAACTCGTATAAAATTCTTCCATGACCATATTATCCCACGATTGCCATGATTTTCAGGGTAAATACTAAGAAAAAATTTTCTCTGCGTTTTACTAATATTAATGATCGCATTAATCATTAGGTACAATTTACATCCTAATTACGATCGGAGATTTGCATAGTATTATTCAGCACTTGGAGCAAGAGTTCCCTATTATTCGCTGAAAGGTAAATTCGATAAATAATTTTTTCCTTGAAAAAAGCATCGTCGCGCGAATTGTACTCTTTTTTTCTTATACATTAGCATGTAACTGCGACGACCACAGGATTCTATATATTTCACGTTTTTTTCGAAATTTTCCACCGCATATAAATACCAGCTTCTTCTGTGGAATGGTTGCCGCCGAAATAATCGACCTAAAACTTAGAATGGGCGTAGAATTATCGCAAATGATAGTGTTCGTTCGTTGGAATCAGACACATAACTTATTTCTCTTAATAATTATCTCGGAAATGCTTTTTTTTACAAGGAATTTCATATGACAAATATGTTTCTCCAGTCGCAAGAATTTTTTTCTGTTCGCGATAATTTAATGTGAATTAATTTTCATGAAATGATTTATATATAATTCTACATTTATATATTTACATGCTTATTTGAAAGTAATCTTTTTAGGCATGCAATTGCATAATTTGATATATGTTATCTGTTAAAATTTTATGCTATTGGAGAGAGAAAATTAAGTATAACAATAATTTGCAACATAACGTCCCAAGATACATACATATATATATATATATATACACACATATATAATTATAAATTTTTAAAATTTTTCTTAAAAAATTTATAGTTTTATTGATACGAGATATTCAATCACGAATTGTAAGCAGATGACAATTCATTTTTTTCATTTTTATATTCAAGGCAATATCGTCTTAATAAGAAAACGTTTGAACGCTTGAATAAGGAAACGTTTGTATGCATAGATTATGACAATCATTATGTAACATAGAATTTAAAAATTACTATGTAATCTATTGTGTGGACTTTGTCGGCACCTTTTATTCTGCGAATTGTTTGCGAATGCTCACCAGGACTGAGCTAATATAATGAACACAAGAATCCCAAATAAGATAATATTTAACCTTTAAAATATTGCCTATACAAAATAAGCGGCGCCTTTGGGCTATAATATTTATCGATCTACCCTGAAAAAATTATTAAAGGATAACTGTCTCCCTTTCAGTCTGCAAGAAGTTATACTAGAGCAAAAGCTCTTTTCTATACCTTTCGAGAAAAAGGTGAACAACATCTGTCCGAAAAAGAAGACTCTATAGAAAGAATTATTTTCTACAAACAAGCCGATGAGATTAATTGTTAAGAATTTAAAATATCAACTCAATACAACTGTGAAATTGATTGTTCTACAATGTTTATCAATTTACTGTGTAATGTGTTCATGTCTAATTATTCAGCATTCTATATAAATTAATATAATAGCAAATTTTTCTTATGTTTCAAATCAAAATTGTATTTAATTCAATTAGCTAGAATTTCAAATTTTTTACTATATTTTAATAATTCGAAACGAATCATACTATCATATTATATCTCAAACAAGTTATGACGATATATGCGGACAACTTAGAATTGCTGAATTGTCAGCATGGGCGTTCGCAGGATATTTTCCAGAAGAGGACATAATTCAATTTTTTCATTATTTTTTAAAATTTAATTTTTTTGTTATTTTCATTTTTTTTTATATTAAATGTGCAAATAAATTCCAGTGTTTATTCAAGAGGAGAGCAAACGATTAATTTTTTTACTGATTCCAAGGGAGGACAAATGGCTTCCTCTGCGGACGCCCATGATTGTCAGTTTAGATTTTGACAACGGGGAGGATGACATCTCTGTACATGATAGATCCTAGATTAACATATCCGCGTTATATTATCGATATCCAGTTTGTGCGGCTGAGCGCCATTAAGTCTCCTCGCACGTCCAGCAATTACAGGCTGTCGCTCCGGGGCGATTCGTGACCGTAATAATAGCGATAAGCCCCGAAGGAAAATTCGGCACTTTCGTCGGAGCTATTTACGGTGGCATTGTGTCTCCAGTCTATCGTACGTCGAACGACTCTATTGAGTCATCGTCGTGTACGACACGGCAGACTCGTGTACGAATGAAGAATTGATGATGCGAACGGTAACAGGTCAGGATAGGGTAGAGATGCACGATCGTTCGAGGATGATATATTGAAGATTGACAGATTTTTGACGTTAACAATTCGGCAAATTATCTTCGCTGAAGCGAGATTCATGATAACGCTCGAGAAATTATTTATAGTTAATGAAGCATTTAATTGCTGCTTATATACAAACATTGCTTCAGGAACCTCGAAGTCGATTTAAAAATTTGAAGGCTAATGATATTTTGCGAGGCAGCACGCGCGTAAAATGTAGAAAGTATTCCAACGTGAATCGTCCAATTTGCGTCCGCTCGAAGGGTTAAATTACCTTTCGGATTTCTACGACTCACAACAGCGAGATAAGAGAGAGGTTCGAGGATCCTCCACTATCCTCACTCGGCCTCGAGCATCAATTCGGGCAGGTAGCTCCGGGCTTTGTAAATTACACACGTATACGACAGAGAGCGCTTGTCTTATATATAGGGTTCCGACGTCGTTGTCAACCGCTATACACGCCAACAAATTTATACGTCGCCGCTCCGCAGTTTTCCCATATATATACGAACGAAACGGTAAGGGATACACATCGGATCGAGGAGCAAAAGAGAGCCGAAAGACATGATGCCCCGAGTAATTACATGCCCCGGGAGAGTCTGGGCAATGGGATCCGACAAACACGCGCTCAGTTAGAAGAGAGCGGAGACGGTTAAGAGTTTAAAGGTGTGCACGTGGGAGAGAGGTTCGAAGGGAATCCGCTTCGTCGGGCCCCCAGGGGGATGGAGACGTGGTGGATTTACCTCTATATATGCTGGCGCGTCGTGAGGAGACGGTATAGGGAGAAGGAGAGCTTCTCTCGCGGCGAGAGAGCACTATATTACATCATTGGCGGCCATTTTGGACCACCCAAGACGCTGTCAGAGCATAAAAAATATGAAGTTCTTTTAGGGCCGCCTTTTTTCCGTGCCGCCAGCGGCATGGCTCTGCCGGTTCGTACCGCAACGGAGAAAGGCGGTGCGCAAAGGAGAGAGAGTTCGAGATGCCGGCGTGTTCTGAAGACGAGAAAGGGATGAGGGAGAGAAGAGAGAAAGAGAGAGATAGAGGAGCCGAAAGAAAGCAAAGGCGAGAGAAGAGGACCCGATCGTGTACTAGGGGGATCTAAATAGGATAGAAGTGTCCGATAGGTATAGATTTAGAGAATGAGGCGCGGCTAAGGAGGAGTATAAAAAGTGAAGACGATTTGGGAAGGCGTGAGAGAGAGAGAGGAATCTGAATATAGGGATAAGGTAAGGGTGGAATAGTAAATGTATAATCCGAAGACAAGTGAGTGACGATAGATGAGGATGGAGTGTAAAGAATAAAAGGAGAAGAGCATATTTTAGGCATCAAGAAGTAATAAAAAGATATATATATTGTGCTGCGACACGAGGGATATCGAGATAAACACACCAACGTGGAACGTAGTACATCGAACAGCAGAGGCATTGTACATTGATTATGTAATCGATTGAATCTGATAGATATGAAGATGCGATAATAGCGACGTATATATAAAACGTTAGGGCAAGTATGAGACCTGAGGTGCTCGTCCTACGTAACGTATCGCGGAAGTATGGGAGACAGAGACAGATAGTCGGAAAAAGAGAATCGCTTGGGGTTACGAAGGGCAAGCGTGGCAAGAGCGAATAGATAAACGAAGGGAGGTATGGAAGGGAATGCGCGGGAGATAAACGGACGCGGAGATAGGGGCAAAGGGAATACCCTTGTGCGCGCTGAAGGGCAAGTTAGGTATTCGGCGAGATAAGACGGTGGAGTCAGCCCGAGCCTGGATGAAATAACAGAATTAATGAATAATCTTAATCGATGATGGCTTTCATTTGCAAACGGACGAACTGCAGAGGAATTAGGCATTTTTATATAGTATATTATTTTTTAATTAGTATAGTATATACACTAATTTATTCGATTCGAATAAATATTTATTTCAATACTGCTAAATAAATTATTTATTTGGTATATAAGAAAATCCTCTTCCACGGGTAAAGATTTATTTGTTTCAAATAAATAATTTATTAGGCAGTATTTTGAAATAAATATTTATTAATTTAATAATTTTTTTTTTTAGTGTACGATCGTAGGAATTTGTGTCACAATACTTTGATATTTTCGAATTTTTTCTTTTTCTTTATATAATACATTTTTATTTTTAATCAACAATCGGGCAATAAGATCCGACAATGAGATGCATAACAAAACATGTGTGTGATATATCTATATATATAATTATGAAAAAATTCATTAGAAATTATACTTAAAATCTAATAATATTTATATCAATGTTCTACTAATTTATTAATAAATCCGGAAAATTTTAGTTTCGATACTATCAACTCTTCTTTTCTGATAGTTAGTTCTTATATATTATAAGAAAATGATAAAAGTATCATTGAATAATGATTGGTAGATGATATGGTAGTCAGCGAGAAGCTCCGAGGAATGTAGAGGTTGAGAGAGGGCTGAAGTGATATATGTAAAGAATAAAGGATCGAATAAATTAAGAGAAAGATGCCCGGCGTAATTTGAGAGGAAGAGCGTCTCCCGTGTTAAGGCGCTTTGAGAAAGGGCGAGAAACGAATGGAACCTAGGCGCGAGGCGAAGGAACAGGAAGATAGGCGAAGGCAGAGACGGATAGGTGGTGGGTAAGGGAAGCACTTAGGGCCTGTGAAGGGCACAAGAGGTAGAAGACCGCAGGCCGTGCTCGCGAGAAACGTAAAGGAAAGATGTAGTGGTTATGCAGTTGAGTCGGGTTAGATCGTTTTTCGTTCGCCATATTGCGGCTTAGCCGCATATGCTCCTTAACTATACACATACGTTTGATTTGTAAGTACAAGGAATATCATTTTCTTATGTATTTATATTCGCGTCAAATTAATACCAGACAGCAACACAGGAGATCATTTTAATATCGTTAACGCGACCATCATCTAGGGAAATCCAATACTTTGACGAACAATATCACAGTTTTATTGCCACATTTCTTTCCCTTGTATATTTTATACCTTTTTATTTCACATACTTTTTTATTTCATATTTAAAACTGTTTATTTTTAATTGTTTGTTACGCGAAAATTGCGCGGCCATTAGCTTCTCTCTAGATCCAAATACGCAGATGTTCATTTCATGTCGATTGCCACGTATGATCGTTCGCGTTTCGAAATTATATAGGTGGATAAACGACTCGGTTCTTACTGGGTATGTAATCCGTCCTGTTTGTTATGACGATGCCGTTTTGTTTTTATCCTTCGTTTTGCCGTAGTCGAAGAACGAGAGAAACGAGAAGGCGAGGAGGAGAGTGGCCTGTTAGAGAGGAGAATGTCTTGTCTTCTCGGGAGAGTTCGCCAGGGTGATTCATCTCGGAATGATTGAACGAGACGGGTTCGCTCGTTCGCGTGAAAGGTGCACGCAATTTGGCGCCAACTCGCGTACCTAATTAGGGCTTCACAATTTTATACAACCGTTATAATCTTGATATTCTAGATTGATGTATCCTGCACTGACAGATCTTGACGTTAATGCTGATAAACATATTGCCCCTTATCGATTACTTTGCGTTATTATTATATTCATCGTATGCATACTGAACAAAATTTTGTTAACTTGACTAAATCCTTCGGCTAAATATTGTTTTGTCAATTAAATATATAGAAATATTTAAATTAAATATAACATTAAATCTAAGAAAACGTGTATATTTGACTTAAATGCCAATATATGTACAATTAATAAAATAGTAATTTAGTTTATACGGTTTGGTCAAGTTAATACATTTTTCTTCAGTCTAGAAATCGAATATAATATCATTTTGAACATTTATATTATTTCGTATCGAAGAATATCGTATAAAATATCGTAGAAATTGAATCAAGTAAGTGTTAGATTGCCTTGAACTATTGTCGTGATTTTATATTATTTTTATCCCCGTCTATTAAATAATTATAAACTATCATCATAATTACTTCGCTCGAAGTATGATTTAATCTTATGTTATTCGCTATCCTTCTTAACTAAAAATTGACTTATCGTTCGGAGCAATCTTTCATCATCGGTACAAGAAGAAACAAATACACGGTGCGATTAATAATATAATACTATTATCATCATCGCATGTCCGTGGAAAGGGGAGGAGCTATCTATGCCCCGCGGAAAATTAGATCGGTAGAACGAGAAGCGATCAATGTCGGCTAAAGTATTTTTTAAATACTTTTACATACACATACATATATTATATATATATATATTTTTTTTTTAATATAAGCCCCCGTAGATAATGTAAATACAAGTATAATTAATCATCATCTTATTAAACCCTTCGATGCACTTGAGAGAGAAAGAGCCGGATGTGCCGTCGTTTTATTGGTAAAATCGGAGGTGACGCACCCTGCGCGCCAATTTATTCCGTCAAGGTAAGCGGCCTTGGTGGTGGACGAATGTACGCGCGAAGATGAAGGCGGTGGTACGATCAAGTCATTCCATTATCTGAATTGAGTGCTGCGCGTGGGTACCTGCAATCAGTTCTTTTTTTCGGTTTCTTCTCGAGGCGGTCTCACCTCGCGTCTCCCGTCACGCCCTCGAGATCTCCGAAATGAGTATACGAGAGGAAACTTACGGTCGGCTCTCGTATATGACGTACCGAGAAACTTTTCTTTTCTCACGCAACACCAATTGCTGGATACGATACAGACACGTTTGTGCCGCGCCTCTGCGTCAAGGTGCATTATAGTAACTGTTCAGTTGTTTACTTGCTTTTTGCTTGAAAATTAATTAAAAATAATAAATGATAAAATAAATTCAATAAATAATAAAATTAATAAATTAAATAATAATAAATTAAAAATAATATTCTTGTACTCTAATAATGCAATATATAGCGTCTTTTTCAATAGGGACGAGGAGAATCAAAATTACTGACTTATTTATTTTTCTCTTGGTCCGAAGTAAAACTCAACATTCTTTCCAACATCCGTGCAGCGTATAGGGTCACAAACGTCATATTCGCGTGCTCTTAATAAGCAACGCGCATACATATTTCCGCAGGGCCAATTTTTTTCTTCAGCACTTGGCATTGCGAGCGATCTCCATCTCTGTCCGTCCCTCTTTCGGCTGAGTAACTTTTCGCAGACGAGTAGTATCGTGCTTCAATCTGCGCTGTCCACGCTACTTCATCTCCGTCGTCCGAAGGAATATAATAATGCCGGCCGAATTACCGGGATCATTAGGTCCAATTTGGGATTAAAATATTGCCTGCTAATAAGAATCGCGGCGGACGCGCATAATTGCATTATTACCCTATCCCTTTTAACGGAGAAATTGCCTCGTCCTCGTCGTGGCTCGAGCTTACATCTCATACGTCGATTCCCTTTAGCGCGAGAAATTATGTATTCTGGGGCAACACTTTAAGAGAGCGGCGGGACAATTACCTCTTTGGCCCGAGATATTGCTCTTTTTTCTTCTCTTCGTGCCTATTGCTTTCCCTCTTTCCAGAAGTTATTAAAATGCAGCGCGCATATAGAAGCACGCAATCTGCTTTTGATTTCGTTCCTCCCGATGAAGGTTAATATGCTTCAATTATACGTAAAACTGTGATATTTAATCTCGTAAAGTATTAGAGCTTCCGTAATATCCTAAGGAAATTATGTGAAAAGTATGGTTGTGTATGGTAAATTTATATACATTGACGCGTGCATACGTGTCCTTCGCTTTCATGATGTATTTACTGGCCAATCAGGCCGTAATGTTCCACTAAATGTCATATGTGGCTTTTTACAACCGGCGGTTTGTCATTTTGTGCATTACTCAATATATGCATCCACTAAGATATTGGTAAACTCTTGTAGCGATGACAACTGAAATGAAAGTAGTTTCAGACAGGCACAGCAACTTGCTTTAAGAATAATTAATACAAATACTTGATAATTATTAATTTCAATCGTTTAGTTGATTTCTAGGATTTTGAATAATCGATTAAATTTATTTATTTAATTAAGAAATGCATGATATTGAATATAAATAAATTTTGCATCTAATCGCATAAACAAATATGAAACTTTACAATTTATTTAATACATCTAAATGCGTTTTATATTGCATTGTGTTTGTGTGATATATGTGTGCAATACATACATATGCATTCTGTGAGCACAATTTTCTATTGATTTTATATTTCCGATAACAATCAGTAGTACTGTGAGAGTAGTTTCTCTGATATGTCCTGATTGGGTAAATATGTTGCAACAAAATTAATTATTATGCTTCTTGTTAGTGTCGTGTAATTAATAAGTGGAACGTAACCGTACAATATAATTGATATGTCACGATAAAAATGTGCAATAATAATTAAATTATTATATTGAAAATTTTCATTCGATATATCAAACGATAATATTCCTACATACATAACGATAAATATATTATCAATATCTTTTAATATTGTATTTAATCAATGTATAATTAATATCTCTGATTTTATAAATAATATCTGTTGTGCATTTGAATGCAAAACAATTAAGATTTTTGTGCTGGAAAGTCGAGTAAAAAGTCACACATAGAGTTTATCATATTACACATACTTTGTAATTAATGAAGTACGGTAATGGTAGCTCTTTAATAGTAGCTAGAGTAATTGCCTATCTAAATTGAATCTGCGGCGCGAAAACCTATAATAGAGTCTCGATATCTAGATCTCTTAGATTCATGTTTTCTGCTATCATTCCATTACATTTCGCATTACGCGCTATTATATCATTTTTTCCCTTACCCGCATTGTCTGAACTGTGCTTTGATCGATAAGACACATTTGATATTTTATTTATTTTACAGATCTCTCACGACAAAAAGATTTTAATTGCGCGTACAATACTATTTTAATTTCAGAACGTTTCAGAGCGTATTGTAATTAGCGATAATTATCAGTATAAGTCGGGAGGAAATTCTTGTTCGCGCTGCATTTCGATAAGCATGCGCGGCATACCGCGGCCGTAGCAATTTTCCGCTTATGGACACTAATTATCTTGTAAGTCGTTGAGGGACAAAACCAACAGAATCTACATATTTCTCGTTCGGCGAGATTTCGTCTCTATCTCGATTCCACGCGTCTATGCAAATCTTCCGTGAAAATTACATTATTCGTAGTTACTTACGACACGTAACATCATCTAAGAGAGAGAGAGAGAGAGAGAGAGATAGCTATATATAATTATTTATCAATTATTCAAATAATCACAAACAATATTTTTGCGGATGTCGAAATAAAATGACGATTTTATCCAGCTTCGTCGTTGTAACGAATCAATTTTACGGCGCTTCGTTACCTTAATCAGTTATAGATTAATTTGTTACTATCATTTGATTCTAATGTTTTCTTCTCTCTTTCTCTCGACGCGCTGAAATGCGCGACGAGAGGAATCCTCGCATTAACTTTACGGATTACGACGCAATGCGATGCCGCGGCATTTCTGCCGTGTGCGTTTTTTCCGCATCGCGGAATTCCGGTCATATCGCATGTACGCCGCGCATGCACGCGAAAATCGCTTTTAATCGTCCGCCGCGCCCGTAATTGGTGATAATTACGAGCGCACGGGGACCGAGAATTCGCGCTTATGCCGCGTCGCGATTGGATAAGCATCCAAGTCGGCCGAATACGGCGAATGCGGCGGTGATTAGCGCGCATATATATATATATATATACACATACACGCACCAGACATCCCCTTTCGTTGCTCGTCATAAAACTTTCCCCGGTCCGCCTCGGACATTGTGCGTGCCGTTTCTGAACTCCAGGAATGCGTGCTCCAGGCTGAGGTGGGTACATAAAGTGCCCGGTAATGCCTCCCTTTAGCGGAGCGAAGCGCGTTAATGCGCGGTCGCGTCATCGAAATCGGCCGGGGAATAATCTGTTCTACGTGCTCCGGCGCGAGAGGTCGCGTCGATTTAACCCTTTTCGAACCTTACGATCGGAATCGTATTATATAGGTATCTCACGTGTTGATTAGTATCGAAAAGTAATATAAAAAGAGATGATTGAAAAATATACCCTCGATTTTTCAGGTATGCTTAACGAGAGCTAGTTGCCTCTAATAAGATTCGTGAACGGAGATTAAGAGAGATGTTGATTGTTTTAAGAAACTCTGTGTTGTAATCGCGGATATATGATATATTCTGCTCGTTTGTGTGCGTATATGCTAGTTCCGTGAAATTTGAGATCACTTTATTCCTGACGCGTATAATAATTAATTTCGGATTAATATGCTGCGTGATAAAATAAAATTTATTAAACTCGAGAAGGGACGGGTTGAATATGCACAAAGTGATGCAGCTGCGCCCGCAGAATCGCCATTTTATCGCGTTGCAATTAGGCTGCAATTACGTGCGCGTATATAATTCTGTCTCGATATTTTATAGCGAGATTTTTATTCGTGATATCTATTTTTGGCGATTAATGTCGGCGTGCGATCGATTTTAAATTTGCATCGGCAAAATTTTTTGCGAACGTTGCGGACTTTTCAAGAACGCGTTGAGGATCAGCCAGTTAAAAGTCGAAAGTCTGCTCGAGTGAGTTCAATAGGTATTTTATCTAATTGTAAGTTTTTTTTATAATTTTTGTTTGATTTTAAGGTGATCGAGCTGTGTAGCATATAAATTAATAAATTTAATAATTTTATGATACTTCAATTTTTTTTCTTTTTTACAAAATTATTAGATCACCAATCAAGATATTCTTCAGAATTTACTGATTAAAGAAGATATGAGAAATAAATGGAAAGATTAAAATTATTGCAGCATTTTCACACATATATCTATTTGGTTATATATAGTGACTCATCGGAAGTTAGGGTTCGAGAAATAAAACGGATGCGCATGAATATACAATATTATCGTAAAAGGATTGGCGGCAATCGGGCAGCGATAATCGCGGACGAAAGTTTAAATGTTAAAACCCGGTCGGTTCCCCGATTTGTTGGAAACTCGAGACCGGTGATCTAATCTGTACGGGATTTATCCTCACCAGCCCTCTTTCGGCGCCATAATATCTGCCGGCGCAGCTGCTGCTGTTTCGGCGATCCTTTCTGGTAGGCGGCGACTTATCTCTACTTTACGACTGACTACATTCGACGCTTAACGTCGAATCCGCCCGGTGGTATACCTGAGATAAAATGGTGGTCCATCGGTGGCCATTTTGGGTCTAATTAATTGGTGGGACGTTGCATCTCTCGGCTATACACGTCCGGCCGACCTCTAATGTGCGTATGTGTGTGTCCCCGACTCCTCGGTTCCTCTCTTTAATATATTCGGATACCTGCCTACACTATAAGGCCGCGCATCCTCCCGACATTTCGCGTTTAAGGCTTACATCGATGAGGTTGTAACGTTCGTCGTTGACCGATGGATATGCTTAACGTGGGCTATCTTAGTAAGTCTTGCGTGCTTACGAGGGCGAAGGCATCATTTACACGTCAGCGGGAGGAAAGTTAAGGAGGAGGAATCGAATTAAATTGTGTCGCCGTTTTTAACATGCTCGTGCTTCAAGATAAACGAACGGTGGAGATTGTCATCTCGTGAGAAATTGCATTTCAGTATAATCATTATTGACGATGTATTATTAAAGAGTATATCCTCGCGTCGATATGTTCTTTTTTCTTCGGGATAAAAGTTATACACTATAGGTCAAAGTAGAAATAAAAAATAAAGATATCGGATTTTTTTGCAGAAGGAGGCATAATTGATTTTTTTGTTTTTAATTTTTGCTCTTTCTTAATTTTTTTAATTTATTCTTTTTTTTGTTTTTTGTTTTATTTTCATTTTTTATATTAAATATGCAAATAAATAGTGTTTATTCAAAAGGAGAGCACATGCTTAATTTTTTTTTACTGGTTCCAAGGGGGGCAAATGCCTGTCAGTCAGATAATTATGAAAGATGCGACTTGAAACTAGTCGAAACCGGATGCAACGAGTGATTCTATTCTACTTCTCTCGCGAGATGGTAATAATCTCCGCATCTCGATGTTAGAACAACGGCAACGCAATCCGATTCGATTTCTCCTCTCGTTAAAGTCGCGCCTTAAGCGCGGTTGTTAAGGAGCCAGATCGTAATCGGGATGGTCCCGGTGTTCTCCACTGTTATGATACCGCCGACTGGACCGAGGGATGATTTTTCAGAAGCTCTCTTTATATCGAGCACGCGCTTTGTGTGGGGTCGGTGTTTCATACGCCATCCATATCCTCGACATATTTACATATGTTCCTGTATACGGGGTGTCTGAAAATTTAATATCCCGAAATCTATATTTTTTACTCATACCTGATTTCTTCTCTGAACGCGCGCTATCGAAATTTTCAAATTATATGATCTCTTCAGCAACTTAAAATCGCAAATTGAAATTTTTGTTAAGACAAAAGCAGATGAAAAAATTTATAAGAAATTAAAATTAATTGATAATCAAATTGATCCTTAAAGTATCAATTAATTTATCGTCGATCAATATTTTGGCTATACTCGTCGCAATTTTCGCGTTGAAGAAAATATACTTGTGGGACACCCTGCGTATAGTTTCGCGTGAATTCACAGAAGGACCCGATTTCGCCCGACAAAATGGTAATAGTCCGGTTCATCTGCGCATAATAGGGAGGTGTCGCTTGTGCGTAAGCCACGGCAGTATCACGACGCACAAGGACACAACAACAGCCACAAACGCAGGATCTCTCCGGGGCGACTCGTTTTCACGTTTAAAGACCCGACTCGGCTGGTTATAGGAAGGAAGATTGTAATCTGAATGGTTCTCGATGTTCTCCAGCTTGGCGGGTGCCAGCGGTAGATAGGAATCTCCTTGGAGAGGCTCGTCCGAGTCTCTCCCTGCGTCTTCTCTCTTTCTCTCTCACGCACTCTCTCTCTCTTCTATACGCAAAGGCGCAATCCTCGCGGGGATATAGGATAACGCAGGGTCCTACTTAGCTACTAATGCTGTCGCTACCCGCCCTTTCTCGGCGTAAATTATGTCCTCGGGTATACGATCGTCCGTTTCGTGCTTCCTTGCCCACGGGAATATAACACGACCTCAGTGCTAATCGGCTTTCTCTCTTTCTATTATGCGTATATATGCTCTCGATCGTTACTCGAAGCAATGCCGGCCAAAGTGACAAGCTTCATTTCTTCTCGACCGTGATATCAATTTTATACGGGCGGAATTGATTCGGAATGCGATCGACTTCTTCGACGAAATGTTGTTTCGGTGAATCGACATGAATTCATTGATTCATATCACTGAAGAAAATTTTATTGAATTCCAACAAATTTTTATTTTAATGCTGCCTTATAAATCGTTTATTTCAAACTAATAATATTGATTTGGTATATGAAAAATATTTCTTTTTTTCAAATAAATGATTTATTAGACAGTATTTAATTAAATATTTATTAATTTAATAATTCTTTTTTCAGTGTATAATTTATTTTCATCTTTATTCATATAAAATAAAGGAAAGAAGTATCATTTTTAAAAGTAAAATATTTTCTCTATATGATTTTTCTCACGAGAATATTGATATTTACTGTTATCTGTTTCTAATCATTACAATTTCAATCCTTACACTTTACGTTTTTTCACATTGAGTCCCATGCGAAAAAATAAACTTTACGTTAAACTATTAACTTTACGAATCAAGATTTATAAAAAAAAAACGTGACTGCAAAAATTTCGATACGATCGGGAGAGCTGCTGGAGACAAATCCGGCAGTTTCTGGGGAAAGGTATACTGCAAATACGGCGATATGCTCGTGGAGAGAAGATTGAAATAAATATCCGCTGTGCCCATAGTGTTAATTGGCATGCCAAGGATGTAACGGTTCGAGATCTCGCTTGTGAGAGGTTTGAATGGCAGGCGATGCGGGCGTAAAGCGAGGGATGTACGATTATTATTCCGCGGAGCGGATTTGACTTCGCTCGCGAACGTAACGAGACGACGTTGCAATTTGGCGCGCGGAGAAATCGCGCGTTAAAGCGAAGGGAATCGAATTACTATGTAGGCGAGAGGAGGCACGCAAGGAATAAACGCGAAAATAATTACCTGGCGCGCGTTCATCCTATTAATATATTACCTCGTAAACGCGCGCGTGTGTATGTCCGTCCCATTAACATACTATCTAATAATTGGTCTCGTCCGTTTGGCGAACGGAGAGCTCTGCGGCGAGAAATACGACGCGCGTTCCGTACCAGCGTCGTAATTAAGTCAGTCGAGCGAAACGGAGTAATCGTTGCTAGCGTCCGAGGAGATAAGCCGACGCGGAGGAAGCGCGTTATCATTATGGTTCATAATTAATTTCGGCGCTACGAGCAAAATGTTGCCTGTTTACGTATACAAACATCGAGCATGTTACGCAAAGCCATATAATGGAAAAAAATGATACAGCACTCGAAAGTTTTTAAGCGAAAGGGTCCAAAGGGTGTTTTGTGAAAGCGCGTTATCATTGTGGTTCATAATTAATTTCGGCGCTACGAGCAAAATGGCGTCTTGTAAAAAAATATAAACAAAAAAATGATACAGCGGCACTCGAAAGTTTCTAAGCAACAGGCTCCAAAGGGTATTTAAAATTGTGAAAGTTGTAAGAAGAAGACTTCTATACAAAATCATTCTTAAAGTAGAGGGAAACAAATCTGTTGTCGTTTTGTGATGTTTCAAATTGACAAGATCGACACTATTGTGGAATAAATGGATGTTTAAGCTCACGCGGGCTTCATTATAGCATGTTAACTGACAATGGGAACTCGCAGGGAGGACGACATCGGGATCTTCGACTTTCACCGTATAACAGCAGCTTGTCGAAGGCAAGAGAAGGAGCTCGTTATCGCCATTTTGAATTCACTCTTGCGACTACGGGAATGGGAGAACGTACGACGGACAACAGGAGGGTAGGTGATTTGTGGTTTTTCCTCGGCTACACGACGCACACACGTTCTCTTTCACTCCACCCTCGGACAATTTGTATTTCCGATTTCTAAGGCGAATCGCTCCGAGGCTGCCAGGTGTCGGAAACCAGCCTCGTTGGCCGACTCGCGCGGCCTGTCTCATTGTGTCGGTGTAGCTTTTGGAGTCGGAGTTTTTCAATCTTCTCTCGCGTGTTTTCGCACGAAAGTCAAGAACGAGTCAAAGAAAAGAAGTCAGAAAGGTTCAAAGAGAGAGAGAGGAGCGGATGTGGATACGTGGATGCGTGTATTGCGATCATTGATGAAAAATGAAGGTAACACACATATATGCACATGGATCATAAAGACTTTAATTGAATATGTATCAGCATGGGCGTCCGCGGGATTTTTTCCAGGGAGGGATAAAGATTAAAATTTTGTTTCTTCCTTGTTATTATTCTTTCTTAATTTTTTCAATCCAATTCTTTGATTATTTTGTTATTTTAATATTTTTATATCGAATAAAATTGCAAATAAATTCAGTGATTATTCACAAGGAGAGCAAATGCTTAATTTTTTTACTGATTTTAAAAAAGTAAAACTAAATGCAAATGTGTCGAAAAAGTAAAAGATAATCGATCATAAGTAATATACACATGGATCATAAAGACTTTAATTGAATATGTATCAGCATGGGCGGGATTTTTTTCAGGAAGGGGCAAAGATTAAAATTTTGTTTCTTCCTTGTTATTATTCTTTTTTAATTTTTTCAATCCAATTCTTTGATTATTTTGTTATTTTAATATTTTTATATCGAATAAAATTGCAAATAAATTCAGTGATTATTCACAAGGAGAGCAAATGCTTAATTTTTTTACTGATTTTAGAAAAGTAAAACTAAATGCAATTGTGTCGAAAAAATAAGAGATAATCGACCATAAGTAATACAATATGATATACCATAAGTATCTCCGTATGCCTGCGGCGACGAATAATGCATGCACAAGAGTCCGGAAGGGACGCTCTGCGATCTCGGGAGACTCAAAGCTGTACAAACGCACGTGGATCTCTCTTTCTCTCTCTCTTCCTCTACAACGCGTTCACTATCGTAATGGTTGTTGGGACAAATCTCGCGCATTGTCGAGCCCGGCTGGCGTGCTTTGTTACTATTGCGGTGACGTGGTCGACAGCGACCGCGGCAAGGACAATGCGGCGTTACAAACGATCGAGTAGGCGGTAGCCGTGTTTCTCGGACGCCCGTCCAGCGGATCCCTTTATTCGCTCCAATGGCGCACTATGGATCGCCTCTCTCGATCCCGACGCGACACCGAGACCGCCGCATCCCGCTGGCAGGACACGCGCGTCCATTCATTCCCACTTGTCCTTCTGCCAGAAATATTTGGACAGCTTAAGCGAGACACGGTGTTCCGACGATTTCGCAAGGACAGAGACGAGTTTGAAAAATTACGGTGGTTTCGTGTATCCTTGTAATGTTGTTCTCTACCTTTATGGCGGTGCTCTTCTTTTTCGGCATACTTTTTTTTTTTTTTTTTTTTTCCAAGAATGAACTAAGTTCCGAATTTTTTTTGCAGGACGAGATACGCATCAAAAGAATAAAAGATGGTAATGCATAAATTATACTAAAAAGGCTTCGGAAAATTTACAAAGAGATCCGCTCAATTTCGACAAAAAACTAAGAGTCATTACGAAATACAAATAAGTAATTTTTTATTTTAAATCTACAGAGTGTTTCAAACTTGCTGAACTGTTTTTTTATTCATTTAAAACTGATAAAAGATATATAGTTGAAACAAAACAGCTTCAAATTGATTAAGAAATCTCGCGAAATTGAGAACATCTTGAACATACACTTACGAGATCGCTGTTGGACAATTGAATTTCTAGAACTATATCGGAGCAGAGCATATATACAAAATTCCCCTCGTGTTTCGCTTAGGAATCAATTTTTCATTCTGGGCCTCTCGGTCGTCGCGTTATTGCGGCCGAATCTGGTATCAAGTGCGAGAGATGGTTGCTTTTTTTCGGCGGTAGCAAAACGTAGGACATAAACTCGCTTTCCATCGAAATGGAACATAGGTATCAGCGATGATCCGCGTGCGAGGCGTCAGCTGGCTCATATTGAAACCAACCCCCTCGTCGAACACCACCACCACCACCTGCCCCTCTCTTCCCGACCCTCCCTCAACATCCGAGGAACCTAAATCATTTTCAGCCCCCTCTACCATGTTTCCTACATGTGCTAACTACCCTCGGGGATATTTCGAGGGCCACACCCTGGCCGGTCAGGCTCCACCTCCTCCCAAAACCGCTTTCTCGCTCGCTAAGATCTTCCGCCGCGATTACATTTTCTAATCGATAACTGTTTGTTCTAATAGCGTGGTATCAATAACGTATCGACACACCTTCGTGATTTTTCAAATTAAATATTGTTACGAAACGTCAGCGTTTTCTCTTGTAAGTTGCTCGAATTGTGCTCGAATTAAACGAAAACGTGTCTTACAAGGCATGGAAATGTTATTTTTCATTACTTTGCGGTATTTTATATTTTCGATGTAAAAGTTGTCGCGTATAAAAGTCACAAATATATTACACATATAATAATAGGAAAACTATATTACGTAAATTTATAAAATGTAATCTTTATTAATTTTTTTTTTGTATATTGTTTGCAAATTCGAGCATAATTAGGCAAGATAATTATGGTGGGATACAAATTTATAATTGGTAGCATAATAAAAATTTGACATATGTTTCAGTAAACGATATAAGTATGATCGTACGAATGATCGATGTCTCGATCATCCACGATTGATATAAAAAAGCCACACACATACACATACACACAAAGAAGTGTGAATTCAGATGGCATTCGATCGAAAAAGTTCCTCCTTAAATGATGGTAGTAAAGATTAATTGCGTGGTTTTCGTTTCTTTCAGGCAATTAGCAATTAAATTTTGTTTCACGTCATGATTTCTTATTAATTGGCAGAGATAATAATATAATTGAGCTCATATTGAGTGACAAATTGAAAAAGATTAAGTTTAAGACAAATACATATAATATATATTGCATATAGTTACGTTTTGTTTCAACTATTACTGTTTAACTTTAACATATTAAAAAAAAAAAAAAAAAAAAAAAAAATACGTACGATATCATTAATAGCCTCATAATTATTGTATGTGACAGAATCTCGCAATCTCTTCTCTCATGAATCACTTTTTGAATATCTCAGTATTTTGCGAGCAAGAATTAAGCGATCGTACAATAACGTACTTTTTAATTTTTTATTTCCTTGATTATGATTGCCGATTCGATTCTTGGTATTCTGACAAGATTGAATGAGAAGAAGGATGGCGCGGGTTCTGCATAAAGAAAAGCAAAGAATCGAGTCATTTAAGCGTAGAAAATGACGTGATAAAATCGTTGGATACGTTGTCGGAGTCCAAGTCGCAGTCAAGGAGAAGCCGAGAAGGCAATTACGTAGGATCGTATTGCCTGAAGGTCCTGAAACCAGAACTAGTTAGGCGAGGTCTCTCGAGTTCCGACGAAGAGCCAGGGCTCATCTACGAATTATGTTTCTTTGTCGAGCAGGCATAATTCAACATATGAATGCGGAGTTTGAGAATGTAATATGTCAAACGCGAGGACGGTTTAATGCTACCAATTTTCCCATCGACAATGCCCGGTTCTTGAATTAAGTTAGTGAAATATGCAATCAGTGGCGATAAGATTGATGATGCTAAGATTTCAAGCGGATCGTCGCGATGAATATGAATTGAACGATAAATGTAATCCGCTAGAGATATCGATTTCTAAATATATGAAATATCGCAAATTTAACAAGATGTGGTTTACTTTGCCCCAGAAAAATCTGTCGGTTGTTCTAAAAATAATATCATTTAAAACATGGGCATAATTAATTTTTTTTGCGTTTTTTCTTTATTTTAAAAAATTTTATTTTTTTCTTTGTTATTTTTATTTTTTTTATATTAAATATGCAAATAAATTCTTTTACTGATTCCAAAGGGAGCAAATACTTTCTCTGGGGACGCTCATGGTTTAAAAAAATAACGAAAGTTCATTTGACAAATTTATTACTCGGTATTATTTAATAATTATTAATTATATAAAACGATCTATAATATATCTATCTATATAGTTAAAATTGTTATCTACATAATATACATATAGTCGATCGATTGGCGTGCAATCGTTGGTAATGCAACCGACAAGTACATAGACGTAAGCAGAACATCGAATTTCAGCGTGCTTCCTGATCGATCGCCGTGAGCGCTCATCGTATAATCGATAATATCCTGCTGGCAACGCAAGCGGCGTCGAAATGGCTGCTGGCATCGCGTTATTCATTTCCCTTATGACCGACAGCTCGCGCGCATCGTCATCGTATCGTCATTTGCGAGTTCTCACTTATGCCCGCTCTTTTTTTCCTCCTCCTCTTCCTTCTACCGTTTCCTACCTCCATTGAGGTAGCGCGCCGCTCGCATTTTCTCTCATTCTTCCGGCGCCATCGCCGCCCCATCCACGATCCGTCAATTTCTCATTTTCCGAAGAAAATAAATGGTGCAAACTTCCGGTTATATAGGACCTATAACGCAACGCGTCTGGTGATTTTCCATTTGCTGCCATCTTCTGCGGTCGGAATTTCTGGTCGTTTTCCCACAGCGGATCCAATAGAGGAGAAAATTACAGGATTTTCTTCTCTTTATTCGCCGGCCTGCGAGATAATTAGAAGAACTGGTCTCGTACTGGTCTCGCGCATATTATATATACAAGACACCGTTCATTTGATAAATATAAAGCAACCTCGAAGGGTAATATAGCAATTCTCCAAATTCTTTTATTCGCGATTGTTCAGAAATTATCTAACGTATCTCGCGATTTTAATCTATATTATTACCGCGAGGTTCAGACATCGGTCTCTCGTATACTGGTCTCGCACAGATTGCAAGACACCGTTCATTTGATAAATAATAAAGCCACCTCGAAGGGTAATATAGCAATTCTTAAAATTCTTTTATTCGCGATTGTTCAGAAATTATCTAACATATCTCGCGATTGCTGAACTTTACGGGGAAATTAATGCGAGGGTTAATCTATATCATTACCGCGAGGTCCAGACATCGGTGCATTCTGTGATTAGGGAGGCTGAGAATATCTGCGGTACGATTAATTCATGTCGGTCGATTGGATCGAGGTCGCTTGTACGTAGCAACATCGAGTAACGCAAGCACCACCGGCCGATCGCGATGAAGAAGCAGAAGGAGCAGGGGTGACGATGGTCGAGAAGGGCAAGCGGGGCGAAAAATAGAAATTAAGGGCCGGTGAGTTATCGCGGTTGCGTGAGAAGCGGTTGGAGATAAATCAAACCGCAGCTTCAACCGCAACGCCACCCTTGGGTTCGGATCACGAACGCAAAAACTCCATGGCAAATCCTCCGGGGATTAATAGTGCTTCTCCGCGTCCTGGAACTCACCGGGTCCTGATTGGTCCAATTCTCTCGTACATACGGACCGGCCAGCTTTTTCACTCCCACCGTCCCATCCCTTTTCGTACCCCTCGCGTAGGGTGAGGAGACATTTTGCCTTTTTTTTCTCACGTATCCCTGTCCAATTTTAAATTGACAGATATTCAAACATGTCGATGTTTCCATTCTCTCTTTATTGAGAGAGAATATAAAGCGTCAGCTTACGATCGAAGGGATAATTTATAGAACAGAACGTATCTGTGTCGTTAGCAAAAAATTAAATATTATTATTTAATAGCATATATATATTATATATAGATTTTTCTTAAATATACTGAAGAAATTTTAAGCTTTTTCTCCCCACGTGTATTAAAAATTTCATCTTTGTACACTTTCGAGCACGTTCTTAATAAGTTATTTAAAGAGAATCCAGCTATAAAATTCTTACAATCGTGTTGTTGCAATACTTCTTAGAAATGTTTGTGTAAAAAACTTGGGAGACGCTTGATTTTTGAAGAAAAAATTCGACGATTCGTCCATCTCTCGATTTACTAGTTAATTTCAACGAGTTTTGAAGAAATAGCTAATACAAATAACATAGTCTCGAAGAGTTATGATTCTTCGCAGGCTATTAACGGCGATCCGGCCACATTCCATGGGTTTAAAATTTCTTTCGGACCGCAGGCTGTAGAGAATACAGGTAAAAGATAGTTAACGATTTGGTCGCGTTTACATATATAATCCGAGTTAAGTAGGAACTAAACCATGATGAGGGCTCTCACGAGGGGGCCGTACGGTCCATCGGTTCTGCGGAGGATAAAAATTCACGTTCTCCTTCTTGAAGCCACCTATAAAATAGCCGCGCAGCCTTTGAATATATTAATACCGCGGGCGTCAAGATTTATATCGAATATTGGAATAAGTATCATCTCCGAATATGCCTTCGCGTGAATATTTCACGCGACAGCCCGTATCTTTCGTTTAATCGCGTACAAGCGGCACGATATTCCGATAAATCATGCTCCGTAATTTTTATCTGTTGCCGTCTGTGCCGGAAGAGAATAAGCACTTTGAATTTCGTATGAAAAGAACAATTTAAGTCTGACACGTGTGACATATATATTTATAAAGTTAAATCGATGAGAGCTTTTTTTTAATTCGATAATTGACGCTTTATTTTTTTCCCTTCGTTGTATACAAGAAATAACTGTCGGGAAAAAAAATTGCATTCATCAGATAGGAAAACGTAAAGGGAATGTTTTTCACGCGATGTGCTTGTATCTTATAATGTATATTGTCCATTATTTTTCTCGCGGGAAATTGTGAATTTCCCGCTCGGTTAAAAGATCACCCATTTGATAATTGAAGGCTCGAGAAATGGATTAAACGTAGGTGAATCATTCTAATCGGCGTAATGATAGTCCAACTAATCGCTATATACGCTGCGTTAAACACCCTGATACGAAGGGGTGCACGAGCGATCCGCGATATAAATATAATTGAAGGTGTGAAAGTGCGATCGCGACAAACACATCGCGAACATACCTACCTCACTTCGCCCGTGGGCTTCGAGATCGTCATCTAAATTGTAACGACTTATTGCTCGTAAGTTATGCGCGCGAGCGTCGGCCGACGCTCTGATCTTATCCGAATGCAATAAAACACGTGTGACGCACCTGTCATCATATTATTACGTAACGATCGCGCGTCTCGTGACATATTTCGCTCTGTTATTTTCATCAATTCGACGAGTAGTAATCGATTAAATTAAACGAACTGTTGGAAATTATTTAAAGCAATTATCGTAATTAGCGTCACGCAGATACGTGAATGAGTAAATAGCGAATTCAATTTTCTTCGAATTTTTTTTTATTGCTTCTTTTGCAAATATTTTTCAATAACGTTAAAATGTTTGCAATGTATTGAAAATATCCAATCCATATATCTCACGCGCATATGCAGAGTGCGTTTTAATATATTATGTTAACGTTAATTATTTATTTGGCCAATAGCAAGCAACTAGTTATACTAAATTAAATTCTAAATCCTCATAAATATATATTTGTGATAACAAAAGATGTGATATTATAAATATTATATAAAATACACATATCGTCAAGAGAGTAAACTGAAAAAAAGTATTCCCAAGTACATATTAAAACCGCGAAATAAATTTATACTTCTCTCAATGATAGAGAACGCGTGTCATAATTTCTCTCTGGCCTTTGCTACGACTTCTCGTTTCTTATAAGTTACCCACGTCTCACTTAACTCGCATCTGTGCGAGTCTGAGTTCTCCGAGATAGTCGGCACCCCGCGAATATATAGGAGACCAAGAATAAAAAGAAAAGAACCAAAGGTTGAACGGTAGAGGAGACAAGACGGGAAGGACGCTACATTATGCGACTCGAGTTCTACTTCATCGGGACACGAGTTGGTGAACAGAGACTGGATCTTGTGCGTCCGCCATTATCTGATCCGAACCGGGTATAAGTTATTTTATTGGCCATCTTCAAAAGTCGCGCAATAGTTCACTTGAATTATTTTATCTAAGAAAGTGGACTACAATTTGTGCAAAAACATTATCCAGTTAGTGTATTTCGAAGCATTTATCAAAAATAATATTAACTAGTTATGATGAAAGAATATAAAATTAAAAAATTAATATATTATAAACGTTCGTCACAGATAACTCTATAGAATAAATAAATGATAGGCAGCTAAATATTTTTTAACTAAAGACATATATTTATGACAGTTAAATAAATACATTTATATGCAATGTATGTCTTCTTGCACGGGCCAAACAAAGTTAAGTATTAAATATTTCACCCTATCTCACCCTCTTGTTAAATAGTAATATACAAGAATAGAAAAAAATTAATATACATTGTTGGTACAATAATTATCTCATGTCGAGAATTAATAATAAAGAATCGGGCAGAAAATGGATTTCTCTTATTCATAGAACAAGAAATGTTTAAAAATTCATGGCATTTCAAACATTAAAATTAAGAAACAGATGGTAAGAGGTGACGAGTCAACGAAAAGGGAATCAACAAAGAGAGAAAATGTGAAAACGAGAAAGAAGGCGGGTATAGAAAAAAAAAAAAAAAGAACTTACAGCATTGTGTAGTCGGAGCTCTACTTCATCGAAGCACGAGCTGGCAAATAACGGGCTGTGGGGCCCATGTATCCGCCATTGTTTGGCCCATGTGAGGAGGCATGCGGCCATGTTTCCTCCCGTGTACTGGGAGACCGGATAAAAAGAGAACGGCAGAAGGGGAGCAGGAGGTGTACGCGTAAGGTCGACGGGAACGAAGGAAGGGGACCCTCTGGAAGAGCGAAGGTGAGGAGAGCCGGTTGTGGGCCCGAGAGACCATCTACGTGGCACGCATATGCGTGTTAACACGTATATGTGTTCGAACGCGTATGCGCCTGCACTCCTAATTATAAGCATTACATCTATGTATCAATAAAACGTGGTTATACATTTTCTTCGAATACAGGAAAAAGAAATAATAATTATTCCTCATAAATTTTTTACGCTAAATACATCCGGCTCTTAAACCGCTCCACTTGCAATTAAAGTTGCAGAAAAAATCTATTTTATCATGCTGTAATTATATACGGTATATAACATATTGGGGTGAAATTATTTTTTGGAATCAAACGTTAAATACAATTGTTAGATCCTTTCAACCCTTGAAAAGAAATTTGCTCTACAGATTTATTAACGGAATTGATACCTAATCGAATTAACATCTAATTTTGTAGACAAACATATGGATGCACATTATTATTGAAATATGCGCAAGATGATGCGCGTATATTCCGAGATGCTGTTGCATATATGTATATATGTGTAAATGCGTATTTATATTCATCGGAGCATATGTGTGTGCGCGAGGGAGCCTTCGGCTCTCGTCAAGTAATTATATCCCCGTAACGATCGGTCCATCAAATCTGATCACCCGGGACCCGGGAAAGATTCCACCAAGCACACCACCTTGACGAGCCGACACGATGCAACGAGATGCCGGTATCCGCCGAGAGCCTCGCGCTGGCTAAATGAAGCTTTTACGCGCGCGGCTGGATTGAGTTTGTTATAGGATCAACACTTCCACGGCGCTTTTACTGCGTTAGGCATACGCTCTCGGCCTTAGCAGCCTCTCTTCCCTTCCATCCCTTGCCCACGCATAATCGTTTCTTAAACATAGACGTATCACTTCGACGGCTAAATCGCCGAGATGCGCCGCCTTCTGCTCGTCCGCTTTCTTTTTGCTATATATCCTGAGGAGAATTTGGCGAAATTGGGGGTGGATGGAGAAGAGACTTCATCATATTGTAATTTCGTAATTTCTCATATATACGTTCACCAAAGAATATTTTAATGAGATAAAGAAATGAAAGATTAATGTTATAAAACCGAGGAAAGTGTAAATGAAGAGAAGTAGATTAATAAAAAATATACAATTCGTAGGCAATTTAAATATGGAATAACGAGATCGAATTGCGTTATTTCTCTTTTGACTAAATTTAATGTAACGCACAGGTCGAAATTTCACCGCGAATGTATATGCTATGGAGGTGCGCACAGATTCATCTCCGATAATGAATATACCGTCATTTTGTGCCCTAAGCTTAACGTGAATCCATGAATCCGCCTCGCTTCCATCCCTTAAGGGAGAAAGAGACTTCATCATATCCATATTGTAATTTCGTAATTTCTCATATATACGTTCACCAAAGAATATTTTAATGAGACAAAGAAATGAAAAATTAATGTTCTAAAACCGAGGAAAGTGTAAATGAAGAGAAGTAGATTAATAAAAAATATACAATTCGTAGGCACAATTTAAATATGGAATAACGAGATCGAATTGCGTTATTTCTCTTTTGACTAAGTTTAATGTAACGCACAGGTCGAAATTTCACCGCGAATGTATATGCAATGGAGGTGCGCACAGATTCATCTCCGATAATGAATATACCGTCATTTTGTACCCTAAGCTTAACGTGAATCCATGAATTCGCCTCGCTTCCATCCCTTAAGGGAGAAACAAGCAGTTAGCGGTGGAGAACGAGTCTGATGGGGAAGATGGGGCGGATTCTCCACGGCAGATGTTGCGTCTCGGTCCATCTAGGGGATAATTGAGTATTGTAAGCCGACAACAAAATCAAATTTCCCCGTGTGTACACACACTCACGCCCCTCCCGGCACATGGCGACAACGACAACGCGTGAATTTCGTCGCCATACTCGTAGGTTTACCCGCAATTTTCTCATAATTCGTGCCGGTCGCCTAACAACGAAAAATTTGCATGCCATAATGACAGCGCGATTTCAGACACGCGCAGGCAGTTTAATGTTCCGTACATTCAGAAACTTGTAGGAACAATTAGATGTCATATTTCACACGTATTTTTTTTCGCGTAATTTTCTTACAATATTTTATTCGCTAATTTAATTGTAATTTCTTTTTTTTTTTTTATTTAATTTTACTTTAATTTTGGGGGACGACTTGTATAATAATTGCCCAGGAACGCTATGCATAATTATCACTCTAATTAAAAATAATTTTGCATATACAGAGAATAAAGAATTCTATAATATTTTGTAACTTCTGTAATATTTAATATTTTTTTCTATACTTTATGAAACAAAGAAAAATGTTTATATAATCTTATATAAATATGCCGATTAAATCAACATTAGAAATGCCGCTGATACATCCATGTAAGATTTTTACGCGCTATTCTACCGGGATGCATCCATCATCTCATTGCTGGCAGATGGAACGCGTGCCATTTATTGTGACGTTTAGCGCGACGAATGGACTTTGTGAGACAGATGTCCTTTTATTGGTGGATCGCGGAGAATCCCGATCGTCTTAGTCCGGAACAGAAGTGTACAGATTCCGAACATCGTCGAAGAATACGTTGTATGTACACATCGAATATACATTGTGAGATATTGCGGCATCGAGGCTTATGTGAGAAATTGGTGAAATTGCCGGCTGCAAATTGCAAAAAGACGAGCCGGGTGAATTACGTTGCTTAATTATACGGACATGTCGATCGTATCTGATATAATTATCTTCCGAGAAATGCATCTTTTTTTCATCCGATCTTATCGTTTGTATTACGATCATTAATTATGAAAAAATTTCAATAAGCTCGTATACAGTTTAATTATAACGATTGACAAAGTGTGACAAATGTTATCGTTTATTACTTTTTAGTTTTGGAAATTTTCTTTTAAATAACAATTGGGCGGATACAAATTTCTAAAGGATATACATAGGATATACATAAGATATATATAGAATGAAAAAAATATAATTTATAAGTAAAATCTCTGACTATAATTATGATAATAAAAATCCGCGAATGTTCCACGCGATTATACGAGAAAACGCATTCAAGCTCGTTAATAGCGAGAAAGCCTGAAGGTATAAAAGCCTTACGAGTTCTGGGAAGCCCCGTCGGACCGCGTCGCGCTTTACACAAATCTCCTAACGAGTGTCGAATTAAAAGCAATTAGTCGCGCTATTTCACTAATGTAACCACGGTTGAGAGTCGCGCTATAGAAACCATCGGCAGGCCATTTCGCGGACTTTCGCCTCTTCTAATCAAGGCGCGCCTGAGCGGCGTTATTACGTCGAAAAGGGAGAAAAAAGCGGCGATAAAACGCGGTCACTTTTCTCACCGCTGAGATTGCTCGCGGAAATGTTAACACGCCATAGCAATGTATGTGCTGGTGTGGATGCATGTGCATCACACACACCATGCAACGGTGCACCGGCTCGTTAGCGTATTGATCACGCCGTCGCCCTTTCGTTCTCTCTCCGCGTCACTTTTACCGTCGAATTTTTCGTACTTATTCTTGTCGCCGCGTTGTATGCGATGGACGTCTCGTGCTTTATTTCGGCATCAAATATTCATAGTTCTATCAGAAGGAAAAAGCTGAATCTCTCTCTTTTATGAAAATTTTTATGATCATAGACACACATATCACGAAGTTTTTCTATAGTTTTTAATGAATCCATTTTGAAGCTTTAAATCGTCGATGATCAAAGATGAAATATCTCTACAAATGCTTGTCATATTTTAGATTGTACGATATTTTTTTATGAAATAAATCTTTTCCGTGGACTGTATAATTTTATACAGAAAATATTCGAAATTAGCGAGAATAATGACATTTAGCTTGAGAACTTTTTTATGCATAACATGTGTTAAATAGAATTCTTGATTGAGTATCTACAACAACAAATAAGAATAAAGACATATTTAGCTTGAGAATTTTTTTTATACACATGACACGTGTTATATAAAATTCTTGATTGTCTACAATCTATAATAACAAATAAGTTTCTATGAAGTTTTCGATGAATCCGTTTTGAAGTCTAATGTCATATTTTAGACTGTACGATATCTCTATATGTTCAAACGATATTATATATATATATATGAAATAAATCCTTTCCGCGGACTGTATAATTTTATACAGAGAGAATATTCGAAATTAAGCGAGAATAAAAAGGCATATTCACTTTGAGAATTTTTTTATACATATATATAGTATAACAAGTGTTATATGGAATTCTCGATTAACTGTCTACAATGACAGATATGTAAATTCTCCAATATTTTTTCGTCGTAATTTCGTTACAAATGCTCGCTGTTTTTGCAAGATCGAATTCTTATCTTAATACACTTATTATTCTCTGATCTCTCTGTTTGATCAGTTTGATCGGTGATTGATCGAGGTCTTTGTAATTGAATCGGAAACCGTTCGATCAGAGACCGCGACGTCTTGTTTGTCATTTCGGCTCACGTGCTTCTCGAACGCGCTAATTAATCTTTCCCGTAAGGCCTTTGTAGATATCGAGGATATACAGTGTACGTTTATAGAGCTGGGATCTCCTGGAAACACACGCGCGCTTATCACATCGCGGGAACGACTCCTCTTTCGCCGTTTACACTCGAGGATCCGTATCGCGTACGCGATCGCGGCGTAAGTTATCACGAGGGAGGGACCCTATCCCGACCGGTAGCTGCGTGCAACGGTAGCAACGGGTAATTAAACGCGCAATTAAGTGGGAGAGACGGCGCGATATTCGTTTCTCGAAAAGAAAAGCTCTCGAGAGCTGGATCGGAACGACATCCCTTTCATCGGAGACGTTTCTCATTCTTATCGCGAGAGATTCTCAAGTGATTTTTCTCCATCAACGGCGAGTCTCGTCTCTGTGAATAACGAGGGTGTGATTCCTCGTGAATTTTTCCGATCCTCCCTTCGCTCGACAAGGTAACGTGACTGCTGGACATTACTATGGCGGTCCCGGGTACCATGCCGCTTAACCACGCGATCTCTGTCACCTAATAACGCTCCTCCTAATCGGCCGATAAGACGACACGCGACGTGTCGTTGCATAAATAAAGTCAAGATCCCCCAAGAGCGTATATGTGTGTACATATGTTTGTGTGCGTTGTGTGCACATATGGATTCGTGGAACCACGCGAGAGGGATTACGTCAAATTGCGCGAATCGCGTTATAAACTTATAAGTTACAGCCTGATCGTCGCCGCGCGATTATCATTAACGCGTTCGCCCGTAATTAAGCACGCAATCGGTCCGTTGTAAATTCGCGTTCGCTCTTTAACTTTCCCCTTTCGAGCGACGCGTGAAGTTGCGGTTTCATGAATCTTGTTAATATTAATGCGTCCGACGATGCCAATCTGAGACAAGTTGATACTGCTTTGCCATTATCTGAGAGTAAATTAATTATTAACAATTAGTCACCGTGTTCGTTTAAACATTTCTTTACTCCGTATTAAGCGCACTGTGTGTGAGATTTCGGTCGATTATGGCTCGCCATAAATCTATACGTATAATTATATGCGTGTGTTTATAATAGACTTGGTAGAATGAATTATGTATTAATGACAAAAAAGATTTATTAATTAAATTTACGTTTAATTGTTTCTATTTTATTTATATCGATATTAGAAAATGTCACTAAAAAAAAAAACATTCGCACATTGAAATCCGCGTATTACGTCTCTACTTTTAATCTTGAATAATTTTAAAAATAGTTTTCCTAAGAAAGGGGGCTGATATTATCATATATCGTCGACAACATCCTAACTACAATAATTGCGACGTCATTATATACACGATTTTGTGCATAAGATTTATTTACCGATCATTCGTGATTCGACCTTACAACTCGCGCTCGCTGTTGTTCACGAATCTAATTGTAGAAGGCGGACAGCAACGTGAGCTTCGTCGGCATATCGAGCTGAATCATTCACGGAGCGAGCGCGAGGATTTTTACTTTCCGAATTCGTAGGAGAATAATGTTGCCCGGATGACTCGGCAACAAGGGTCGCATATACGCGCGCGAACGAGACGCTATTTTCTCTCCCTCTCGATATATACGAGATACCTGAAGCCCGCCTAAACGATCCACGGGGACGTGGATGTATCGCGGGGCGTGACTGGATCCCGGCGGGATGATTTCGTGGCCGGGATTATGTTTTGACGTGTTTTGACAAACGCGAGCGCCATTATACCCGTAACGAAACCCGAAGAAGGCGCTTTAAGTATCGGCGGCGGTGACTTTTCTAAATCTTTAGAAGCGCAATCTACCCAGCGGCTGCTTCTGGAGCGAGAAAAGAAAGTCGAAATCTACCTTTCAAGGAAAAATCGAATTTTTACCGCCTTATACTTCATCTATCGCACTGAAAAAAATCCATGTACTTTTACGTGATTAATTGTTCCAAACTGGAAAAATTACTTTCTATGTGTAATTCCCTGTTCAGTGAAATATTTTTAATCTTAAAAATATATAAGATCATATGTCATATGAAATTACATATAATCTTCCATATGAGCAATATTGCATGATTATACTATGGGTCGAAAAAAATCCAGCATAATCATGTATAATTTTACACAAATATTTTTTCGGTTTATAATAGTAAAATTGCACAGAAAAATGAGCTGAGAAAAATTCACTATCAGCTGGTACTTTGTAATGAGATTTGACAGTTTGAATTATTATATCCATAACTGAGACCATCTGTTTATCAGTGATAACACACTGATTTCATTTAAGAGAAGTGAATTCGACGAAGAACCCCTTTCTGTCCGTTTCTTTCGAGTTGGGATCGCATTGCAGATTCTTGTTCACTAATGAATTGCAACGACGGATTGCAGACCGCTTGCGGCGACAGTTTCGTTTCTCACGTTGCCTTCGAGAGAACTATATTTAACATATATATTTTATCTGGATAATATAATGACTCTCGTAAATCACAGACTTTGCTACGAAACTTTCGAATCGAGTTTCACGAAATTCTCTTTCCCTTTGTTATTTTTTCAAATGATGCGCGCATTCTTCTAAAACAATAGATTGCATAATAAAGTAACACTTCCAAGTCTAGAATAGGTTGTGCGGTTAAAACAAATCTTTACGATTCAATTAATTTTGGATAAATTCGTATATACGTGAGTCTACAACTTTTTCCGCGGAAAGCGTCGCATGATTAGGAAGGAGGGAGTCGATTTTTGTCGCATCTCGACAGGGTGGAGAGATTTCGAGGAGCATTACCGTGTCGCCGCCTTTGGCGGAACGCTCCACCCTTCGATTTCGACGACGAGGGAAAAGAGATGACGTTAGGAATCCGGGTAGTCGATAAACGGGCGGAGGATTCCTCGCTCGCATAATGTCGCGTCGCGTGGGAACCGAAGTACACGGGGGACCGTTGATGTACGATTTCTCCCTCATTCGACGACGGGGGCCCTTTCTCTTCCCTCCCTTCGGCGGAAAGGAAACGCATCTGTCGCTTTCCCAATCGCGTCTCGTTCGAGGACTGGAAGACTCGACTCCTGTTGCTGCTGCACCCTCGTGGTCGAGGCTCGAGCTTGAAGAAACTCGTTTGTTTCTATATCGGAACTCGTTTGTGTTCGTCCGGAACGGGTATAGAACGGAATGAGGACGGGAAGTCAATTTTTGATAATAATTCAATCACGTGATTAATGATATTATTAATAGAAGTACTCGATAGAGTAATTTTTGCGTAATAGATGCATGCTTTCGTCTAATTAATTAATCGTTATTATTTATTATTGCGAAACGGTGAAGCATTAAAGCATACTTTCGTGAGTTCTCATTACAAGTTCTAATTTAAAAAAAAAGATCTCTTCGCAACAAATTACTAGTAAGTAACCGGAAAGTGACATCAGAAGTAATTGCGGAATCGATCCGTGCGACGTTTACGACGTTTTTTTGTTCGAAAAGGATTGACACATCAATGAATTAATGGGCGTATTTCTCGCCGAAAAATCAATTGCATATTGTGCAATTAACAGCTATTTGGGGCGAGGGAGCAACGAAGGGAGCAAGAGATCAATAAAACGAGCTATTAAAATACGAAGCGTACATTCGTTATTAAAACCACACACGCTTAAATGCTTATTAGCAATATCTGTAACTATTGGCAAACGAGAGAAAGAGAGAGAAATAAGGAATTGTTCTCTAATTGTGTAAATTTCCACGATTATCCTTCCTGACGACTTTCTGAGCCAAAGAAAGCTGATTTATGATGATCCGAATGATTTTAAAATTTAACGGTGGAAATTATTGTTTTAAATCGTATTTAAAATGATAAAAGATTTCCGTCTTTTAATTTTCCATTAGAAAGAAAGATGAATAATCTGATAAAAATTGTTAAAAAATTAAATTAATATTAAAATTTTTTTAATCAGTTTTCTCTGTCACCATAGATTACGTTGTATAAAATTATGCTCATTTTTATATGTCCACGAACGTTTTAGAAGCACTTAATTATTTTTAGATATATTTACAATTATTCTTAGAATCTCTTTCTTGGAATTTTTATTCTCGTTATCGGCGACGAATAAATCCAACAACAATGCGCGAGGCTAATGCAAACTCCACAGATAAGGTGTTTCTGCCAACTCGCAATTGGCGTTGCCAGGACGTCTTGACCAAACAACGGCTAATCATTAGGAGTGCACGCCCCTGCGTGCAAAGCAATAATGAATACATAGTATTCGAAGAGAGGGGATGCAGTTGGTGAATGAGCTTGTGAGAGATTGTGCGTGTGTGTGTGTGAGACATGCTGCGAGCGGATAGATGATCTGACGGACGAGGATGTTTCGATCTCGAGGGCGATAGATACAAGCGATATTTAGCACTTCGTTTCTTGGATGCATCGTTTAACCGCGTACATTGAAGTTATCACGTTGCGAAAAGCACGTTTTGAGAGATGATTTATTAAAAGTAAATGTCTCTTTCTCTTTGACGTCACTGATGAATTCTTCCGGTTGATGAGGAACGAGAGTTCGCCGAGTCTTTAGGAAAAAGGGCGATCCAACCTTCGAACGAACAGAGAATATCGAGGCCGCCCTTCGGTGTCGGCGGATCAAGAGAAGGATGTTACCGACGTCGTCTGATAGATATCAATATAGGCTCTCTCGAGGGTAACATGTAACTATGCGCTGTGTTGTAGACACACCCCGGATGGTGCGGAGTGCAAACACATTGTCGGAACTTTGCAGCAGTGACATTAATGGTTGGTGGACTTGATCTAGGTTTCGAAGCCAGGTATAGTTTGGTCCGTCCTTCTTTTTGCCTGTGTGACAATCGCTATAGTTCAAACGTTTATAAATGACCGATTGTCAGATATTTTATTTTGTCAGTATTTGGAAAAAAGTTTAGCTTAAAAAAAGTATTAAAAAATATGTAAAAATATATATATATTTGCTTTAAATCTAAATCATATCTATTTGTATAAAAAAAAATCTCATTCATATACATATATGTTTAATTATGTATAATAAAAAATATATGAAGTTAATATGTTTAATGCAAAGAATAAATATATATATTATATATTATATTATATTATATATATATACATATATTTTATAAGCGCATATAATCTTAAAATATCTAAGTAAAAATATGTTTGTACATCCCTTGTAATGAGTCATGATAAACAAGACTCTCATAACATTAGACTCACATTAGTAATACATTGGTAAATATTTAACGTTTCCAAGTTTGACATGTACTCGCGGGAGCTGACAATAAAAGCGTATGTTGTATCGCACCTTGATCCGTAACAGATCTACGAGACCGTGATCCACAAAATTGTAAATGGCTCAAATATTTAGACAACAAGAGACGAGACACCGTCTATATATCGCGGTGACATCAACGGGCGAAGGTTTAGAACGCGGATCCAGGTATATATTCGGCTCGCGCCCCTTTTTTCCTTTTCAATTCGTATAGATCTTCTTTTGAGAAGAACCGACACTTAATAGATCCGGAATAGTCAGCAACGTTATTTGGACGTTTGTGGTCAAACAGAGCGACACCCGATGATCTATGCATTCGTCGTCTTGGGATGAAACGGACCGCAGAAGTCAAAGACTTTTTAGTTCAGGGTGGCCCTGATCTAGCGATATCCTGTCATTTAAATACACGGTACGCCGAGGAAAAGGCGAAGAAACTCAAGTTAGGTCTCTTGGATAATAGACGAATTTGTCGTGTTTTCTTCGATATACAAGATAAAATTTAAATAAAAATTTTCAATTTTTTAATTTTTTAATTTATCCTAGGATTGCTCCATACATTTAGTGATCTTGTAATCAGTCAAATCGTTATTTTATTCGAAAAATTGTTGCACTTCTCTGTTTATTTAATATAATTGTCAAGATCGCAACATATTGCGTTTTTTCTTTGTATAAATAAAGTTGTTATTCTACATGTAATATTATCAGTTGATTACTATAATAAAGCTACTTTGAAATTAATTATCTCGCTGTAGCTCTTATTAAAAATAAATTCATCTTTTTACGAGATTTTTACCCAAAACGGGTACGGCTTGAGCTTTGTGGAAGACATTTATGGTGCGTTTTGTTCGCCTTTTTTTCGCCGGATGCGACGATTTTTCTCGCCGGCGTTTTTTTCGTGCCCAATCGGGGGAACAACAAGTCGTACAGCTGCGTAGTCCGCATAATATTAAGAAATGTAACGCGCGTGGCAAAGCGGCACGGCCACCCAGAACGCGCGCTTTACAAGCTTTCCTGTCTACCGGGTGCGACCAGATTGACTTCGAGCGATCTTAATGCTTGGACGATTTTATATAGCAGGATGACACTCGGCGATTCCGTATAATATCTCAAAATCATTCGCGTCGTGATCTATGATCAGATTTTACACGACCCATAGCAATTTTCTTAAAAGATGGTATAGCACTTTTGACGTTCTATATATATATATATATTAAAAAAACACCTTTTTTCTTGAAATTTATATCTCCAGATAATTATCCAAAATGCGATTTTTTAAATTAATATTAAGTAGATTATATATTGATTATTAAGTGATTTTTTTCAATTAATATTAAAAATATATAACATCTTGTATAAAAAATTAATTTTACTAGAAAACATAATAAATGATAGTTGTTGATGATTAAATAATTCTTTAATTAAAAATATATTGATTATAATATTTTGTATAGAAAAAACTTTATTATTAAAAAAAAAATTGAGAAATAAGATTTATATATAGAGCTAGTTTTTGAACAGGATACAGGTAGTTGGGCAGCCACGAGATCTGTTCTAGACAGACATTTCCCACGCTCTCGCGTACGTAAACCCTTTCTTACGGGAGCCTATACGTATGCTTTCTACGTGCGCTCGTAAAACGAACGCGCGAATACAAATGATAGGAATAATGCGGCGCTTTTATCCATTCATGCTAAAATCATGTTTCACTAGCGGCGACATATTTCGCGCGACCACCCAAGTCGTGCGCTAGCCTTCCCGAGAGACGGCGATGTTCGTGCCATTGTAAGTTTTTCACTTTTCATGTGTCTCTCGCGAAGCGATGCTGGCAATCGCCTGCAATCGATATACGGATTTCGTCTCGATAGAATCTGTAGGAGGTCCATTTCGATGCGCGAGAGGCTCTCTTGGAAAAGCCGTAAAAGAGTTTCGAGCCGCGCGCATTCGAACGACCGTGACATATAATAATTCCTGCGTAAAAATGAAAAAGAAAATTCGCGGCATTATAAAAACGGATATAAAAGTATACTTAAAAGGTAATTTAGAAATCCGCGGCGTCGTCTCTATTCAAATTCACATGTGCGTAAAGAAGTCATCTACTCGTAAATTCGTTTTATTTCGTATCAAAGAAGAAGAATCTCTGTCAGATACAAATATTTTTATTATACTGCTGGGAAAAATTTGTCTTCCTTCAGAGCATAAAAATTTACAGCCACAGCTATTTTGTGTGACAAGATTATGTATTGAGATATCATATATAATATTTGTATACAATTTTCGTGTTTTATTATGAAACCTTTTTTTTGAATATTTCATCACACCTTAAAGTATATAGAAAATTATGACCCATAAATTTTTTTTTAACTAAAGGAAATATCTTGCGTTGCTTGAATTAATTTTGCCGAACGTTATAAAATATTTTCAAATGATTTATATGGTTTTTACACCGAGAAAATAAAACTATCGAATAAATAAAATATGACACCAAAGATGCGTGAGAAAAATTTTTTTTTGTTGTTCTATAGTTAAGAGGAAGTGTCTAAAAAAAAAAAGCAGACGTATATAAAAAATTATAAAGGCAATAACGATTAGGCTACTTTAACTTCTTGACCGACTTTTCATATTTTAATATGAAAAATGATTTATTTCGCTTTTTGTGTCCATTCAAGACCAAAAAATAAAATATAAAAAAATCCCGCAGTGCATTATTTGAGTTCTCCTACCTGGTTAATCGGTTAAAAGAAATCGAAAGAAATCGTCTATATCACGATAAATAGTTGTAGAAACGTCTCTACAGTTACCGCATTCTATAGTAGAACAGCAGGTGATCTTCCTTTTGAGTTTGATTTTCGGTTAGTTTTCCCAATAAGCATATGAATCGCAACCGCCAACAAACTGGACGTGTGCCAACACATCCAATTAAGTAGATTGAAATTTATGACGGAAAGTTAGGTGTTTTGTTCTACGGAAACAAGATGACAAAATTAAACGGACTCACGTTAATTTGTTATTTTTTATAGAATGTATTGTGTGATATAGAGACTATATATTTTACTCGTCAGAGATGAGATTATTTAATTAAGAAAAGTCATAAAATTGTTTAATAAAATATGCTAATAATATATGTACAGAAAATATATACAATATATATTATTATTATAGCAATATGCGCAATATTAGATGCGAGATGTAATAATTCTGTGAAAAGAGAAAATGCAATTTTGTCTATTTAATATGTCTATACAGAATGTTATACAAGTGGTTTTATAATTTTTAGATTGATTTGTACAGAGTGCTACACTTGAAAATTAAGAAAAAAATTTTTTAATTAAATTGCCTGGGCGGCATCGGAAAGAGTACACCTGATACTCGAAATGTGTTCATGGAAAATTGAAAGGAATGCCAGGTCACGTCGTTTTTTTACACAATACAATATGATATTAACGTAAAATATACTAGGTCCGAAGAGAGAGCCGTTTTACATGGAAATTCATAAACTCGACTAGCTCTCCGATTTTCACGGCTGCCGAGACCGAAAAATCCGTATTTTTTTTTTATAAAAAGAAAAAAAAATACATCAGAGCCTTCGAATGGAAGGGGACGTTGAAGGATCGCTCTCGTCCGCCATCGACGCTCTGCTTTGCACTTGAATAACCCAATTTCGGGATGGAGCAACCTCTTCGGGGCATCCACCAGCTACGTCCGCAAACAATCCACTCGACGAAGATTTACGAGCTGAATTTTATCGCGCGCGCCTCACATTCTTCGCCCGTTACATACGTGTCTGCCGTGAAACTTCCTTAACGCGGTCATACTTTCTTTTATTTTCGCTCCGAAGATTCTTAAAAGAAAATCGTGGATGAAAGTGGGTTCAAAAACGCGAGGGGATATATAGGTTCTTCAAAGATACGGCATTTTGTCATATGGATATATGCAGTTCAATTACAGATCGATGTTACTAATGTCTTATGAATATCGCGGACGGATGTGTATTAGAACTTTTTATATGCAAATTAATTTAATCAATTTTCTGAGTAATAGAACACAAGATAAGACGCGCGATCTTGAAATTAATACAAAGATACGGGATGCGTATAGCATGAATTTTTTTCTATCACTCAATTACACGGATGGTCGAGCTTATGTCAGAGCTTACGGCGAGAGGGAAACGAGATCACGAAATGAATTTCACGGCGGTGCAGAGCGAAATCCGTTCTTAAAGAAGGTCGGCCGATGCCGGGGGTAGATGAAAAATCGACTGGAATATTAAGATTAGGAAAGAATTGTAGGTTTACCCTACTTTGCACCTGAATGATCCAATTTCAGCGCTATTGCGAACGATCTTACCTGCGTTTGTAGGAAAATCGATCCTATTTACGATTCTTTATAGTGCCGCCACGCTCTTTTGCAAATGAATGGGAGGGCGACACTTTCTCGAGAGTCCTGATTTTATCCCGGCGACGATCTCTCGTTGACTTTTTTATTTTCACGTTTCATCCAACCGTGCGCGGCTCTCGTCACAATGCAATTATGCGGGTTGTTCGGTCGCGTAAAATTCCAAGAGAGAACGCGTCCGATTTTTCGGGCTGTCGCGTAAACGAGGCGTTTACAAGATCTCGCCTCTTCAATGTGCCCGACTTTTCGACCTACGATTTAAATCCTACGTTTTTTTTTCACACCGCAGAACATTGTGAATTATGATATATCCCCTGTAAAGATAGATCGTTGCATTATAATGCTTCAATTTTTCCACCAAGGAAAAGTTGCTTTTACAAATATTTAATATAATCTCTTATACGTGAAACGTATTTAGAGATGTTACTACATCCTGTAGATTTATGCCTTACATATAGGGTGTTTCATAAATGATGGGCAAATTTTTAGGAATGGATTCCTCATCCTTAGTTAGAGAAGAAAAAGTTATATCAACATGGGTCCGGAAGATTAGTTTTTGAGTCATTAAGATTTTTGTAATACAAAATTTTTGTCTTATTTCTCGTCTTATAATTAGAAGAAATATGTGAAATATCCACCTTCTATATACATAGGCTAAATTTAAAAAATCGTTCCCTTAAACTTTAAACAGACTTGACAAGAAATGATGCCTTTAAAATGTCAACGGACTTTTCAGACGAGAAATGATGCCTTTAAACTGTCAACGGATTTCTAAGACGAACAATGAAAGAAAAATTTTGTGTTTGAAAACTAATCATTTCCGGCCTATATTGAGATACTTTTTTCTTCTCAATCATGAGAAATCTATTCTTGAAATTTTGCATGCCCCGTATTGTAGAAGTAGAGGATTTATAAAGACCTGACATATCTGTTAACATCATACTGTAATTTGTTTGTGTATAACATTATTATGTTATTGTCTGTAAAAAGCGATAAGTAAGCGTAGAAGCTATTATTAGACGCAGAGGGGCGTCTATATTGTGTTGCGAAAAGAAATTCTTAAATTTGACATTGACATGCATACGAAATTTCTTCTTCGAAACAAATATTCTGTCGTTAGTTCTACATTACAATACTGACTCATTCCTCATTGTCAGTATGAATCAGCTGGATGCGCATTTTTCAAAAGAAAGATTATCCTTATTTTCAAGTCATTTTAAGGTTGTACATCCTTAGTAAGACAAGCGACAATATTATCTTTTATGAAAAATCAATTTTAAAAATGGACAGAATTTATAATTAATTATCGCACGACAGTCTAAAACTAAATTTGTATTTCGTAATATGTACACATGTGTGTATATATGTATGTGTATAAATGCAAATAATTTTTAAAATCCTGCAGAGATTGTGTTTAATATATAATATTTATTATAATGAAATAACATTTATTCTGAATTTTATATTAATAAATAATTTATTATTTTATATACTTATAATAACTACTTGAAGTTTCACTCTCTTACAAAAACAATGACGCCATTCCACGTCTACATTTTTTAAATATACATACTTTAAATTTTAAAATAATGTAACATTAATAAATTTCTGATAAAACGAAAACATGCAAACTCAAGATTCTAAAACTTAAGAATATGTCTGAATATAAGATGGCGATGGCTTATAAAATGCATTATTAAAAAGTTGGAAGAAATATAGAGAAATTTTAAAAGATTTCTAACCTGAATGGTACGTAATCCATTCCACATTTTTACGTAATTTAATGTATATATTAATTATAATATGATGCAACTGTTAACAATTAGACCTCTTAGATATTAAATATATAAAAAAATTTTAATTCCTGGGGAAATATGTGGTTAATATTATATTACAAATATTATATGTTTGCTCCCAATGTACATTCCGCCGAATGCAACATTTTTTTGAAGGAACGTCCGTGCAAAATTTGTACCCGTCTTACTCCGCCGGCTGCTTTCAATTCACGCACTCTGGAAAACCGTTATAAACCGCCTGTCACAAGACGAAGAGAATACTATGAGCCAAGGAGATGTAACGCGAAAGTCGGTACGGATTTGAGATCTGAACTTGATTCACGTTCCTACAATGTCGATCGTGTCGTAGACAAAATTCAGAAATTGAGGACACACGTTCAGGATCTCGATGGCTCGCAGCGCGATAAGGTGGTAATTTATTGATAACGCGAACGTCTTGAACAAATATGAAAAGTAATAGATAATTTGTAATAACACGACGTGCAATAAAATTTAGAGAAAGATACAAGAATATATACTATCGACTGCCAAGATAAATGACTTAAGAAATGTGCGCGATGCAGTGGAGAACTGTTTGCAAGAAATGGAAAGGATAAAGACATTTTTGGAAAATGAGAATTCTTGGTGGTATCTTTTGAAGGCACGTTCCGTTGATTGTTGTCAACAACAGTTGCCACATCTCCACGGGATATTAGAAGGATCATCAGTTACATTAATTTTCCTTGAAGAAAGGACCGATCGGGTACGAAACTCTTTCCAGATACAAAACTCTTTTTCTTTTAGTTGCCTTTCACTGAGTTTCACTTCAAAATTAAATAAAGTGAACAGTTTATAAAACTGTTGTTTAATGAATAATTTTATAATGGAATTTAATGGAAGATATAAATGATGTATTTATAACATTTATAAAATTTTCGGCAGCTTCCGCGTCATTTTGTAATAACCAGATCGCAAAAAAGAAATGATGTCGCCAGTTCTAATTGTAGAATTTCTTCGAAAGAATCGAAAAACGAACAGTATACAGATCCTTGGAAAGGACATATGGAAGAATACTCTGATACTTGCACAGTTCCACATTATAGTCTCGATATAAAATCAACATTAATTAAAGTTGCAAGGTAAAATTTTTTAAAAAATTATTTGCAATTTTTTTAACAGTTTGATTATATGTATATTAAATTAATGTACATTTTATAGCCATTAATTTTTCTGGCATTACTTTGAAAAAATGTTTGAAAATCATGTGGATACAGTTATAGAATCCATTAAATTTTAATATATATAAATGTTCTGGAAAAGATATTTTGGAAAGGATAATTTTTTTATAATAGTATTGATGGACATGAATCGACTGAACGATACACCAAAAGAGCTGTTACAAGTAAACAGAGCATTGCTACTTCCGAATGTTGGATGGAAGCGCAAGAAGATAGAAGCGACGAAGAAGAGATATCACCTAAATCTAAAGAAACGTGTGACGAAATGCAATTTGAAGATAAAAAAGAGAAATCCGACAGATCAAATAGTAAAACGCGGATATTGCGAAAGAGAAAGAATTATTAAAATTGAAAATTACTATTAATATTAATTTTTCAGTTGTACCACTGAAAGAAATATGGTACGGGCAGAGCACACAAACAATGTTCGACAAATTAAAACCCCGAGAAACATTTAGCAGCGAAAATATTGGCAGCAAGAAGCCTGCTGTCACTGCCGATTTTGAATCGAATGTAAATTTAAGCACGGTAAAATAGGACTTGTATTTCATGTGTAAATCTTATTTTCTGATATCCGTCAATTATTATTTCGTTGCTCCTTTCAGGAGCATTCATCTAAAAATATGACAAATCACAAACCGAGAACGAAAACGATCATTGAAAAAGGCGTCAATCACATTCAAAAATTTTCAACAAAAATTTCGAAGCCTAAAAGCAGAACTTAATATCGCGCGAGTATTGTATTTAAAAATATAAGCAAATCTTACTGATATTATGCAAAAATTTTTAAATAAACTATGATTGATTATATATTTCTGTATTTTATGTAACTACTTGATGTTATCGGACACTGTAGATATATCGATTGTATATGTGCTTATCGAGATTCGCAATGTTCAACTTTCAAGTTCAGCTTATTGATTTTATGTCTGTATTGACGAAGCTTTATCATAAGTAAAATATTTCACAATTTCGACCGCGTATCGCAAGATTATTAAGTTCTACAGAAATTTCAGAAAAAGAATTTGGGATGCATGGACACGTTCTTCGAATAATGATAACAAGGTGACTAATCAGATGATAATTAGGTTATTACTTCGTTCACCATTATCCATTATTAATCGTTATATTTTGTAAATTTATATGTGCATAAATGCAAAAAGACATTTTTTATTTTAAATTCAGACAGGTAAAATGAAGAAAATCCTTATAATAGCAAGAAGTCCGGCTCATCCTTTTACCAATAAATTAAAAATGGGCTCGAAAACTTTTGTGATTCTTCGCGAACGAGCAATATTGCGAGCTCCTCTTTCGAGTCCGAGCACTTCGCGCGTGTAAAAGTATGAGTTAAATATAAAACTAAACTTTGCAAGCAATTTCCCAATTATAAAAGACAACGAAGACAACATTATAAAACAGACAAGGAATAATCGAAAGCTTCAAAAAGATGATACGGTTTTGGAAATTTTGTAGAAATAAATCGGAATAAAAATAATTTATAGAAACATCTTAAAGTTTAGGATGAACAAGAAAGGGGAAAAATCGACAACTTTCGATGAATGCGTTTACATATTGAATATTGACTCATCGGAAATGTTTCCAAAGAAAAAGAAAAATGCATTGATAACTGAAAACGAGAAATGTTCATGCAAACCTGGAGGGAAAATTAAGTCATTTTCTTCTAGAAGTGGATGTTCGAAATTATGCACGCATTATAAAGAGAATAAAGATAGGTACATAATTTATTTAATCATTTAATTTAATATGATTAATAAACTTCAATCTTTATTTAATTGATATTGTCGTCTTTCTTTGAAATTTTACAACAGCACAAATAATGAAAAAAACTAAGATTAAAAAAAATCGACATCTTTTAAGCAATCAATAATATAATTAATTAATTGCAATATAAGCAATCAATAATATAATATATTAATTAATTAATATATTATAATTATAATTTAATAAGAGCTTTACTACGATATAATTAATTAATTATATATGTAAAACCATTATTTTAATAAAAATCATAAAAATATCGTCAAAACGTAGGAGATATATAATACGCGCGTATATACAAATATAGATACATGATCTTTATTATAATATCAATTCCAAAGCAGTTCTGACCGCACGATCGTTTTGTCTAGCTTGCATTTTATATCTATTTCAGAGCTCAAACATCGGATTACAAACCACAAATATTGTGTGAATCATCGTCTCGTCAAAAGAAATCCGATGCAAAGTCCACAAAAGAACTATCCGACCAATTAAGAACAAAAATGAAAGAAACGTCAGAAAAATCACAGGTTCTTTTCTACTCTTCTTCGTCGCCGGAATATTCTTGCGCGAACTGAAGAATCTCAATAAGAGTATCTTTCGACAGAGCGTCTTACCGCTTCTTAGGAAGACGACGAAACATACCTTGACAAAGATGAAGTCTTTGTACAAAGGCTTCAAGACGAGACGAGTATTAGGATTCAAATGCGACATGAAAAAATGCGACAGTACTTTAATGGAATGCAGTAAAAGAGCTTGTAAAAAAAAGAGCATGCTTTTCGGTGAGTCAAGTCATTCATACGATCCAAAAATGATCGAACCTAGTACTAGCAATACTTCAACAGCATCTAGTACAAGTGAAAAGGCTCGAGAATTTTAAGTTTGTCATAATCTACATAAATATTATTATACACTTATCGTTTAATTAGAATCTGTGTTGATTTTCACATTTATTTATCAGAAACTTCTAATGTTAGCAAACAATAGCCAAAATATTCCGTCATTTAAATCATATAAATCTTGTCTCAATTTAGAAATATTAATCAAAAGTAAAGAAATTAAAAAAATATACATATGTAGAAATTTTTTAAATAAGGTGTTAAGTTTTACCAAAATAATTGTGTTATTTGATGATTGATTATTTGGTGGCGAAATGAATAAATAAATAACATTTGAGGTTGTATGTGTACATGTGTATATATAGGTGTGCTAGATATGTTCTTTGTAGACTATATGGCGCTAAGTAACAATGTACTATTACGTATACAGAAGGTGAATCAACTTTTATTGCTTTATAGCGCTTGTAAGTCGGCCGCACCTATAATATGGATGTAAAGAGCTCGTTATTACGGCGCTATTAACAATCAAAGATATCCAACTGGCAATGAATGAAACTATACACTAATATAGTCAGATTTGATCGACATTTTCTGTAGACTTTGTGAGTCACCGCTTACAATTGCGCGATAAAAAATCTTAATTCAATCCTTCCAAGGAAGCGTGATTCGCGCTTTTATATCGTTGTTATAAGCTTAACGCTGCTTTGCATAAATTTTCGTCGATTACTTGAGAATGTGACGATAAGAAAAGAAACACACACTTTATAACAATATGATTAAAAAAATTAGTTGGAAATGCAAACAATAATTTAAAATTAAGTCAAGTCCCGAAAAAAAAAAAAAAAAAAAAAAAATGATTTATGATTATTTTCTAAATGTAAATTTTCCAACTATCTTTAATTAACTTTGATTAAAATTATTTAAATTAATTTGTAAATGGTATTTAGTTTAATTTTTTGGAGAATTGATTTCATTATTTCTTTTTTACTCAAACATCTTTACTCATAATTTAAGAACGATGATGATTCACGCGCGATGTGTCCACCCACCCACGCTAAGGTCCCTCGGCTTTCACCCGTGTAGAATGCATAAATCGCGTGTCTTCCTTCTTATTGGCTGATTGAATAATACATGTAACCGAATAGTATTAAACCGGCTGAGCGGGACACGCGAGGTCCATGACGCCTGTCATGTCGGGCAGGTCATGCGTCAGCATTTTGACGAGTTGTTTAGGTCGATCAATTTATCGCTTAAAATACATACATGGAATGGAATGTTGCGTCTGTATTTTGTCGATTCAAGACGATTAACGACGCGATCCAAGATAAGATTGCGGATTTATGAAAGCTGTCTACTATCAATTCATCATTTTATACCTATTACATGTCTATCTCGGCTATTATAGTTAAACTATTCGATTTGCGCGTCGTGATTATTATTTACATTATCGCTCGTATATTCTCACAATGTGCAAAAACGCCGACTGAGAGTCATTTAATGCGACGAAGATTAAATATATGCAGTGAAAAACTCTTAAGAAATTTCCCCGTGATTTTCCACATTTCTTCTATCTTATTCGTTTGCAAAGTGGATAAGCATCTGCGATGCGTGCTATTCATTATAATTATTTATGCATAGGATGAAACGTTATAGTTGATCCAAAGCATACAGGTCTAATGATTGTCTATTACGTCGTCGGAAAAAATGACGTTAAAGTACTGAATAACATATAATTTCCATTAGGCTTGCGTTCTAGTACGAGATGCGCGAAAATGTCGGCGTTTCTAGGCGCGCGGATGCATCCTCTTGAAGGAGATCGGATGCAATTTTACAGGCTGTACTAAAAATATTATTATTTCGACGCGCATGAACGAAACGACCAAGTGGAATAAGTATTAATAACAGAGTATTACTCGACTCGGGGTCGAGTGTACAAAAGTTACCGCTAAAATCATCGGCCGGCCACCTATAATCTCGCCTATTCAGCGTAATTTATTACGCATTGATATTTACAATCCTTTAGGGTTAATATCTCTCTTCGCGTCGCGACGATTGCTTTACTGACGAAATCGCCGGTAATGTGAAACCTCCTCGTTCGAGAGCCGACCATCACGATCCCCGAGATTGCATATTTAACGCGCGACCAACGGAATTGACCTTCCTAGCCGTCCCATTATAAGACATTTGCGAATCAATCAAGACAAGGGGGCAGCAAATTTACATTTAATTATGGTACACATGGATATTCGAGAGGTATACATAACATACCGCTGTATTTCTTTGATCTCTTACGAAATGGCCGAGTATTGTTGCCCTGTAATAATTTCAGTGACCTGTATTTTATTACTGTCAACGAAGATTAATATCAACAGGATATCAAATGGAAAATAATCTGCTCTCAACTCTTGTGTCAATTTATAAATTTATATTCTCATCGATAGACGTACATATGGAACATAACTGAAAACTTTTTAAATTATATATTTTATATATTATATTTATATAAAAAAGAGATAAAATATATAATATGATAAAAATAAATTATATACATTCGGCGATTTGTTTCAAGCTGAACAAACTAAAGAAATCGATACAGTTATTTTTATCGGCAATCGAAGAGCGATTCGCGCGTACAATATATAAAACGTTTGTTTTCGAGCGCGCTTCAATTTCGCCGTGAATTTGCTGCTGAGCCAAGGGAGAGATGGTTCTTTCCAACGACACGTACGTACATACGAATGCGGGGACCAGCCGTTGCATAAATCACAATGAAACGCACGCCTCATTATACTTGCAGGCACTCGTGTAATTGCGACGGGCGTGTTCGGCGCGATATTTACCCGCGCAGATCTGCCCGGCCGGCTGCGTATGTGTTTGCATTTGGGCTCTATTTTTTTCATTTCGCTCTCCATCGCGCACCTACTCGTTCCCCAACCTCCTCGACTCATCTTTCGCGTCTGCGAAATCCGGTGCTTCTCGCGACCGGAAACGGGAGACCGGATATGGGCGTAACGCGTGTGGCGCAATTTCAAAAGTGACGCGTACAACGTGAAATTATATACGGTTTTATTTGCGGAAATGGTTTTTACATCGATGCCGGAGCCAGAACTTTATCGCGACTGCTTCCTCAATCAGGACGAACCGCCGACCACGTTCCGGATTATTTTCCGAATCGATGATGACTGCTTTAGATCTCGCATCGGCCTATAACGAATGATGAAAGATCGGTTTCAATCGGTGTAATATCGCAATGATGGATTCTCTTTCTCATAGAATTGACTATATAATTCTTTCATTTCGAGGAAATCTTCGAAATTATTTTAATTGTTGCAAAAGACATATTTAGCTTTTTATTATCTACATATTATGCTGCAGAGAAATATGATTTAGAGACAAGATAATTAATTTTCTTGAATCATCCTTGTGACAGATTCCGATTTTTCTAGTTAAAAAAAAGAGTATTATATAATGGTGAGAAAAATGTCATAGACATCTCATAGAAAAATTGCGTAAATAAATATAAGAAATAAAAGAAGATAATGATAGGCATGTTAAAATTTTTTGATCCAAAAATTGTTATCCTCATAACAAATTATATATATGCAAAGTATTAAATTGCATATGGCAAAAATAATTTATTCGATAAAATTGATATAAATCACGGAAAGTAATGTCAATAATTATCACATTATATAGATAGGGCGATGGCCAAAGGATAGGAACGTCTGTCTAGCCGTTTCTACCATCGATAGAGCCGCGGTAAATTGCTCGGCGAACGCCGTTGGCACGAAAATCCGACGGCAACGATCGAGGAATACGCGCATATCGCTATAAAGACGTCGACGCAATTAATTACGTACCGGTCGAAGCGCGTATCGTGGCGGCGATCGTTATCGGCATAATCCTTAGTTACGGTATCGATACACTACGAAACGTTCTACCTTCCTCGGCTCCGGTTTTGATGAATTGCGCACGCGGTTCGCCGCGGACGTCGGGAGAGGCATATAACTCGCCATGAAACAATGAAGGTGTATTCTCTGAAGGTAAAAAAAAAAAGAGAGAGAAATGGAAAGGACACGGCCACCCGCGATGTTTACACCGGAGTTCCGAACATTTTCACGCTCTTCCACCGACCGGTTACATCTTCTACACATCTCGATGTAGCCGCCTTCTCTCCTACACATCCCCTTTTTCTCCCCGTTGTATCTATGATCGTCTCATGTAAATGGAGCACCGCTGTCGGATAAATACCAGCTGGTATAAGAGATGGCTTTTCAGGTGGGGCTGTCCGTCGAATTCGTCACGGATCGTTATTCAAAGTCGTTCGGCCGAAAGCCGGGGGCGAAACGAGAAGAGCGACGCGGCGCGACTATTAACCGGCGTTTAAAAGGCGCGATATCGAAGTAATCGATACCTCGGCGACAATTTATTGCCGGGATATCTCGCGTTTTTAAGGCGCCGCAGAGGCGCGCGCGTTTTCACAGGTCTGAGAATTTCTTTCTTCGAATCCGTTGGATATCCTTCAACCCTGTTGGATACCGAGAAGGTCCAACCAGGAAAAAAAATAACGGGTTATTTCGTTCAACGAAGCTACTTAACATGAAAGATTAATCCTCGTTTGTGAGTGGATGGAAAATGTACGTTGGTGAGGACGCAAACTGTAACACCATGTATTTTGCATAGAATAGCGAATGATAGGCAGAAGGAAGACTATAAACTCTGTTTCTCTACGATTGCTATTGATATTCTGTTTCAAGAGATACAATTGAGTGCGTTTGTCGTCACGAAATGATCAAAAGGCTCGTCTTGACAGAAGATGGATCTCACAATTGGAAAGATGAATAAGTGACAAAACCCTTAAGTTACCCTCGTTTTTTATCTATAAATTATATTCTTTCATCATTACACTTTTATGTGTCGTTTATATGTTCCTCGTTATGAATTTTATACAAAATACCGTCGCTTTGTTATAATGCATTTTTATATCGTTCCTTCCTTCCGTAAAATATATACAACGCGATTATGCAATGTCAGATTTGTTGATTAACGTGAGCTGCATGCTGAACTAGTCGCTAGATTTTTTTTCAACCGAGGTAGCACTCTGAGTATACTTAATGAAGCGTCGGTGTCTCTTTAGATATACGATACGTGTCATATTTCTGGTGAAGCCAGATCTCCCCTACAATTCCACGCTTCTGTGATATGGTCTAATCTATGTTAATTGGGCAAGTTACGTTTCCGAGGTTGAATGTCAGACTAAATGTACTGTCTGCGCGCTGGCTGATTAATTACATTCATTTTAATATGCATTTTTGATGATATAAAATATTCTTGGCTCTCCTCTTTTAATTGTGCGTACCTATAAAGATCGATTCTACCAAACCAATAGCATCAATTATCTATCCTATAAATATTATATAATTTCTTTTTTGGGAGAAATAAAGAGAAATTTTAGTTAATCTACATATAATGATCGAGATAAATATATCGATTTTACCAAACCAATAGCATCAATTATCTATCCTATAAATATTATAATTTCTTTTTTGGGAGAAATAAAGAGAAGTTTCAGTTAAACTACATATACAATGACGAATTGATCGAGCTAAATATCTATCTTTCCTCATAAAATCTTTAGAATACCTTGAGAAAAAAATAGATAAATCGATTCCAACTGCGGCTCGATCTATGAAAGCCTCGCGATTCTCCGGTCTCGACGCTAGAAATACCTATCCACTTGGCGAGTTCCACTGCGGCGGCTAATCAGCAATCTCGTACATTTGATCGCGGATATGTGCGCCTGTCCGTCGGTCACGTGCATATACACGCCGCACGCCCACGCACGAATCAGGCCCCGATGCGATGCGATGCGTGCACGCATAGCGCAATGTAACGCGCACCCGCGTCCGGATGATGAAACGGTGCACTCCGGGGCAATTTGACTTACGACATTTTGAAAGCGAGCCGACCCGTTCGTGGGCGTGTGTTGAAACGTTGGGATGTCGGACGGGTTTTGCGTGGGCCGCGGCATATTACATCTGACCGGGTACGCGGGCCTTATGATGGACGAGACAGGTGATTACGCGTGTGGAAACCACCATGCGAGGTGCGCGCCATTCGAGACACTCGTACACGCGTGCGTATATACATATATATATATATATATTGTATATATGTATATATACATGCGTGCGGATCAGATGGGCCCGTTCGCAGAAGGATTCGCGACGAGGATTCCGTCTTATCCCGCGAGATCGTCCCTCTAAAGGAGAGATGGAGATGAATTTCTTCAAGAATATACTCGGCGCTTCGATAATTTGACAGCTGAGCCTCACCACGTGCGTTAATATGATCGTGATTCGCGCGAATAATGCATCGTATGTTATGTTACTTCGCAGGATTTTTTATATCCGTTCCGTAATGCTGATTAAGACTCAAGTCATGCCGAGATTGAGGAAATGAATCTTACATTCTCGCGAATAATTGCATCAATTTTAGAAACAAATTTACGATTTCGGATGAATTAAGTAGAAAAAGTCGAGTATACGTACTTTACGTCGACGTAAATAAAGGAATCGGTCAAATTTAGAGCGTTCACCGGGATAAAAATATAATAAGTTTGAATACTTAATGATGCCGGCAGTACAATTATAACCGACTAAAATTGCGGTGCGTAATGGGAGACATAATGGAGCCTGAAATTGTAATATGTGTAATTTATTGCAATAGCAATTACGTGAGATGATATCCTCTTTGTCGGCGACGTGTAATTATACATTGCGTAATCGCAACGTATTAGCGTTATTCCGTAATAATCGGCATTTAAAGCTGGTTCATTATAACTATACCTGCAATACTTATAACGATTCGAATTATCAGAAAGAGATCGCTTAAATATTTTCATGTTTTGTCTCTTTTCCATCTTTTCACTATTTTTAACAATTTTAACAATCTTCTCTCAATATTCTCGCTAAAGAGAAATCAATTTTCCAACCACCTTAAAAATGCCTATATTTATTTATTTTTGTACATTCTGACATTATAGAACAAATTGAGTTTTTTCTACTTTAGGATATAATAAAATTCTGTCACGCTTTCTCGTATGTTCTCTGTCTGTTTACATACGACCGCGAAACACGAACGCGAAAAACGCGATGACAAGAGGATCGTTTCGAATCTCGATCTCTCCCGCGCGACTCCGAAAAGCCGATAGGATGACGATGTGCGTGATCGGGCGATGGCAATCACGCGGATCAATCGTGGATCGTTAACGTCTGTCTGTCAAGCTGTCGCGTGATTCCGCCTACGTCTTCCTTCGAAAGCCGAAACCCGACCTGTCTGGATCATCCGCGCGTACGATAGCTACTTCGAGACGTCTCGGACAGCTGCTTCTCGGACACTAACTTGTATATAAAGCCATATCATATTGAACGTTTCAGAATTGAGAAATCGTGATATTCAAGTAATTTTAGATCTTATCTGATATTACGTCTCTAAATTCTCATCTGTCATCTTCTAATATTCGCCCCTTTTCCTTCCACAATTTCATATTTTATTTCGTATAGATTGGTTTTAGATTAGTAGGAATATATTTTTAATCTTCATGTAAAAGATGCGGAAGATAAGAGTTAAATGATAATCACACGATATAAAATTAAGTTATTTTTGAAAATGTTTCTGTTACTTATATTTGGCGGATCACAGACTTATGTTTATATTAATTATATTTTATGTTTAAGATATACGCCTCCTATTTCTTATTCAAATTTTATGCGGATACGGTCAGCAGAAAGAACGCGCGGAATCTCGTTCTAAATAATCGCGCAATGTCGTAGCACGCCATTTTTGGTTATTTCTTTAATTAATCCTAAGTGGTTAGCGTGAAAGTCATTAGTTTTTGTTCTCGCGAGTAAACGTGCACGGTTAATTTCGTCAGTAGTGAATGTGAAGTCGAAATATGGTTGATTCCAGCACGCGAGTTGTATCTTCTCGCTTTTTCTTTTAATGACTTTTACCTCTTGTTTCTTTCCTTCTCCCTTTTGTACGATTTATTTTGCCGGGTTATTTCTTTGACGCACAACCGAAACTTTTCAGTTTTTCCACACGGTTTTTATTTTTGTCATTCGATTAAAATGCAAGCTCTTTTTATGTTCGTTGGCACTCTACAAAGTACAAACGTTACACTGTTAAATTCGTTCGCGACGTTTAATTATCACAGAGTGATACACGACATCATTATCCGTTGAATTTAGTATTCGCGGACAATATACATATTGCGAATGTGTATTGTAAAACGACCGGTTTTTAACGTCACTGTCGCTGTCGTGAAAAAATGTTTACAACAATGGAAGATAATGTATTATGCGTATCAACGAATCTTTTTTTTGAGTTTCCATTTATGATATATATTACACGAGAAATTCGTATGTGTTTTCTACGACGTTATTTCAATAAATCTGAACTTAATTAGAATTGCTGATATATCCTCATTAATTAATCACATATATACAAATATAAAATACAGCTTTGTACGCAAATATGGCCGAAGAACAGACATATACATGTGTCACAATTGCTACTTTCTTGCTACTTGCAAACTTTATTATAGATTATGTTGAATTATTTTAATTTAAATTAATTATGCGCTCTATCATGCTGCGAACGTAACTATTATGCTTTTTATATCTTCTATAAATATTGAGTGTAATTTTTCTCTAATTTCAGACGATATTGGAAACATATTTTCACTACTCTTATTATAAATCATATAAGAGGATGACCGTAAGATTGGCTGCAATCCAGTACTAAAGGCCTTAAGGTTTCAATTTTTTTGGGAACCGAAATTGTAAGTATAATTTTTTGAATCCATATCAATCTTTCACTTTTGTTATACACACATATAAGCAAGTCTAACAATAGGGTTAATATTAATTTTCATTCAGTGAATATCGCTGGGGTAAACCGCGGCTATAATTTATCGCTGGGACATTAACTGCGCGTCTGCGGAGTAAATTTTTTTCGAGGTTTGAAACGCTTGCAAATATCGTCGCTCGTATGCACGTAACGACAAGAGAAGTCGAACGAAACGATCGGATCGACTCGTGCGGCCTGCCGCAAAATTGAGAGTTAACGAACCTCGACGAACTCGCTGACATTCTTCGGGTTGCACAATCCTGGTGACGGGTGCACGCTTATATGTGCACAGCACACGCGTGCAAGTACAGCGTGTTTGAAAGAAAAAATCGTCTACTTTCTCTTGTAAGATATGGAAGAAATTTAAAGTCGATCTTTCCTGCTAAATATTTAGCAGAGTCATTTTGAATTTTTAACGCTACATTTTTCTATTCGGCGGCCTCTTTAAAGATCATTCGCTAAAATTATTTTTATTTCTTAATTTTATAATCTACAAATTGTTCAACGGGGAAAAGGACTAATATTTTTTTAGAATATTTGCAGCTGAAAAAAATGATTTCTGAGATAAGTTATAAATTAAAAGGCCAACTTAACGAGCTGATTAATTAGGTGTTAACAATTTATTCTAAGTCATGAAAATAATACAAATGATAATTAGTAAACGTTTCGACTGTACAAAATTAGACGTTTATTTAAAAAGAACTACAGAAATCTGATGTTCGGGGTTAAGCTCTTTAACGACTAATTTGAACGATCAGCCGTAATTCAAGCCAACAATTATAATGTGTTATACTGCGTTTTTCATATTATAAGTCTATATATTTTACATGTATGATATAAGTTCGGTCTTTCCAAATTATTTGATTTATGGATATGTTAGCAAAGCGATATTTGTATTGATAAAAACTGTCGTACAGTCGAAACGTTTACTAATTATCATTTGTATTATTTTCATGACTTAGAATAAATTGTTAACACCTAATTAATCAGCTCGTTAAGTTGGCCTTTTAATTTATAACTTATTTGAATTTTACACGAGCCGAATTTTATTTCTCATTATATATATTTGATTTCTGAGAGATCGCGTATAAACGAGTACAGCTTGCGACTTCTCGCGCACAATCTGCGGGAGCGAAAGCGGGATGTGTCGAGCTTGAAACGTTGACAGGTAATTTATTCACCTGCGAAATCGAGACGAGTTCGAGTTTCCGCGCACGTATTGCCGACAGGTAGTTTTCCTAATTGCCTGGTTAGTCGTTTAACGGTTTGTTTACGAACCGAGAGGAGAGTGGCGTGGAATATTTTCCAACTCACGATTATCATTAAAGAGACACACGTTTACAAAGCGCAACGGCAGAGATGCGTTTCGAGGATCGGTATTCCTTTTATTATACGATGAACTCGGGACTATCAAACTCACTTAACGATGCGGCGAATCCTTCGAGAGAGGAAGAAACGTGCAGAATAGTTGAAAGATTTCACATAAATATTCAACATTATCATTTTGATTGGATTATATATTTTCTCATTACACTCTGCGTATTTTTGAAATAATTTGTTCATATACATATCAGGAGAGATGAGGAAATCGCGTCGGATACAAACTTGTCAAATGAATAAAAAAATGTATACCTAATAATGCATAAAAAAATTCTGTCTCTGAATCATTACGCCGACGAGAAAGAGTATCGACGTACTATTTTTTACGAGGACAAAATCCTCCTGCGTCAATGGTCGTTTCTTAGCACGAATTGCGGCGCACCGCACGTCGGGGAAGGCGTTCTCGTTTCGTATAGGGCAGGATCGATCTAAGGGCCGCCATCGAGAGACGAGGGAGAACCAAGAGCGGTTTTCTGGTATCACCTTATAGCAAGCGGCAGATGTGCACCCGTGTGTTCCCGTCCCTCTATCTCCTCCCTTTCCTGTCCTTCCCGCCTTTCTGTGTTCAATGCACACGCACACTCTTTCTCTCTCCTCTATTTTATGGAATCATCGCCTCCGAGACCTCGTATATTTGCCATAAGGCAAGCATCGGCGAATACCTAAGCGACGTTCGGTGTATGCGCGCCATGGCTTTCTAATGCTACCATTATCCGAAAACTTCACCGACAATAAATACGTGAGGTGGTTGCTAGTAATAAAGGAACGTGTTATCGCATAAATCATTCTTGAATTACTGATACTCAGCTCGCTGTGTCTTCTTATGCCAGGCCGTTATTAAACAGATCGGAAGAATCGATAGAAAACCGCGACATCTCTCCCGACAGAAACGAGCATCGATGATAATAATACGGGGTGATCAGAATAAGATACAAATCAAGCTTTATGAAACCTATATTTGAATAATCCACAAAAGTATATATGCTTATTTCGAATAAAAAAAAACAGTTATTTTGATAGCGCAAAGTATAATTTCTGTTTTATTTGATTTAATATTTTGATTAAATATATTTTTCGTTCCAAGTCGGATATTATTTTAGTCAATATAATTCAAGAAAACAAAACTGGTCTCAACCCGTCTCTGCATGGTCTCACGAAGGTATCCCATCGTAAAACAGGCACAAAGGAAAATAATTATATTTTACTGATGTGGATAGATAGGTAGGCTTACATATATAGACACGTTTTCGTAGGTAAAGATTATTACTAGCCAGCAGGCGCACCAGCTTGTTCAGGTATACAAAAAGAACACTAATCGACCCATTGTCCAGCTTGATGAGACAATCTTATAGGGTCGAATCGTTGTTTCCTTTAGAGCTCGTCGTATATTGAACTTAAACCACGAAACAAATATGCTAAAATTAATTTTAACAGTTTACCGATAAATAAAGTTTATCAGATCTCTCATGGAAATAATAAATGTATTATAAATATATTATAATAAATATAAATTTAAATATATGCAAAATATTGCGTGATTTTACGAAGACTCACACAATGCTTTATATTTATAATGTATATTTAAATTTAAATTTATATTTATAATTTGATTATAAATATAAGTGAATTTTGTCATAACTCTGGTATTAATGACCAAACGTTGATAAAATACAATCATGCTTTTTAATATTATTAATCCGCTGACAATAAAGAAAATAAAGATAATTTCCGAATATATAATAAATTTGATAACTGTTGCATCGTTAAAACGTATAATACATCGGATATTTTATTTATTAATCAAATTACGCATGAGTAATCTCTAATTCTTATCGTTGGTTCCAATCGACTGTTGCATTATCATAAAAGAGAGAGGAGCGTCGACAAAAAGAGACGACCGACTTCTTTACGCATTCGGCACCCGAAATCTCGTTTAGATTCTAGGGTCCGAAGCACGATGAGGAATCTCTCGTGTGCGAGGGACCTTCCTGACATTCCTGCGCACCGACGACAGAATCCGGACAGAAGACGTCGCGGATTTGAGAGCCCGCGAATTCCGCGGTCGCCGCGGCAAACTGGAATCGGTCGTCTCCTTTGATGGGTGGAATAAAAAAATGGGCGGCGCCTCTTGGATGTTCCTGGGCCCGATCTAAGCCCGAGACCAGGCCGAGCGAGGCCGGACCTTAGAGATCGGTCCCTTTCTCCCTCTTCGTTCGAAGGACCACTTTTCTCCCTGCGCATCCCATCCCTTCTAAAAAGAGAACAGGAGAGGGAAAGATGGTTGGGCCCGACAAGTGGACGAAAACGGCCAACCATCGGCAGCCTGCGCGGCGACGGGAATATCAAGAGATTCTGCTTCACGGATCCGGACAAAGGCGAGCTGCTGTTGTTGTTGTTGGCGTTGTTGTCGACATCGTCTTCGAATCAAGTTACGGCCCTTGCTCGCACCCGTTTGTCCTTGTTAGGCCGAGAGGGTCCAGCCGGATCGAGAGTATCGATGCCGATCCTACGGCAGGAGATATGTGCGCTGATACTGTGATTATTCGTAATGAGACTAGATTCTTTCATCGATTAGACTTTTCGCGCAAGCTTCCATAGACAAGATTTTAGAAAAATCGTTGATAAATTATATCAAACTCAATTGATACAAAGTTTCGCTCGTATATTGTAAATACAACTAGTGATAGATAAAAAGGCCAACTTGTCGAGCAATTATTAGAGTTGTTCTGTCAAATAAAATTTATTCCATGTATAAACTAAACATAAAATATTATGTGAAAGCTACAAACATTCTATATTCAAACTTAAGCGAAAATTACAATTATTATAAAATAAATATTACAGTAATTATTAAAAAATTCCACATAATATCGAAAATTAATGTTAGTTCTTCAATAAGAGTCGAGAATTTGTAAGCAGTTAAAGCGTGTTTCAATCCGTCATATCCAACAAATGTTCGATATGATCTTTGATTTTAATCAAATCTCGAAAAGTTTCATCGTTAATATGCGAGAAATTAATACGTTCCGTAGGCGTTGACATCGTCCTTGACAATTTTAACCACGTTTTTTTGAAAAAGTTATTGAAGATGACACAAGACAAGACCAACAATATAAAAAGACACCTCATTTCAAACTCTCAAAAGCTTAAGTTTGAATATATAGAATGTTTGTAGCTTTCACATAATGTTCTATATTTAGTTTATACATATGGAATAAATTTTATTTGACAGAACAACTCTAATAATTGCTCGATAAGTTTTTATCTATCACTAGTTGTATTTATCAAACTATTTTTTGTCAGAAGCCAATATGAAATAATTTCGTAAAATTTCTATATCCCGCAACAAGAACATCCTTCAACACTGCGATATTCGCCGTGGAATTCGAGATAAAGGTCGAACGAATTTATCCGTGCATGCGTTCTACCGCGGTTTCTTCGCCAGCAGAGGTGACTGACCGATTCTCCAATTCCGACGAATCTTCGGTCCGTAAATTTTAATCATAGAATTGCAGATCGTGCCGTGGGCCTCCGGTCGGCGCGTTCGCGTGATTGCCATCATTTTTTTTTCCTCAACTACCTTTCTCTCTCCTATCTTCCTCTTTCTCCTCGAAAGCCGTTCGAAGGCTGACAACCCTCGGGAGACGGATAAGCGGGTTCCCGAACGGGAGACACCGCGGAATGAAATATCTCTCTCGCGAACGCGCCGCCTGTATATATCGGTAGGAGAGGAAGAGATTCTCGTTTTCGTTCGGGTTACACACGCGCGTGCCAACGTATACGTGACACGCACGGCTCGACTTTAGTCGCGTTTCGTGCACGCCTGTTCTTTTCGGCCACCCCTTTTCGAAGGATTTTTCTCGCGGCGATTACTTCCGTGCGCGAATTTCTGCCAAATTGTCTCCTCTACCTGTATATACACGTCGTGGACTTTATCCTTCTCGCTACCTGTTTACGACTGGTTTCCTTCTCGCAGAGCTGTGATAATTAACTCTCGCCGCAAACATCGTTTGCCGTATCGTCGAGACGGATCTTATCGCTTCTTCAGGCGATCGTTTGTATAGAATGAAAAAGTAGGCTTGTGTCTTCGATCAAGATCTGACTTACTTAGATTTCGCACAAAGTTCGCTATGCTATAGCGAGGCCCAGATTTTATCTCCGAACATGGACGTCCGTAGGATTTTTTCCAAAAGGATATTATTAATTTTTTCTTTTTTAATTTTTTAAAATTCATTTCTTTTCCTTTCTTTTTTTATATTAAATATGCAAATAATTTTTAGGATTTATTCAAAAGGAGAGCAAATGCCTCCTCTTACCTCCCTCTGCCAAGGTCTCCAAATGAATGTTTCATAAAACATTCGACAGTTCGATCTAAAAGATCATCGTAAATTTTCTATAATAACCGAAAGAAAAAAAGATTTTTAAATAAAAAAAAAAAAAAATTTTTTTTAAGAACTTGAAATATTTTTCGCAAGCTGCAGAAACACGTTTACATAACAATCACTGCGGTTTATAAATTGATTGATCGACATCGGGATTACGTTGCGCGTCCAATTTCGCGACTGTGGGACCGAGGCACGTCAGAATCGCGCAGAAGAAGAGGAGATAAATAGAGAAACGGAGAAAGATGAGGCTGGGAGCGAGAGAGTCTGAAATGAGTATCGTAAGAGCGCGGCGAAGAAACTATAGTGAATTTCGTCTTGGGTGGTCCCGGATCGGCAGCGGGCCCTGTCGCGTCCCCTCACCACGTCGGACAAGGGAGGGGGGGGGGAGGGGAAGGCTCCCCCCTCTCGGACCCCTTTGCCATCGACGGGCCCCACTATGACGGCGGCACACAGCGCGAAGAGAGGGCCCACTCCTGAGGAGCCGCATCGCAGCCGCTACCAGCCGCGAGTGGAACGAGACGGCCCGCCGCGCTCATTTGTATGTCTGTAATTAGATAGCCACCCCCTAATACGATCCCCGCGTGAGTGTTATTATTTCCAGCCACGAAGGACGCCGCGGAGGAATGTGCGAGTCCGAAACTTCTTCGCCGTCGATTTTTCCCAGACACGAGAGGAGTAATTCGTCGAGTATAATTTTTATTTTTTTTTTTTTTATTATCGCGTCGGAATATATGTAATATACACAAATGACGAATCTTCGCAAAACGATGTGGAAACACAGGGCAAATGTAATTATACGAATTCTTTTTATCCAGACAAATCGTTTTTCTTTTTGCACATTTCAACGCGCTGAAAATTTATTCAATTTTAAAAAAAATTTGGGATTTTAATTATAAATGTTGGATTTATTTATTAATTAATTCTATATTCCAAAGGATTGTGCGCTTGTATCTCTCTCGGACGGGTATAAAGTTTATGAGACATGTGTTACACGCGAAGAAAGTCGACGCGTTAACTATGTTTGTATCGGCGAAAATTTAAGTTAATAACAATTTCGAGTAAATTGTACAATCGTTTAACCTACATCAGCTGTTCCGCGTCAGTATAAACGCTAAATGCTAATAACTACCAATTAGAATGACGAATGAGTTAAATGTACGTTGTGCATTCTCCTCGCGGGATAACGTGCATTTCTTACTAATGAAAATTACACATAATAATCATCCCGCGGGTTTACTTATTATTCAGTCTGTTTACGTGCAAGAATAATTATAACTATGACTGTTAATTTTAGCTTATCCATGCATAATAAATGGATACGTAAGAAATTGATTAATTTTTCATTTTTAATATTACATTGTCTAATTGTAAAACGAAATTCACGATATAATGTGTATCATCTTTGCTGGAAAAATATAATTGATTATATTTCTTTCATGTGTATTCAATAAAAAAATGAGGTCTGATTATCGAATTTATAAAAATGCAATTTTTTAAAGATATCTTAAATTTGTTTGCACTGTTTTTTATTCGTGATATTTTTATCACTAATATAATTTCTTTCGTTTGTAAGTCGTTAGATTTATTTTAAATTCAGGATTCGACAATCAAATACTACATTTTTTATGATTACAATTATAAATAAAATTGTTGGTATCACAAACATGAGAAATACTATTATTTTCTGTATCAAGTTTAATTTATTAAATATGAACTGCCAAGTTCAAAATAATTAAAAATATTCTCACTAATTAATGAAAAATTATGTTTATTATCAATCATGTTTTCATCGTGAAAATGTTGTTACGTAATATTAGCAAAAAATATTAAAACATATACATGACCTATATAATATCCAAATTTTTTAAATATACATAAAAGTATAATTTTTTTTCCCAATTCGAAATGTAAGATATTTTAATTTATACCCCGTAAGAGAGCAGGTATAGGATTTATTCGCGCTAGTTAAACGATTCACCGTAATAAAGCGCGCGTCGTCGCAGAGGTATTATATATTACCGAGGCCTACAAACAATAGGATTCAATTAAACGGCGTAAAAATGGAAGTCGGCCAGTCACACGCGCCAATGTACGCGTCACAAACGAGGGGTCGTAGGTGATAATTTACGATGTCCCGCACGATCCCCGCTTGTCGGATTAATAGAGGGTTAATTTAGGCGGAGTATCCCGGCGCGCCTGTTATCTCCCACGCAGTATTTGCACAGCTCATCCCAAATCGTACGTATCTCTCTCCCCCATCGGCCGCATAATTATTGCCGCTCGTCGGCCGTCACGGCTGGTGATTGTGAATTTTGAATCCTCGACGAGGCGTGTAATCGACGCGCGTTGTTCTCCACGGCTATCTCGCGTGGATTTTCAAATATTGAATCTTCTTCTCTGCCCATGCGTATTTTTGCACGCGCGTTCCGCGTTGCGTCACGTAAAAATTCCACAATTATACTTATATTGATAGTTCAATAACAAAACATTTTATTTTCCGTATTTCAATTATCTGATGTAACGATACGATTATTAAATATTATTTTTAGCGTTAGATTATTGATTTACATATTTATTTTTTTAATACGATTCTCAAAATGATTCAATCGCGTGATCAATTATATATCTATTACGACGACGATGTTACGCAAAGATCAACGAATCGTTCATCCTTGCATAATATCGCATCTAAACTAGTTTGTAACAACGTGACTATTTGAATATCATTTTTTGATCGTTAGATTATTGATTTATATATTAATTTTTTAATATGATTCTCAAAATGATTCAGTCGCGTGTTCCATTACATCTATTACGACGACGATGTTACGCAAAGATCGACATCGCGTATATCCAAACTGGTTTGTTACTGGTTCCCGTGTTAACAAACACAGATGGTTCGATTATTTCGCGCGGCGAGAGCAAATGAGCAATCGCGCGTGAATCTACGGGCCGCCTACAAGCGCTCATTGCTCCAAGGAAGATTCGTTTGCAAAGGGAGAAGAAGTGATGCGAGCAATTTACGGGCGCGGCGCGGTCGCTCAACTACGCATATCGCGTAACGACCGCCTCTAATCGATGATTAGAAGCTACCGTTCGTGTCGGCCGCAATCGGCGAGCCGATGTACGGGTTCGTTGTGCAGGTTCTCATATCGCATACTTCTATCATTATACACCGATACAGGGTGTTCAAAGAACATAGGAAATATTAATAAATATCTCCTTGTCGATATCTCAGATTGACTGGAATTTATACCAAATTTATTAATCGTAATTATTTTTTACAAAGTTGATTTTAATATTTTTCAGATTTTTTTAAATTAAAATTATATTATAATATTTAATATTGTTCTGTTATGTATTTTTGTTAAATGTACTTTCTGCGATTAATTTGATTAATCGTAAGGAATTTTTGTCTAACTAGTCCAAAAAGTAAAATTGAAATTTAATTTAAACAGATATTTATTCTGTTCATTTTAGAGCACCTGGTATAGAATGTACGTGTTCATGTACTCGTTTACGCGTGAGGATACGATTGATAGTTTTCACTTAAGGCGCACTGTATAAACTTAATTGTCGCTTCTGAGATACACGCGCATATATAGTCGTGTCTTCAGGGAACATCGTTACGCGTAGATGCGAATAATTTCCACGGTAAACATTTTCAGCCATTTTTCCTTGGTTAATACTCGTTCTTGCGTTTATGTGGTAACATAATGATTGTATATGCACGACGCCGCGAGGAAAAATGTTGACATAATCGTCTATTCATTAGTAAGTAAATTATTTTCTAAGATGATTGTCATGAGAACATATCTATGCTATAATGAAGACAAAGGAGGATATTACATCTAGAAATTCCAGGAAGACTGAAAAGAACGATAGTTTAGATATGATGGTTTCTCCTCTTCGCATAAAGCCATAAATTAAATAAATCATCTAATTATCTTCAGAAAAAAAATGCAAAAATCTGCAAAAATATTTTTCATTATATTTTAAAACGTGTCAAAAAATTAAATCGTTCTTCTATTCGAGATATATAATATGCGAAAATAAATGTTCACAATATTTATTTATTAATTATTTTACATTCATTGAAGTGAAAGGAAAAAGATGCGCGCTCCATTTAAGATCCTTGTTTCGCGGGGAATCAGGAAGAATATAACGTCGGAAGAAATCGCTCACGCGTGATGCATTTCATCCATCGAGTGTACGAATGTGTATGGTAATTACCCGAGCTCTTCGAATCGGTCAACGTCGTCGTGAGTTATTAATAAAGACGCAAGCCCGGGTCGCTATCCGTCCGAGTTGCTATCTCATCTACGACAGGATCGGGCCGATGTGCGCGAGATTCATCCGGTCGTAATCATTCATTCGGACATTAATATACGAGCGTATTAATTAATTCGACTTCATCGCCGGTAGCATTCGCCTCGACGTTACTCTTCGACGACGGTTTTCTCTTCGCGGGGGAACAATGCAATATTGCATGTGCATCTGCATTTGAAATGTATGCAACATCGTAATAAACGTGACAAAAATATTTTAACACGTCATTATTTCATAGAGATAAGAGTGTTATTTTTTTTTTAAATTTTAATTTTAGAAGTTTACATCGTAATAAACGTGACAAAAATATTTTAACACGTCATTATTTTATAGAGATAAGAGTGTAATTAAAAAAAAAATTTTAATTTTAGAAGCTAACGATTTCTTTTATCTGATAAATTGGTAAAGAAAAATCCCATTAAGCGCGACATGATTAAATCTAACGTGGCAGGTGTACATCGTCGATCGCTGACTCCTTGACTTTTTTCGGGGTCTCTACCGGATTCTCAAGATCCGTAAAACGATGCTCGGGAATTGCGGACATATATAACGTAGATCCTTATACTCTCGTCGCGCCTTGAGTTTTATTCCATTAACGTCAAAGAACGACCAGCTGAAAGAACGGCACTAATTTTCTGTCGTTAAGAACGCCGATACTTCGTAAAGTGACACGGAATACCTTACGTTAGCGATGTTGGGAAATAGCTAGCGAGAATCTTAACGATGGAGAAAGAAAAAGAATTGACAGGAATACCTCTTAGGTATCGATAATAATGATTATATAATTTGACGATGCTCTTGGAAGAATTAACGAGATAATTTATTCGCGCGTGACAATGGAAAAAAAAAATAAAAACGTTCATGATTAAATAATCGTGCTAAAAAGAAGGTAAAATATGAGTGGCGCGAGATAACGAAAATCCGTGCAAAGTCGTAAGTACGTTTCAGAAGACAGAAGAACCATGACGAAAAGTTAACGCAAGTTGTTAATTGGAAGTTCTCTTTACCTTGAATATTGTTGCGATAAAATCTTAAAGAACATATTTCAGGATTGTGTACTTTTCAATAATTAAAGCGTAAAATTGTCAAATTATCCTCAAATTAATTAAAGTTAATTAAAGTTTTATGTACTGTGGCATCTGTTTTAGTTTTAAATATTATGATATTCTTGAACCTTTTTAATGATATGTAAATTATTGCAGTTTTCGCAATAAATATAAATTGTTAATTACTCCCTCTATTTTAGAAATAAAAAGAAATATCCATTATAAAAAAATATAATTAAAGACTTGAAATTTGTTTTAATAAAATTTAATAATGCCATTTAAATGCGAACAAATTACTTAATCAATATAATTTAATATCGAAATTAATTCATAATTTTCTCGCCGAGAACAACAAAACCTATCGCGAAATGTCTCTTTCCGTAGCTTTCTCGAAAATTTATGAGGTGTATTTCCGGCTTGCTTTTCATCGCTCTAATCGACTCTCACGCTGCGCCTCGAATGACGCTACATCCGGTATAAGATAATCGTAACTTCTTTTCGGCGGTTTTACGCGACGACACGTACGTGGCTTTCCGCGACACAACGAATAGACATTGATCGGCTGCATTTCATTTCGGTTGTGACACTTCTTGCGGATGAGACCACCGTGACATTGGGTGGTCCCACCTTCCTCGACCTTCTCCGCGGGATTCTTCGTCTACCGGCATCGTGATCAGCCGTGTGAGCGAACGACGGTTTTCGCTCCTTATTCCGGCGCGCGTTCATTAGAATTTTATGTCGAGGGAGCTTCGCTAGGCGAGAAAGGGTGCGCAGAATCGTTTATAGGAGATTATGGGACACCGCGGTAGAGCGCGGCGGGATTGCCGAAGAGAGATTTTATCCCGTCTTTAAGCGAGGACAACAAATGCCGCGGCACGTTCGATCAACCCGACCGACGTCTCACGTCTCGCGCCTCATCGTCCGACTCGACCGGTGACTTTGTCGCAAAATTTGCATTTCCCGAGATGATAACTATGAAAGTGAGGGTCGCGGCGTGTTTCGCGCCGCAGGGAGAGATACATTGTATCATTTATCTAACGCGATTGCACGAGTAACTATATCAACTGGCCGTATAATTAAGCTTCAGAGAGTAATTTGCATTATCTCGCTACATGATAATAATTAAGATGATACCAGGGAGCAGCAAGAGAGTCGAAGCGCTCTGGATTATCATTTAATTCAATTTAATGATTCGTAATAGCCAAGTGCATAAGCAGGGTGTTCAGCAGATTCAATGAAAAAATTCCTTGATTTTTTTAGATTTTCCAAGACCAGAGATTAATTTTTTTCCTGACTTTTTAGTGTTACTTTTTCCAAACATATAATTTGCATATATAACAGTATGATAAATCAATTAAATGTTATCATGAAATACTTGAGATATTTAAACTATTTAAATAATCACATGTTTTATTTATATTATATCAAATTTTTTAGTTTTGTCTCTATCGCAGACACATTGAAATAAAATAACACGACGATGAAAATATAAATTAAAATATAAAATATAAATATATAAATTAACGAACACGTTGTAGCTGAATCGATTTTTAACGACACAGAAAATTAGCGTGCTGGGAGTCAAGGAACAGTTATATTTATTTAATAAAAATGTTCAAATATTGAGAGAGATGTAGAATAATGTAAAAAAATCCAGATAAATTCCAGATTTATAAAATTCCTTGACAATGCCCGATTTTCCAAGATTTCCCTGATAAGTACTCTTCGACGCAAAGAGCACGTCGTCGCGGAAACGATAAATTTCGCGCGAACACGTACCTATATCGCTGCGCACGCATAGCTTCTCCGACTAACGAACTTTCATTCGTCAACATTCAACTTAATTAAACGGCATGTCACTACGACGCGGTATCCCGCAAGAAACACGAAGGAGAGAAGCTCGATAAACGTTGGCCGTTCCACGAACGCTCTTGCTTAAAGGAGAGGAATCGTGAGCGGATCGAATCTCTCTCGTCCGTGGAAGATCCTCGATATATAGGGAAGGGAAAAAGACGCGTTGGCATTTTTGAGAATTCGAGTACTAAATAAAACATCACTCGATGCTCGGCTTATCCCTCCACTCATTCCGCTCGTTCTCTTCTCTTCTCATCCAGCTTCTCACCGCGAGGGATCCCGTCGTTAGTACGTCCGACATGTACCTATACGTCTCGTGCACACAATCTGGTTTCCGTGGTACCTCATTCCCGTCCATCGTACATTGTCCTTGTCGTCGTCGACCACCATCGTCCTCTCTCCATGCCGGTGATAGAGAAGCAAACCGCAAGGGTGTCCATCACTGTCGTCGGCTACGACCGGGGCGATAACACGCGGTCCTCGGCGGACGAGAAAAATCCGGAGGAGAACCGCGATCGAGGAAGAAACGAATGGAAGGGAAGGAAAGGGCGGCGATCTCGCGAGATGCGCCTCTCGCATTCCGCGATCTTGTTCCGTCCGGTGTTTACAGAAGTAAATGCGAGCGCGCGCGTGTGTATATGTACGCGCGCATCTATATGAATCGCGGTCGCGAAAGAGTTTTAACTCATACAGACGCAATAATTGGCACTTGTACGAAACGATAATGTTGAAATAAAACCTACGAGAACGACTATATAAATGATTTCATGTAATGACGGATTGATAACTTTTTTATAAGCTAATGAGTTTAAAAATTGTCAGAAAAAGACAGCATTTTTTTATTAATGTAATCAGTTTATTACACTGAAAAAATTCATTGCACTTAACGAAATCTGCGGTCGAATATACGTGCAAATAAATATCCGCAGATTTTATTAAGTCAAATAATTTTTTTCCGTGTCATTTTTATTAATCATTCGAGTTATGTAATATGTAATAATAATATATATAAATGATTTAATATATAAATAATTTCATGTAATGACAGATTGATAACTTTTTTATAAGCTAATGAGTTTAAAAACTGTCAGAAAAAGACAGCATTTGTCGAAATAATTTAAGTTCGTATAAAGAAATAAGAGTATGTAATCAGTTTATTACACTGAAAAAATTCATTGCACTTAACGAAATCTGCGGTCGAATATACGTGCAAATAAATATCCGTAGATTTTATTAAGTCAAATAATTTTTTTCCGTGTAATTTTTATTAATCATTCGAGTTATGTAATATGTAATATATGTATTTTGTCAGTAATAGTATAATAATAATTATTTTTAATATAAATATTGGTTGAATAATATAATATATCAAACCCCAAGAACAGAGAGATTTCTTTTTGCTGGATAATTGTTTATTATTGCCAGCAGATGAACGTAATTATGCTCTTTGTCGATTATTCAATTTTGCGATTTGCGTTGGATGTTGGTTTTAATGCAAGTTTATTTTAACTATAAAAGCCAAGTTTTCAATCAAAATTGATTAAAATTTTTGCAGATATAATTTATAAAAAGTAAATTGTAATATAAAATAAAATTAATTAAACTTTTTTATAATTTATCATCACTTTAGAGATAATTTAATTAATCGATCACTTGGCTTTACATTGTAGTTAAACTAAAGTTTAATCACAAAGTCCACAAACAAGTTACAGAATATAAACAGATGGGCTATAAAAAATTAGGATAAGCTTGACGCGTGTTACAAAATTAAATTATTATTTATCATATATAATTAATAAAATTACTATAGCTTATTATACATTAAATTAAATATATTAATTTAAAAAATGCTTTCCATAATTATCTTTAATTTATACTTTCTAATTTTTTAGATTTACTTTTGCAATTATAGATAAAATGCATATTGAAAGAATTTATTAAAAGTTATTTAACCCAATTTGTTCTAGCTCATCCATTTTGAGGTGACGGATCTATCTACAATATATAATCTACACTACAATCTACATATCCGTACCTCAAAATTAAATAAAAATTTATCACTCACCGACACTGAAGCGGAGTTGTTGATATTAAAGTTACGTTGTCTGTAACATATAAATATAAAATCTAAATTATAGCAATGCCGAAAATAATTTATATTTCAAAGAATTATTATTATTATACACGTCGAATTTTTCTACCAAATGATAAATTGTGAAAAGTATGCAGATTACAATGCATCTTTTAAATTACAATTTTTCTATTGAATTGTCAGAATAAAACGACTACGATTATTCTCTACTGAGAGATGATTCCGTGTCTATTATTTAATTCTGAAAATTCGAGATGCTGTTGATAAATCGTAAAACATGTTTGTAAATCGACGAATTTCCTAAACTTTAATTTTTTTATTAGATCGAGGATTAATTAATACATATGCTAAGAAAACTCTCCTTCTCCTTATCATCTCTAATTTCTTTCTTAGCAATTAATATTCATCACAATGAATTATTTGTCGGTTAAATTTTATACGTCGTGTGACGAATTATGATGTTAAAAACGAATGTTACGTTATAAATAAAATGCGTGTTTAATATAATAAAATATGTTATCTATAATAAATTTTACGCAATTACCGCATCACCTTTATTTAAATCAAAATCAATCACGAATAATTAAAGTCACTTTGAGAAATTGCAACTTTGCATGTGGTATCCACATTGACCGGTTACAAAATTGTTTTTATTCTTTAAGCAAAGCGTAACAAATAATGGAACAAGTGTTTATATAATCGTATGTTTGTTAACAGTTTACAACAGATCGCAATTACGACATTTAATATTTATCATTCAATTAATTAAATCAGCGCGATTGACACTATGTGCTGTAATATTTATATGGTATATAAATAATGATTTTCATATTAAATGCACTTGTTTGCATACAATGCTTCAGAGAAACATAACAAGTATTATATTTCAAATATTGTGCAACATCATTTACAATTACTTATATAAATATAAATGTTAAAAATTTTCAAATTAAATTTTTTTTTAAAATATACATGTTTCAGGAATAAAATCAAACAAGTAAAAATCAGCGCAGATTAATATTAATATTTAACAATTAAGACGTTATTCTTGAGAAATCAAAAAGAATTAAATAATTAACACGCACACATTTATTTCCTACTTATAGAAAATGTTCGGAACTACACCGATGTTATGTAATTGCGATAATTAACTAGCAATAGATTGAATGAGATAAATTTATGTGGGTAACTACATTTATAGATAATGAATTACTGCGACAAAAAACTCGAGCGAGCGCCTTTTAAAGTTTTAAAGATAGAGCCTTTGAAAGAAGGTAGAGACGTTTTCAAAGAAAGCAAAGAGATAACGTGAGAAAGATGCGAAGAGCTGAATAAGAAAAGAATACGAAAAGAAAGTCCGTTAATAATGCTCGAAATTATATCGATGTTATATTTCGGGTGTGTGAGAGACTAAAAGTTGAATGAAATAAATTTGTGTGGGTAACTCGAGTAAGTCTATTGAGTTATAAATCACTGCGATAAGCCACTCGATGACAGCTGGACATGTAATGTGATATCTTCGGTCTTCGGTGAGATGTGCGACACCTAAACAACTGAAAATAGTCGAAAAGAGATAGAGTTTTGCTTTTTCGGCGTATCGAGCTTACGAACGGTGTTTGCTCGAGCCTTTTAAAAAATAGAGATAAAGCGAGAAAAATGCGAAGAGAATAAGAAAAGGACGCGAGAAAAGTACGAGACACGATATTTCGTCAACGAAACGATGTTACGCGAATTGATTTTTCTATTTAACTGAGATTAAAATCATTATAAATATTAGATTTCGTGCGATGACTCCGCACGAATTCATTATTAATAATTAATTAATAATGTTGATCAATACACAAATAATGTTAACATATGTTAAGAGAATTATTGCCTGCATTTCGCAATTTCTATTTTCTTCTTTCGTAATAATTTTAATATTCATGCAATTATATGTCGATTAAATTTTTTACACTTATATGACAAATTATGATGTTTAAATACAAGTTTTGCATTGTGAATCGATTGCGTGAATGCGTGTTTAATTCGCACTGTAAAACGTGCATTGTTGTATTCGTTACAAGTTCGTTTTAAAAAATCCAAATTATATGTTTATTATTTAGATCGTTTCGAAAAGTCGAAACAATATATACAATCAAATTATAAGATCGAATAATTAAAATGAGGATAAGCTGTATGATACATCAATTAATAATTAATCTATACTTAAAAAAGTTTAAATGCATAGTATGTAAAATATTATGGCAATATATAATTTGGATTGAGAGCAGTAAAACGATGGAATCACAAAATCGAATGAATAAAATAAGGATAAGCTTTGTGATATATTAATTGTTGAATAAATAATTAATTTCTGTATTTTAAAATACTTGTAATTTAATATTCCGTATATTAGGTATATATATGCATAAAGAATATATAGTTTGTTTTATTTCTACGGCTCAGAGAATTATCATTGTGCAATATCAAGTGCGCATGTACAACAAATGACGGGTTGTCTCTCCCTTGCGGCTTTCTTTCCATCTCACATTGATAAGATCTATCGATTGAACACAAAATATAATATCCATTTAGATCGGTGGTTTGCTTCTATCTGATATAATGTCGCGTCATGGCAAAAATAGTCGCGCGAGATAGGTCGAACCGATATCGAAAAAGATATCACGCGCGGATCATCTTGGTCTGATTTAAATAACAAATAAACGTTACACGTCTATCCAGTGATCGTATATCTTGGAAAGAAAGTATGCGATCTCATTGTTTAGAGTAATTTTGAAAATTTAAAATTTACTAAAGTTAAGTTTATAGTCTCACTTTTTTTATAAATCTAAAATAATATTTTTAACAAATATTGTATTGTACATCAAACGTGAAGAGAACGATTATGATTTTTTACGACTACATGTAAATGTGTGCAAATATATTCAGTGTAAATAAAATTCTTGCGAATTTTAACTTTTAATATAAATTATTTTTTATCGCGAGCAATGTAGAAGAATATTGTAATAATATTTGTATTTTACAAGACAGAGATAATTATCAAACATTTATAATTGTATATACATACATCAGAAAGATCTTGAGATTAATTGGGGTCCTACAGAATTCTATTCTCATATAGAAATATTCTATTCTTATAAAGAAAGTTTTTATTTTATATTAAATAAAAAAATATATTATTATAAAACAGATTTCAAAATATTATTTTAAAAATATTCGATAATTATAATTAATGCAAATGAAAATATGATTAATTATATTTTCTAAAACAATTGAAAAACTTTTTTTGATAGAACTTTCAATATAAAATTTTATTTATTATTCAAAGATTAGAGCAAGTATTTTTGCTATTTTACTGAAATATTTTATAAAATTATTATAATTAGAATAAACACATTTATAATTATTACAATTCAAATATATTATTAATATTTCATAATTATTAATTATTAAAAAAAACTGTGTGTATCTTATATATAATCTTTATATTTGAGAATAATCAATCAGTTTTTATCACGTTATTTATCAATATGAAATAATTATAAATATAAAAGAAAAAATTATTGATATATATTTTTTATTATAGGTATCTTATTATATTTATATTTTTTCAGAATTAAAAAAAATCTTTAAAATATGGTTTAATATTCATCATATTTCATAATAATAATGTAAACTGAATTAATAACGCGGTCATAAACGATCCATTAATTTTATTAAGTAACAAATAATTTATATACATAAAAATTAAGTACATTATAAATCACTCACCTTATGATTATGCGCCCGATACTCGATGCCTTTCTCCAGGACTTCCTCCTCCTCTTTTTTTTACTTATTCTTGAGTCTTTTTCTGTAGCACTCACTATAGTCAGTCGCGAAATACGATAATTGTCGCGCGTACTTAATTAGCAACGTATCGGGCACCATTTTAACACGACACTTCTGACATTAATTACGCGCATTTTATTATTTTGCAACAAAAGACCAATAAAACTGAGGACCAATTTCACAAAGTCTGAAATAAATTGACATTAAAATTAACAAGGTGCCAACCACGAAATGACAAAGTCTGACGTTCAGAGATATGAACGTTTGATTTTCATCGGGTATCGACAGAATAATCGTAAGGTGAGCGATTTATGATGAATAAATATTTGTAATATACATAATATTATTATATATTTTTAACCTATTATATTATACTTATTACTTATATAAAATTAATAAACTTTATATTATAAAATATAATGAATATTAAACTATATTCTAAATATTTTATGTGAAATTCTGAAAAAAAAATATATATAATAAAAAATATAATCAACAATTTTTGTGAATATTTTCGTTTAATATTTCATATAAATATTTAAATTATTTAAGTAAGTTTCAATCTTATTTGCATACATGTATATATTTTATACATATCTAAAAAATTGTCTTGTATAGTATAATTTTTTAATTAAATATTAGTTTAAAGGATGGATAAAAATTCTATTTTGTAAAATATAATATTAATTAGTTTGAATATCCTGTTTTATGTGTAATATAATTTGCATATTTTTGTATTTTGCAGATTGACAACATGTACATTATAACTCTGCTGCTACGCATCGACCGGTGAGTCTATTTATTTTTTCAAAAATGTGAATGACGAAATGCAAGTTTATTTTTCAAGAAATGTAATCGATATTCATAAATAATATGATAAAAACTGATAATTTTTATCTCAACTATAGATATTATATAGATACACAATTTCTATAACTATAATAATTATAAAATATTTTCATAAAGTCATTGCAAAAATATTCGACATACAGTTTTTGAGTAAGCATGTTCTAATAAAAGTAAGATTTTCAGAAAGTCATCTATCAAAATATTTGACAAATGCCCTAGAAAATTTAATTAGGTATGGATGCAAAATCCATCGTATTGATTATAATTCTTGAGTATTATTAAATATTCAAATTGGGATTAAAATCTGTTGAAATATTTATTATATTTATATAATCAACAAATTGATTATAATAATATAATAATATAATAAAAATCTGGCAAATAATTATAACAGAACATTTTTTTAATTTCTGATGCAATTTTTGATAAATCTATTATCTTTTTTTTATCATAAGCACTGCATTTTAATTTTAATTTACGACGAGTGATAGAAAGTCATCTATCAAAATATTTGACAAATGTCCTAGAAAATTTAATTAGGAATAGATGCAAAATCTATCGTATTGATTATAATTATTGAGCATTACTAAATATCCAAGTTGGGATAAAAATTTTTGAAGTATTTATTATGTTTGTACAGTCAATAAATTAATAATTGATTTTAATAATATAAAAATATAATATTAATAATATAAAAATATAATAAAAATCTAATAAGTACCTATAATTATAACAGAATATATTTTATATTTCTGCTGTAATTTATGATAAATGGTGCTCCCTTTTTTCTTATCATAAGCACTGCATTTTAATTTTAATTTACGACGAATGATCAATTTATCAAGATTTATATTTACATGTATAACACATACTTAATCTTAAATATGCATTGCGAGAGAGTATACAACTTTGTACAAAAGTCTTGGTGTTGAACGATATATAAAGTAGTTGGAGGTGATTTAAGGTGAATGTGGGTAACAAGTACATGAGCGGGGCATCACCATGGGAACCGATATCGATTGTCGAGAGAGGCAAACGGCGCCGATAAATGTCGGGTGCGGAAATCGTGCTTTTTTTCATTTTTCAATCTCTCTTTAAAAAAGCAATATCAAGTAATCCAATCCGCCGAGCGTTACTCCGATCCAATTACGTATTGACGCGTACTCGTACTGAACGTTTTTTTTTTTTTCCCCGAGCCGAGATAAAGCAGATTCTCGAGCAGAAACTTCTCCCATGATATCGACCGCCTTTGATCTTGCTATTTGTTTGTAATTCGCGATCGAACGAATGTTTCTTTAATGTTTAATTAATTGTCTGCAGTTACGTGAATCGTCAAGTATACATCAAATGTATGTATATATAATTCTTTTTTCTTGATTATATACATATACATACACTGTCATAGTGTATGTTATGTAAATATATTGAAATTTAAGTATACCTATACACATACTTTGGGTAGCCGTCAGAGGCAGCATTTACATTTGCGCTTCTTTATCGCGCACCCTCCTACAATTGTATATTCAAATAATGGAAAGTAAAGAATGAAAGGTACGATGTTATCACACTCGCGCCGCGTATCAAATTACAGGCGTGCTCCTTAATTTTGCGATTGTCAAATTAAATGGCAGATTCTCGATAAGGACAATGGTCGGTTCATCCATCGCTCGCATTTCATTGTCATAAAGACAGGACGAAAAGCCCGATTCATTACGTTTCCATAGGACTCCCTCTCAGGAAATCAATTCAACACTCGGAATAAAAGATAAGGCGAGAGGGCAGGCTAATGTATCAATCATTCTGTTTGCGTAACCTCTGACACGCGTCCGTATGTATTTGTATATCGTAACGCGTATAAGAGACGCGTGTGCGCGCGCGCACCGGAAGAACCCGTGTTGGAAGCACAGCCGCGCACTAACCCTCCGGAATCAATAAGCCTATGGTTCCTCTCTCGCACCCTTCGATCCTTCTCTCTCCTCGTTTGACCCTCCCTTAACCCCTCTTAGTTCTCCCCCATCTTTCTCCGCGCCTTTTCAAACCAAGTCTTTTCCCTCTTTCCTCCGTGACGGTCCTTCCGCTCCATCGCCTCGACGATAGTCGAATCAGTTTCTTCGTTCTTTCGTCGCCCTCTCACGAGTCCACGTCGCGACCCTTCGACACTTTCATGGCTGACGGCGGCGGCTTTCCGCGGATACTTTTCAGAAGGGGAACGCGTGAAAACGAGAAATTCCGCACCGCTATCAAAATTCGCATTAGCGATTCGATACAGGCGAGAGCAAGTGTAATGACTGAATTTTTGAAATTCGTCGAATTTTTTTTAAATTTTTAATCAACAAATAAAAGCTAGATAAGTTCTGTAATAGAAATATATATTTGTGAAAAGATTTATAACATAAATTATTAATTATACAGAAGTAAATTCGATTCGTCGTATACGTTTCGGTTGTCTTTTTCAACCTTCTTCAGCGAATATATTAAAAATTAAAATATTAGTATAAATTAGCAATAAATTATTCATCAATGTCATTATAATAAAAATATACGGAGTCAATTTATATACTATGAAGTCTTACAGATGTTAATAGCTCGAGGTAACAATAACGTATTTTTTAAAATTACCTTACAAGTTTTAATGTAAAAAAGAGAATCGACACCATTTTAAATTTGGTTGTATCGACTTCAATTTTTAACGATTCACAAAAAGAAATATATATAATACTCTCACTTAACGCACTATTTCACACATTCATTAAACGTTCGAATGTGCAATATTTACGGAAGCTTCTAGCCAGTAGAGGCAAAACGCAAAGATTCCATCGAACAGTAAAAGCTTCCGGTGGAGCTCATTATCATTCATCTCTCCCTTTCATAATGAGGCAACGGAAGCGCGCGATCGTTCAATCTTGGCGAAAGCGCGGGAGTCGAAAAAACGCACCAAGAGTTGACCGATCGGATGGACCGATATACGGCGGAATGTATTTTCGTTTGGCTCGATTCCTCCGCAGGTCAGAATCGCGCTCTCCATTCGTTAAGGTGGTTTCCCCATCCGGGCTTATCGGATCTCTCTTGCGCCGCGACGAGGTGTTACGATTCACGTTTAATTAGGAGCAACGCGCCGGAATGAATAAGTTAATTAAATTGGCGGGGCAGGTGAGAGACACGCGGAAAAAAGGAAACGCGGGTAAAGGCGCGGCGCGAAATCTCATCGAGGAAATTTGCAGTTTAGAATCAAGCGCATCTTAATCCTCGAGATCTCGCTACCAGATGCGTGGCACGCGATTACTTTTATCGCGATTATTTATCAAGCAACGTGGTATTTTTGGTTAAGATTGACGGATGATAGTCTTCGTTATTTCGTATTGTCGAGGATATTATCGAATATTGTGTAAATATATATAGGAATATCAATTAAAATTTTAATTCGCTCGTGTATTGTGTAAAACAACAAATGTATTCACAAAAGGCCAACTTATCGAGCAATATTTAAGATGTATCCAATTAAAATTTATTTCATAAACAATATATTGAAATTACAAAAAACCTTCCCAGGAATTGTTTATATGGAAGGTTTTTTGTAATTTCAATATATTGTTTATGAAATAAATTTTAATTGGATACATCTTAAATATTTCTCGATAAGTTGGCCTTTTGTGAATACATTTGTTGTTTTACACAATACACGAGCGAATTAAAATTTTAATTGATATTCCTATATATTATATATGAAATACTATATATGAAATACTATGTATGAAATACTATATATGAAATACTATATATGAAATACTATATATGAAATACTATATATGAAATACTATATATGAAATAAATTTTAATTGGATACATCTTAAATATTGCTCGATAAGTTGGCCTTTTGTGAATACATTTGTTGTTTTATATACAGGAACATTTTCTTGAATTTGACAATTATTATGCTTGGGGAGTAAGGAATATTTTAATAAAATATTCTTCATTGAAATTATAATGTATTAGCATGGAGAAGCAGTAAACAATTATTTATCAAGCAACGTGGTATTTTTGGTTTCGATTGACGAATGATAGTCTTCGTTATTTCGTATTGTCGAGGATATTATCGAATATTGTGTAAATATATATAGGAACATTTCCTTGAATTTGACAATTGTGTATTATGCTTGGGGAGTAAGGAATATTTCGATAAAATATTCTTCATTGAAATTATAATGTATTAGCATGGAGAAGCAGTAAACAATTACTGAGGATCCATGAAATTGTAAGCATAGCATGCAAATTAGAAAAATCTTACTAATACTGTTTTATATTATAGTATTATACATATATGAGATACATTTTTTTAAACACAGGGAAAATTTTCTCTTAGAATTTACCGTGAAAATCATGATAATCGTGGGACAATATGATATTGGAAGAATTTTATAAGAATTTCTCTGTGATTAATATTTTTATCACAATAAAAATATTAATATGTATCACAATAAGATATAAAATTGTATGTTTGACTAATTTGTTAACTGTTAAATTATATTTCGGTAAAAATGTCATTAAAACTGTCAGCAAATCAATCAAAATATATTGCTACACGGAGAGAATTTTCTTTTAGAATTTACCCTGAAAATCATGGTAATTGTGGGACATAATATAATATTGGAAGAATTTTATAAGTTTCTATGATTAATATTTACCACAATAAAAAATATTAATTTGTATATAGGTACTAAATTTTACTATGTTCATAGTTGCTCACAGTTTTAATGCCACTTTTACCGAAATAATTTACCCCCCAGTGAACAATTACAAATTATATAATAATTAATATTTAGAAACGAACAATCTAATGATTCAATTTACCATATTCTGACATGATAAATAATATCAAATAAATCTAGAATGACATCTATACGTTTCCGGAATCGTGAAATTGTCGGACGCGATATATAAACATCACGATATAATATATAAAATCGTTCATGCACGATTATCGCGAATAAATCTCGCGGTCTATTTTTCTTTGATTTCGAGTCGAATCGGGTCTGCGATCGCTTTACGATTTCCTCCCACGGATCGTCTCCGCGAGTGCGGCGCGCTTTCTGTATGCGAGCGCTTTTCTGCACGCCTTCACGTGTGCGATCGCTCTCGCGTGACTCTCCCTTCTTCGTCTTCCTCGTGCTCTCTCTCAGTTTCCTCCCTCTTCATCTTGCCCTCGCACCTCTTTCATTATATTGCCCTCCGTCGTTCGCCCGCGCACCCGATCGAAATAACGAGCGAACGACCGCGCACCGATCGTAACCCCGTAGTCAAGTGTGCGGTATAACGTGCCCGATCTCTTCGTAACCGTGTCTGTGGAAACGGCGTCACGAAAATGCGCGCAAATGCGCCGGCGAGGAAACATGGCGGAATTAATTGCGTATTACGACCGGCCTTTGCGCGAACCTGGCACTTACGGTCGATCGAGACGCGAGCGTCCGGCGAACTGTATTAACGACTCCGAGAATACACGTCTTTATGACTGAAAATTCCGTTCCTCTTTCTCTCTCTTTTATCTGCCACATCGTCGGCCAGAGACGTTGTCTTTTTATACCCGAAAGTCGGGATAATTGCTAATCAGACAGCACGATGTGTGCATCTCATATTGTCAGTGTATATGTTTGGGTATTGCATTATTCCTGATATTTCAGAGATATATTAATTCTTTCAGTCTCCAATAACTCGTCTAAGAGTCTTGACGTGTTGTCAAACCAACACTATGTTCGTTCTTGACATCTTAAAATTATAATTTTATTTTTATTTTTACAAGTTATGTTTCGCTTCTTTTTCTTTTTATCATTTTGTGATATTGTTAGTGAAGTAATTTTGTTTTTTTATTGTATTAATCTCTGTCTATGTATATCTAGATCACTTGATAAGGACTCAAAGAAGGGTCGAAACGTTGTGATTGAATAAATAATATTTGCCAGTACGGTCGAGAGAAGAATTTTACCTTTATTAATTTTTTCGTTTCATTGAAAATATTCAAGTGCAAAATCAAGCTATAATTATTGATGACTCTAAATCGGTTAAACTATTTTAATATATAATGAATAGTTAGTAGAATTCGATATTTTTCTATGTCGTGCTTACGGAAGTGGTAGTTTCTTAGATAACGTGTTGACATAAATTGTAATTATGAAGAACGTGGATCTGTGCATAAACATCTGTCATTACGCAGGTACACGAACGGATGTATGCGCCATTACACTTCTAATTGATATTATTTATACGGCATACTTTCACACGCGATTATGCGAATAAACCCATGTCCGCAGAAATAACGGACACGGAAATCCATAAGTATATATGGAATGCTGCTTTCGATTACGGTTTTAATTAAAAGAACATGAGAAACCAATCAGCGCGCGTATTAAACAACTATATTTCACACGATAAATTATTTCTTATCTTAAAGAAAACACTTCTATTTTCTTACAACACTCTTTATTTTGTGAAATATGCTTGTAATCATGAAAAATATACGTGTATTTCCGTATACCGATCATGTTTTTTTGCTTCCATGCCGTATTTTCACTTTAATTTATCGTTTTCTTAACATATGCACAACAAAATATGTTACGTCTCTATACACTCTGATTAAAAATGTCGAATGATATCGTAAAAGTTATATAATATAAAACAAATTACCAAGTAAAATGTGAAGAGCATTTAAAAACAAGCAATTTGACATACCTGATATTTATTTGGATGGCTTGCGCGAAGAGAAGAGTGCTTCATTAATTATTAAAAAGTTTGTGAAACTTAGAAAAAATAATTAGAAGTTTTTTATGTAATGAGGAAGAAACATTTTTTTAAATATTATATTCTAAAAAAATCGTGGCACGTCAAACTACTGATTTTAATGGCTGCTTAATTATGCATAGCGCACAGTTCATATGATGGAACATCTTTATATTATGAAATATATATAATATACAACAATCTCTAATTTTATGTAGGACAAAGGTCGACACGTGTTGCGACAGCCGACACGAGTCTATTGATTTTTTTGTTATTCTCGATAGTTTCCTTTCTTTATATCTCTCCCGCAGGCTTCTACGGAGATTAGTCGTAAAAAGCGAAACGAAAGAATCTGCTTGGTCGGCTGCTGCGGCGCGAAATAGGCTCCGAGAGTTCCTCTTGGCAGTGACGGCCTGACAAATCAAGCTGAAAATTGAATTCTAGGGGCGCCCGTGGCCTTGTACACGTACACGCGCGTGTAGGCATGCGTGCGCGTGTTAGGTTGTGCGAAAACTTCCCATTGCGACTGTTTCTCACCACCGCACGATGGTCGAAATCGTTAATCCGGGCGATGGCGCGAACAACAAAAAAATTCCACACCTTAAAGATTTTTTGCCACGTCCCTCTTATCTCGGAATACAGTTATACACCGAAATTTCTCGCGTGTTTAAGGTACAGAATATACTTATTGCGGATCCGCGATTCTGCAAAATCGTTCTAACACTCGAAAAAAGTGCCTCGTGGAAGACGGCTTCCCATTAAATTTTCAATACTTCCCGTTATCCATTATGTCATTATGGAACAGCCTATTTGAACGTTTGTAAATTACAATCTCGCTTTGTGTTCTATATACGGTTTCTCATCTAACGTATTGTCCAGCGAGTCGTTAAAGACGAAATAACAAGTACGCGTTTCGCATAAAGAGATTCGTGATAATTTCATGGTATTTTCTACTGCGATAAACTTCCGATTTCCTATTTGCTTCGAGAGAGAATATTTCAAGAAAGGTATTTCAATGTTCCCCGAGACTCGAAAAGCCGTACACATGAGTAAAAATGTTTTATGAACTGGAACGGACACATATATTCTAATCAGTCTGCGTGTTCGTGATAAATATTGAAAGATATTTAAAAAAAAAATATAATCGATATATGAAAGAAAAGGAGCAGTTATTGCAAAAAATATTATACATATATCAAATTTTGATAACATAAAACAAACACGAAGTAAAATAACGTAATGACGTGTAAAATAGTGTTAGCCATTAAATTCGCTCGAATTTAAATTTAAAAAATTTCAGAAAAATGGATTGAAGGAATATTAAAAAGAAATATTCTATAAAAATATAATTTTTTATATAAAATATAATTGTACAATCGTATTTTTACACTTTTTGATACAAATAGAATAGATTCACTCAATGACAAATTATTTAGTTGGCGCATACATAATTTGTGAAGCACATCAATTGATTCTATCTGTTTACTTGTATATTAATTACATACATATAACTATTGTATATACACGAGACGTTCGACGTGACACGCGTACTTAAGGAACTACCGACCTGAGGCGATGCTGTCGACAAGGGGTCGCCCTATGAAAACCATAATCGGGCCGGCGACATGGCTTATCTCGGTAAGCTGTCTCCTGGCTTATGTCACGCGATACCCTAACAAATTTCCAACCCCTCTTACATAAATAGACAACTACCCGCGAATCGGGATTATGAATCGTACTATTATTTGGATATTGGAGACGCAAAATGCTGTCAGAATTGCGGGTTTGCGCCATAATCTGCTTATACATATTCCTAATCATTCATGTCTTGGTTTGCATATATTGTATCGAAAAAAAAAAAAAAGAAATAGAACTACATCTTCATCCCTGAAATATTTATTCGATAAATTCATTTTAGTAAGAAATTTTTCGTTGCAATATTACGCATGTAAAGTTCGAAAATAATGTCTAATATTATAATCCACTTACCAGAGTCGAATAAAGCGCCGAAAGACAGAGGCAGAGAAAGGGGAGCTCAAAATTCAAGTTAATTCGAGTCGCGTGCTCGTCTCGTTCCGCGGGAATACGAATGCCATTGCTTTCGCGTTCTAAAATATTCCGCGATGTCAGTGTTGGATATAACTTCTCGGTCCTGCCCCACCGCGGATCCGCTATAATTATGCGGGCGAAACTCGTTCGCATATTTCGTCTTAAGCGGCGCGGCGTCGCTACCGGAATTTCAAACCGCGCAAGAAGACGCGAGCTAAGACCAACCGCTTATTCTAATGATATCTCATTAGGTTCTTTTAATCACTGACATTATGGCAATCCGGATAATTGCTGTTGCTCCGGGCACCGCCGCCTGCCGCGCGTTTATTACGTATATAATGAGCCGCAGAGCACCTGAGCTTCCTCGAGGGGGTAAATTGGGACCACCTGAAGTCTCGAAAAAAACCTCGTTTTGACAGGTATCATTTTTTTCGGGCTTCCAGACCAAGCTGTACGCGGCCCCGAATTTTTCATTTTGAAATGAACTTATGGATGGAGAGTCTGACGAGAGATTGACTTCATGAATAAGTTCGAAGGATAGGATGAACGAGAAGGCCGAAACTTAGTATATTTATGTCAACGAGATAAGATTCTTTTATTTTTGTAGAATTTCTTTAGAATTACAACAAGTGTCATAAATCTCCTTGCATATGAAATTTTAAAACGGAGATATTAAATAGTAATATTAATATATAATCATTATTTCTGATATACAAGTTAGTAAATCATTCTATCTGAGAACTCACATTTTGCATCTTTATTTATCGCGCGAGAGATAAAACATTTAATTATGACTTTAACATGATGGGACAACATTTGAGAGCCGGGACACAAATTCAATTTGATCTGGGGTGATGCGATGACAAATATTTTCGTCGTTGGCGCATTCTACGAGAGAGCCACTTAGGCGCTTTACATAAGGGTGCGACCTACCAAGGGTCTGGTATGCCAGACACGCGCCGTGATTTGTTTTCCCTTTCCAGAACGAGCGGTCCCCCTCGCGCTGCAACTGTCCGGGAAAATATTAACTCGATCCGCGCCTCGTGCTAGTGATTGCGAATACTCCGACTACGATTCCACGTCCCGGTATCGACGTTCCCGCCAATTTGCATTATTTGTTACTTTTCGGTCATTCGATTTATTTGACTTTGTTCTTTGTCATGTATCGAGATTGCACTCACTGTGGAACGCGCGTGTCGGTTTTTTTCAATTATAATTTTCCAATTTTAGATATGTGGGTATAATGAAACATTAGGCATTTTGTTTAATTTTAATGGGACGGAAATATTGGATATATAAATATACCTAATAGAAGAAGCTTATATATGATGTGAAATTTGAGAGTGCAGCGCTTATGTGCACACTGGAAAAAAATCTTGTTGCATTAACAAAAATTCTGTTCGAAAATGGACGAAACAAAATTACTGGTTGAACCTACCAGAATTTCTTTTAATACAACAAATCAGTTTGTGCGAATAAGATACTTGTTGCGTTAAAAGAAATTCTGGTAATTCAGTTTCGTCCATTTTTGAATAGAATTTTTGTTAATGCAACAAGATTTTTTTCCATTACATTAATGAGATAAAAGTCGCTTAGAAGTGAGAAATAGCAGCAAGAGTTTTTAATGAAACCTGCGAGAATCCATTGAATGAATATACTTGCTTTGACAGTTCAAGTCTGTCGCAGATCTATGCAAACGAACGACTAATTACATTGCGAGTCTGTAAAAAACGTACCTTGTTAAAGGATCGTCGTAACAGCGTGACATGACGAAGAACGGACAAATTCACAAAGGGAGAGAAAGAGGAATAGTTGTCAGGGAATGCAGATCCGCGTGTTTTGTTTTCCTCAGAGGGTTCGTTCGCTGACAGCTGAGAGTTGACAGTTAGGTTCTATTTGTGAGAAGTCTTAGAATATGAATACTTTTAACAGTCCTATTTTTTTAACATTTCCTATCTAAACACAATATTTTCGAAAACGTCAAAATATGTCATAAACTTAATGTCTTTTACTCCTATTTAAATATTCGAACTCAACAATGTTATACATATATAAACGCGCGTAGAGAAATCACTGAAACTCGAGGCGCAGTATATATCACAATATTCTAAACATTAAACTTTTCGTTCTACACCTGTTCGACGAAGATCATACGATTCATATAATAATGAGAATCGACAAAATCGGAGAGGGATGTTATAGCTGAGCGTGTGATTACGAGGAACGTTCCGAGAAGGGCGAAACAAGAGGTGCACAAGAGACACCGCCGGCTACGATCGGACAGTTAATTATTTTCTTCGGCACCATTTCAGTATCCAGAAAACGCTCTCTAGTTGGATTAGCGATCCACAGAAGCCGGAGAAGTCCAGATACGAGACAACGGAGCAGAGAGCACACCTGAGCGTACAAACGAACCGAGGCTAACGAGAGGAAAGAGGACGGTATTAGACGGGCCGGTAAATAAGCCGAGCCAATGAGAGAACCAGAGATGGTAGCATGTTCTCCGAGACGAGTCGGAGGAGGACACGGCGAGAGGCCTCCTAAAGTAGATTCGTGCCGAGCGCCGGTGTATAATGACGCGCACGCGAGACGAAGAGGCCCAGGTAAAGGGATGAAGGAGGGAAAAAAAAGGAAGGCAATAAGGTACAAAGGAGGAAAGAAGACCGACCCGCTCGTTGTTCGCGCCGTCGGGTGAAGGGAAACGCGATGAGGCTAGAGAGGAAGAGAAAGAGGCTAACAATGAGGGAGAGAAAACGAGAAAAAACACGACGAGAGAGGGAGAAGAAGAAGAAGAAGAAGAAGAAGAAGAAGAAGAAGAAGAAGACGAAGACGACGACGACGACTACTAAAGAGGAGAGGGAAGCTTCGAGTGTCGGCACCTCGCCGCCAGAACGGACCACACACGTCGACGAGAGGCTCTCAACTTGAGGATCTCTGTTTCGAATTGCAGCCTGAAAAAGGATATTAGAATTTATCATTTTTTTCAATCATTGTAACTCGAGCTTGAATTATTTCTCTACACGTTTATCTGTCATTAGGTCTCTATTTCTAACTCCATTCTCTATCTTTTTGTGAATAGAGAAGGTATATAGTTACATACGGATAGATTTTTGAAAATTGAATTTTTTTTTAAACCACGACTTGCTTCATATTATTATAAATTAATACATCGCGAGGGACATCTCTCTCCGGTTTTTAATCAAGGGAGAAACTTTTTATATTGTGTACTCTATGGCAGCACATCATCCACGAACTGCAGCACGAGATGCGCGGCTGATAATGCGAAGAGTTATCTATATGTATACGAAGTACTTTATCATTAAAACGTAATGCGGGTCTAATATAGTATAAATACTAATTGAAATCGCTCGTGTAATATAAAGCAAAATACCTTTTATAGAAAAGTCGAAAAATCTCTCGGTTGATCCGACAATCCGTGAATTCATGGAGAATCGCGAGAAATTCGAGCGTGGGAACGTGACATTGCTATCGCGGATCATCGTATCACGGATGATATATATATATGTTACTTTGTATATAGGATGTTTCTCTATACGCGGCCCTTGTTGCGAGCAAAAAAAAAAAAAAAAAAAAAAACGATCTCGATGGCGTGACAGGTGAAATCACAACGAGCGGCTCTCGTTCTACTTCGTTCGCGCAGGAATATTCAGCGTCGATTTTGGCACGGCAATTTCGCGGACCATCCCTCGTTCTCTCTCGGACGAAAACCGCTCGCGGACGAAATTACAAAGTTGCATAGATATAATGATAGCCCTCGTCCGTGCGTTTGCATTCGAAACTGGATAATGCCCGCAGAAATCGGACGAAATTATTTCTCGATGGATCGGGCCGACGTTTTGTCAACGACACGTAAATACTCGATCGAGTCGATATTAATCAGCTTGATTGTCGATTAACATACGAATTTCCACCGTCGTTCGGGCATTATACGTGCTTAACGCGCGTATAAAATTTTGCAAGCGAAATGCATCGAAATTATATATATACGAAGCAGCGAGCGAGCGACAATATTTTAGATATTGTTTGTCGCAAAATTGTGCGTTATTACACGAGACGAGTTATAACGTAGTATATATAAATGGCACGCCGGCGAATTATAACTACGCGGTCGAGGAATAACGACGTTAAAGCGTGGCATGACGGGTGAAATCTCAACGAGCGGCCGATTCGCCGTGCATCTCGTGCTGCGAATCGCGGATGATGTTGCATCGCCGACAGCACACAATGATATAAAAAAGTTTCTCCGGTTGATTAAAAATCGAGGAGAGATGTCATCCCGAGTAATTACACACCGACTCTCTCGTCGATATATGCACAACCGAACCGGACGTGCACAATCGTGTCAATGGCCATCGATCTCGGTCAATTTAACAGATGTCGAATTAGCGTCATCTTAAAACGCGACGTTAGGATCGAGGCCTTCGTTCACCACGATTTTACTTTGCGCAATACGCCAAGCTAATTAATTTAAGGCTTCCTTTGCGTTAATTAATCCGTATCTTGAGTTTCGATTCCCTCTGATCTGATATATCGATTATTTCCGAGCGAGATAATTATCGAGGAGAGATATGCCGTGCGCGTTGACAGTGTCGACACTTTAATTGTATAAGCGTCGAAACAACCATTAATTTACGAGTCTCTTTTCGATTCTTCGCCAATCGCTCGAGCGATTTCTTTTTTACGGGTACGAATTTCGAGCGAATATATGCCTGCCGATTTTTCTTTGACCCTTTCGCGTGGCCGAGAGGCTGAGAATACTCCGACGACGCGCTGGCTGCCACATTCACATGCAAATCGCCATTGAGTGGCAATGTTCTCAAATATTTGATCGCCGATAATAATATAAAGGAAGCTGATTCGGGACGAAAACTTTCGTCTCTGCGATACGGATGCCGAAGGGCGCAATTTATATAAAGTTTGCTTGAATTACAAGCCGAACCTGATCACAATTATGGACAAACAGTACACGAAAAATATGCAAAACGGGGATGACCATTAAAAATGAATCGTATATATGCATCAAATTTTCAATATCTTTAAACACGCAATTCTTCTTCTGTTATATTCGATATCGAAAAAGGAATCGAAAAATAGTATTGCAATATTTTGCAGAAAACTATTTTTAACTCTTTTATTACTGTGATACTCATCAATCATCTTTCTCTGCATGTTTCCATTCTGCATTCTTTTCACTTTTTTTGCCTGTTAAATCTTCTGTATACAGAAAACAAAGGTAACTCGTTGACTTTCCGACAACGGTGCTCGTTTGTAAGACATCGCAATTTCAATTAAATTTATATTTATTTTACTGTATTCGTATAATGGCGCAACTATTTTCTTTAATCGTTTTCTCTTGCTACAAGGACTTTTCGCTCTGTCCTTCCGATCTTTTTCACATTCACAGTCCCTCTCTTCCCCCTCTTTTTTTTACTCATTCTCTGATAAGATACACGCAGCACGCTAATACATTCTACAGCAAAAACACTTCACGGACACGTTTTATGATGTTTTTGAGCGTGTCGTTTCCAACGGATTCGACACGCTCGTGGAACCGACGAAAATGGAAATCTGGAGCACTATAAAGCGATAATGTCAAACTCTATCAATTTTTTGTGCTGGAGAAAGTGGTCGAGTTTCGTTATATACAATTTTTTGTATACATATTGGAGAAATGTGTAGGAAATCTTTATACTAAATTAAAAGACAGTTGATCTTAAAATACTGAGGTCAAACGATAAATTTACTGTTCAATAAAATGAGCGCCGCATTGTGTGTGCGTGAAAGACTTCAGTGCAACGACGTATTTATATTTTTTAGTCTTGTTCATAAAATGATATAGTTTATTTTATCAATTCTATATATATCGTGAAAAAATCGAGGCGATTGATGATTACGAATTAGAGTAATTAATAACTGAAATTTTATCACTAGTATTCATAAAATTTTATGAATATTTAAAAATGAATAAAAAATGTGAATGTAGAAAATCGAACAAAATCGATTTCGAAATTTATTCAGAAAAACTTATTTAAATCTACATAAAAAACAAAGTTATTTTTTTAAAATTATGTTTTTGGAAATTTGTTGAAAGATTAGTTACAACCTACTCTAAATATGTAACAGGAAAAGCACAAATGCACAAATGAGAACGAAACGGTCATGATGTTTTGTATAGAATTTCTTGTAGAGTTATTCGCTAAATCCTGTTTGCTTTGGTTACCTTTTTTCGACACGCTTGCCATTTTCAGGCAGGTCTATCTAAGCATGTTTGCATTTTCTTTTATGCCTCGACACCTCTGAAAGGTTCAATGTCAGAAAATAGATTGACATCGCATTTTTTTGCAGGGTTTAGACAAGCGGGATTTAGGTAAATAGGTCAAGAATTCTTCACACCTGTGATTTTGAAAGACGAAAATGACTTCCTTAGTCATTGAGTTTTCTGTCTAATTTAAAGATTCGATTTAGAAGAAGGAAAACTGTAGAAAAATATACGAAAAGCAGTACCAAATTTTTAAAATTTTTCGTCATTGTCGCATCAAGCAAAATATTTTTTACATTAATTATAAAATTGCTATCACATAGTCTCTAATATATAAAACACCAAATTATATTTATTAAATATGGAATCGGTTCGTATGATTAAATATATGTATTTTGCTTTCAGTATAAGATTGTTAAGGAGCGACTTTATTATTGCGAATTTTCTCGTGGTTAATTTCCCGACATGCAAATGCAAATACAACTTTTACTCTTTCTAAGCAGAATATAATCTCGATGAATGCACGAGAAATAGTTGATTCAATAATTAGATTTATTATTATATGGTAAATGCTACGAATTTTGGATATAGGAATAAAATCATTTTGTACCTCTTCTTTTTATTAATAGAGAAATTTCTCTTTCGTCATGTTATTTGTCAAATTAACCTAACACTTTATGATTTTTTACAATAAATCGCAAAAATCCCTTTCAAACGCAAGTTGGGATTTAGACACATAGATCCGATGTCTGTGAAAGAAAAAGTCAGATTATAACAAAATCCTATAAATTCAAGATGACTTATTTACTTGCTACGAATATCTAGAAATACTTTTTATCAAGAAAGAAATGTAATTAGTAGCCTTTTTGCGCTTTTATTGACATTTTCTCTTTTGAGCACAATTAACAAATTTGTCATTATTAGTGAGAAATGACTTGTTCATACAAAAGAAAAAAAGTTTATTTGAAAAATGCATATGTGTCACATTGTAATGCCATTGTTGACAATATGATTTATGAATAATTATAAGAAACTTGAAAGACTTTGAGAAGTTTTTAAAAACATATTACCACAATATTGTCAACAATGACATTACAATGTGACACATATGCATTTTTCAAATGAACTTTCTTTCTTCACAACTCAATGATCACCGTAAAATCAATAATCTGTCCAGGTATCTATAGATCTATTTAATTTTTTAGGTTAATCCACATAATCCAAATGGAACGAATTATATTTTGAAAATACCTTGTCACAATTGTCACGACTGACAGGAAATTGACCTGCACCTGCTCATACTTTTTCCTTTCCTCTAGATGGAACTAATCGACGGAAATATTTGTGTACCTTTCGATTCCCTAGCGAAAATGATCCTTTGCTTTCTCGCAGATGCTTACTATTTCTCTCTCTCTTTCTCTCTTGCTTTCTCACAAGATTCTTATCCTATTAATGGAAATTGATCCTATAATGGAAATTGATTTAATTCAATTCTCTGGCGCTCATAAATAACAAGTTTGTCGTGGAATTTTAGAAATATGCATACAAATTGTTATTTATAATTACATTGTGAATTTATATTTATAAGATGATATAATGAGATAAATTATCTATATTTCTTACAGAAAAATGTATATCGAAATATTTGTGGATAATATGAGAAATAATTTTTTAGTATTGCTGTGCAAGATAAAGTATTGATGAAATATTAATAAGTAATAAATTATTTATGGCATTCTGATCTAATCAAGCACTGTTAATCTTTCCTTTAAAAGATTTATGATATTATTCGTAATTGTTAGTTTAAAACAGATTTTCCTAGAGATTCAATCAAGATGCATTGCTCTTTTTTTCGTGGCAGGAACAGTATGTTGAAAACACGCATGCTTGACTAGAGTATGTTGTACCTCCTTTATAAATTACTACCCTTCGGCGTATAAAACGATAAAGCATGATTAATGGCGGTATACTAGAACCTCATTGAATTTATGGTCGCGTCGCTCGGCTGAGACAATCAATATATGGAACCAGAGTTCTGCGGAATTGAATTTACGCGTCTACCATTGACAACATATTTGCAATCTTGTAAGTAAATTACGGTGCATCGTGTCGCAAGAAAATGTGCTGGAAAATTCTCTCTGACTTTAGAACTGTATATAGTATAGAATATGCAAAGAATAGTATTTAGAAATTTCATTTAATATATAGTTAAAACTATTTCTCTAATAATTATAATGACATATTATGACGTTTAACAAATATCTTATTTTGTGCTAACAATAAGATAGTATTTAGCAAGAATAGTATTTAGAAATTTCATTTAATATATAGTTAAAATTATTTCTCTAATAATTATAATGACATATTATGACGTTTAACAAATATCTTATTTTGTGCTAACAATAATAAAGGAATATCCTAATATAATGAACATATCATTGACAAACAAAGTTATAAATCTATTATACAATTGTGGACCTCTTCAGTAGTCGGGGACCTAAATGACCGTTTAGGCCGCTTATCGTTTGGGCCTAATGGTAACTGAAAAGTTTCTACCGAAAACGGCGATATCATTATCATGTTTTATAGAAGCTCCTCGAGAGCGATCGAATATGCCGCTCTGTAGTATTCTAATCTAGCGGTCGTGAACAACGCTCGACATCGGAAAGTAACGAGCATCGTAAGCTGGCAACAGGTTTAAGTAGAAGAGAAGACGATCTCGCGTCTTCTTTGCGGCAAAAAGCAAGCGAGAGCACGGCGATCATCTTGTTTCGCGTCTATACGTGTAAGTGCGCTCACGTGTACATACGTCGGATATGTGCAGCTTACGTCTATTTTCTGCGACGTTGTTGATCGTATACTTGTACGACGAAGTTTACGGCGCACGAGTTCGTTTGTAGTAAATGAATTCGTAAACTTCTTCATAGGAACACACGGATAATAAATGGACGAATAAATTTTCAAACGCGCCCTTTTTCGTTTTGCAAAAGTTTCCTCGATAAATCAAATTATTAAAATATAATTAACAAGGCTCTTATTAAATTAAAAAAATAAATTTGATAAAAGGCTGTTAAGAGCAGTAAATATAAAAATTCAAATTATGTTAGAAAGTGAAGTCATATATAAAAATAATTATTCTTTAATCTAATGTCTAATAATGAATTACAATTTTTATTGTAATTCATTTTTACATTTACTGCTCTTAACAGCCTTTTATCAAATTTATTATAATTAACACGACCATTTGTTAATCGTGTCATTCTTGAATACAAAGAACCGCGCCTCATCCATTCTCCATTCTAATGTCATCGTAGTAATAATATTTGATAATTGCGCGGGAAAATGTTAACGCGAAGAAAAATACGTCATCTGTCAAAGTCATATGATAATGTCACGTGCGCACATAGGTATACACGTGCGATGCATTTACGTTGCATAATGTTACTATATATATATGTTCATATTCGAAAGAATGATCATTGTTCTTTCCCCGAGCGATCCGAGAGAATGAAAGCATAAACGGCGAAAGACTTGCGGAACAATCGTCGGGACAGTTTTCGTGCCGAACGCGCGTGGAGATGAACTCGCCTCGTTTATCACCATCCCGCCGATAAATCAGTATACGCGCGGAATGCTTTGCGGTTCCCCATCGTGTTAGAACGGTTCATAAGCAGCGGGGTGCGCGCTTCCCCAGGGGGTGCGGTTATCTTCGCATGTACCGGGTGTACATTATCTCAGTCGGCTGATGTACAAATAGTGTACTCGGCGCGCCCCGTCCGCGAAAACGCCGCCGTACATTATCGAGGGTGGAACGTGGCGCAAGAGGGTGTGGTCCTGGTGTGTTTATAAACTGGATTAAAAGGGGGGATTGGAAAGAGAGAGAGAGAGAGACGATCCGAGCCATTTATTCAACGCGCCCCGGCTTCGCCAACCCCAGCCGTCGGATGCGCTCGCTCGCCGATCATTCCGATTGATCGCGTATTTAGCCCGCGAGTATCCATACCGTTTGCGTGTAGACCTGTTATTGCACCACGATGATTTGCTGCGGGAGGAGCGGGTAATCGGGCGCGTGTTAGAGCGATGTTGTTAGAATTATTGGCTCAATTTGGATCTCGTACGTTGTGAGTAACTGTTGGTTTTGCCGAACCGAATGCGATGTAGACAAACGGCATTCCTATATATATACATTCGACGGTTTTTTACAATAAGTTATTACGTAGAAACATTTTCAATGATGAAATCATCGGAATAAATTTGGTCTTATTTTTTTTTTTAATTTTATTGTCGTCAGAGCACCTGGGGGGTAGTTTTAGGGTTAAACTCCCATTCCCTTCCAAATTAAAAAAAATAATTGTAATCTGGTTTGCGAAAATATTTTCACTATTGATCAACATAATTTTATCGACTTCAGGATCCGATATACTGCGTCAGAGTGTTTTTTCTCCACTCTTATTTTAAATCAAAAGCTAAAGAATTTAAAGAATTTAGAGAGAAAAGAATTGAATTTCTTATACACAAGCGCGCGATCAATTAATATATCTCTTGTATAAAATTGTATCGACCTTCAATAAATTAATTTTCACTTTCTAATGGAATTTATACATACCATTCGATCCATAGTTTGTGACAGGGGTAGTTAAAAAAAAAAAAAAAAAAAAAAAAAAAAAATCCAACCATAGGCAATTGAAACGGACGAGGACGGGCTTTGTGCAATATTGTTTTTCGCGCGCGCACGATTACGCGTGCAGGATTCTGCGTTGCTCCAGAAAATATATCGCGCTTTAGAAAAAAATGACGAAGCGGGTTGAATCGAGTACAGCGTCGACGGGAAAGAACAGCAGGGGAGTTAGAGATCTCCCCTTCTCCCGGTGGTTGTATACACGCGAGGTTGCATGCAGAGGGCTTTCTCTCCCTTCGGTGAAGCTGGGCGTCGGCACGTTTGATCCCGCCTATCACTTCCCCTCTGCTGCTAAAGTGGTAGGGCATTCGTGGCACCGATTGGCCGCGGACCGGTTCGTGAGGTCGTACCTGCATTAATTATTCTAAATAAGTCGTCGCCCCTGCGGCGGCTGATTATAGAGTTTGCAGTGCCATAAATAGAACCCGTTTACAAATCGCGCTCTCGAGGAATAATGATCGCCGCGCTGGACCCGCTGCATCTCGTTGCTCGTTTTGCGAGTAAAAGGAGGGAGAGGACTTGCGAGACAGAAAAACCAATCAATCCCTGACGTCCCAGAGCGGCGATCTTGCCGTAGATGTGCGCTCTCTCTCTCGCTTTCTTACTCTTTCCGAGAGACGGAGAAGGAACTTGGTAAACTCGCTCGCGGCTTCGTCGTTCTTCTAACGAGGAGGATTAAAGGCGGCTGGCGCATTTCGGTGATTTGCCTCCTCGTCTCACTGTGTATAACGAGCGACGGGTAATCTTCCAATAGGAACGTTTGTAATAACCTGCTGAACAGCTGATGAAGCGCAACCAGTCAGTCCTGCGAATTGTTATTTGCGATCGAATGACATATGGTGTAATGACTACAGATTTCTTAGCGGTCACGCTACTTTAATGCTTATATACTTGCTTTCGAGACCTATTTACTGAAGAGATATATCGATTAATAAGCTAGAGAATATCAAACATTTATGATGATAATAAGGAAACATGATGATAAAATATATATATAATATGGTTATTAAGGACAAAATAGAATTGATAAGCGCTTAAAGTATTGTTAAACAACATTATGTGTCTATCAATCAAAATCAGGAAAAAGAGTTCAATTATCTATTTATTGTATACAATTATTATCGCGTTGACGTATTTTCCGCGTTGCAATCAAACTTTTAACATAATTAAATTATTTATCAAGTTATCAAGACATAATAACTTTTTTCATTATCCTATACTTATATATTATATATTAATTACTATATCGTTATACTGTTTTTTTTTCGTCCAAAAATACACGGCGATAATAGATATCTTATATAATGAAACGATCGTCCAAAAAGAGTTGTTTGGTGCGAATTTGGTCTAGTTTAAATCGACCCGTGTTTTTAGCTCGATGATTCCATATGGAAATTCTCGTGAAGCGTAACTTACCTCGGTCAGACGCCGTATTGATAGATGGACACGTTACAGTTATTTATGGTCGCTATCTCTATTATTGTCCTTACATGAACCGAGCTCGGCTAATGATCGTCTTGCGGCTCACATGGCAGCTGGTATCCGTGTGGAGGTGTGGCCATTAATAAAACCGTCGACCTGTGTAACGGCGATCTTATGCGCTCCTTCGCGGACTTTACAACGTGGAGAACAAAGGAATCGTTCTTTGTCGGGTAGAACAGAGTAACACATAGAAACCGAGCGACGATAGTCGTCGACAAGACGGCGTGCGCGGCAAAAAATACACTTGCCTTCTAAAGTAGTTCGCTTATGTCAGAGGGAATTGTATATATGCTTCCCTGAAAATGGATCTTTTTAATCGCGAAGAGACGAGCGAATGTAATTCGCTGACATCGTCTGCGTTATAGTGAATTAAAGGGACGCTAGCTCGTGAAGAGATATTATAGATGAGCATAAAAAGTGTTCTCATATATAGTCACGTATATGTCAGTCAGTATAGACGATAAATAATGTATATCTTGGCGCAGCTACATGTATCAATCATATGGATAATAATCACAAAGAGTTGCGTATTTTCTCTTAAGCCGTTTATTCTCAAAATAATTCATATGTTTCGCTTCAGTTTCTTATTCTAGTTTTTAAAATGACACGATACTGATTCGACATAATAAAAATATTCGATTCTGACAAGAAAAGAGGAGTTAAAATATATATTTTTTTATTATTCATATTAAATATTATCAACATGTTTGCTTAATTACGAAATGTAATGATTTTCTTTTGTAATGATAAATGACATCTTACATTTATTTTAATTGATCAGTTGCTCAACTACTGCATTACGTTCCCTGGCGAGTGGTTTGATTATTTCAAAACTATCAAACGATCAATATCAAAAATAATTACATGAGATGAATGATATGTTAGCGGTGGAAGAAGATATAAATAGCATTATTAACACGAGTAGAACCAATGGCTGGTAAATTGTGGTATATTATTCGAGGTTTGAAGGCCATCGATATGAATAATAATTGGCGTAAAACAAAAAACAAAAAATGAAACTTCCGTAATTTATGATGTTTTACATAAGCTCAAGCAAGCGATGATCAACTGATTGCTGATAAAAATGTTGAGTTATGTCAAGTGCGAGTTTATGCCATAACATTTATCTGAAAACTGTTCTCAATACTAATTACACGCTCGTACTTTTCGCTGCATGTTATTCTATCAAATAGCGTTAATGAGCTTGTTAAAGCGATACACTTGGCAAAACAGTTAGTTCATTATTTGACAGGTTCATTATTTAAATTTCATAAATAATGTATGATCTGTTAAATCATCGCGCTTGCATCAGATGGTATATTTTAAATAGAGAAACCTGCAGAAAAATATCATATATATATTTTCTCAAAACGAAGCATCTTTTTAATATTTTATGTCTATACTGAAACACGTGTAGTCGAGCATGTATCGTACGAGAATATTTTTCAGATCATTTTGCATTCATTTCAATAACAAAACGCAAGCACTTGTATTTTCTAGAATTTTTTGTCGTAGCAGCAATCGTTCATTAAGATCTTCTGAACACCTACGGTCGAGTTTCATATTGAAATTAAAGTTTCGGATTGATCGCATACATTTTTCTGCTAAACTCCATTTCCATGAGTATTCATCTATAGAATCGCGTTTTCCACAGAGCGTGTTTTCTTAGGCGTGAACGGCTGGTCGAGTGTCTCCGCCAATTACCGCGCGAAACATCTGACTTTTATCGCGTGCGACTTCTGCACCGCGTTACATCGCGGGCTTTAATTGCAACCGTTTTAACGACGACTCCTTATACGTCTCGCGTGCTCCTAATGCGTAGTCTCGTTGCTTTCATGTCAGGACCGAATAACGCTTTCTTCGTCGGAAGAGCATCCCATACGATTAGACGTTAAAGAGTTAATGGTCGAGTAATCTTGTCCCGTTGATTAACTAGCGAGTGCACCGTCATCGCCGTTCCACGTGATGATCGCGCGCCGCAAAGTAAGAAGTCCTCGCAGAAAAAGTCCTTGATTCCGATCTACAGTCTGATTTTCGATAAATTGCGTCTGTCATGTCTGTATAATAAAAGATAACTCGATTCACCGCTGGAACATTAATAGGTTTTTCTTTTTGTGTACATAAATTTGCTTCAAGTAGATCTCATATACACGTCTTATAAAATATTCCGGAAGTACCTTTTGAACTCTTAAACATTCAAATGCGATGCGCGTGCAGAGATTTACGATGCAGAACTGATTACAGAAAATATATTACACGGTAGCTGCGTCGTGTGAAGTCACGTAAGATGCAAACAAAAGACTCAACCGTGCCGTCCCTCGTTTTCTAATCATCTTGGAAGCGTCGGTACGATTAAGCGATCTAGGAATAAGTTACGCTGAGTAAGATATAGAGGTGAAAACTAGATATACGACGTACATAGATAATGCATTGAGCGAGAGAGAGAGACAGGAAGGACGTTGAAAGAGGAGCAGAGAGAAGAACAGCATCTGTCGTATAGGGTGGGTAATACATTTGTTCGTTAACCGTCGCAAAGCCGTCGGGACCAGAAAAAAAAAGAGAAGAATAAAAGAGGGTCATGGCTGATGGTGTTCGTGCAAATTTTTGTATGAAGCGATTCCGTCGCGCGACGATAAAATCCACGTCGCATCGAGATGAAGGGTTAGAACTGGAAGGGGGTAGCACTCTTCGGCTCGAAGAAACGAATTAGTCGGCTTCAGCCTCTGATCGGGTCGACAACACTGCCAAGGTGGGGAGAGGGACAAAAGTATGGAGTAGAGGGTAGAAAATAGAGGGGAGAGTTAGGCGTGGTGTGGTGGGAAAAGGGGCGAGAACATGGGCGAGACCTCAGAGCTGAACACATGGAGGGAGAACTCAAATGGGGCGGAGAGAAGTGGGTATTCTCGTTATTGTTCGTACAGTGGCGCGGATATCCGTATATTTATACAGTACAATATCAAATGGACCGTAAACTGTACTTTTATGTAAAATTTAAAAAAAAAAAGATAAAAATATGTAAAATAAAATTTGTAAATAATTTTATTTTAAATATTTTTTCTTTCTTTCTTTTTCATTGACAGATTAGAGATTTTCATATCTTGTTTTATCGATACCCACCTTATAGGTTGGTTGAAAATTACATAATTTAATTTTATACATTAAAATTTGAAGCTGTTTTTCAATGTATGAAATATTGCGAATATTAATATAAGAAGTTTAATACAAAAGTGAAAATCTTCAAGATCCTCGAGATAAATTTAAATATCTCATCGATTAATCGCTTGATCGGTGCAAAGTGATGAAGCAAAGAGCGAAAGAGACAAACCTCATCACAGAGAAAGTGTAACATTGATTTTCAGCAAATTCCGTAAATTTAGCCCCCTACTACCTGTACCACTGAACAGTGGGGATGACGACAGGCAGAAGGGAGCGTGGTACACCTTACCAGTAAGGTAGGCGGAGCCTTTGACCGAAGAGTTAATAGAGATACAATCGAGAGTGTCTAGTGCACTGCACTCCGGACTGCGGCGTAGGAGGAGAGAAGGGGACAGGGGTAAGGAGGGACAGGCGGTAAGTAGGGACCGCTGGTCCCCTAGTTTAGACATCACTGAGCGACGGATGGACAGCCAGTCAGACCCGTCACAGCACTCGCCAGAGTACTCGGAAACCCTCGGGAAAAGCCGATAGCAGGAGTCTCCGAACCGGCTTCGAAGGCGAGCCGATAATTAACACGCCACTACCATATGGGATGCGTGAATACTTCTAAGAGCGTACTTCATGCAATGCAATTTTATCGTGCAATACATTAAGATACGTTCGAGGCGATTATAATAAATAAAGTTACTTGAAGAGTTAATTGAGCAGTGGATAACAAGAGATCGTGCGCAATCACGAAATAAGTGATTCGTGATGACCGTAGCAACACGTGACCGATGACGAAAAAATTGGTGAAAGGTGTTTGACGAATAAACTTTTGACATTGCAAAGCAATTCAGAAGTTTTCAGTCATCTACGTGACATCGATAGATTTCAATTTACGCGAGAGCACAGTGGGCAGTGAAACCATGTGTTCTCTTCTATACAATATAGTCACTACGGGCTAGTGTCACTATATTAATCCCCTATCTCAGTTTATCGAGCAAAGACTCTGCGATACAAGAAGAAATGGCTCTTGTGGAGAGTTGTGGCGCGTACAGATTGCAGTTAGCGGTTGCGAACCACCATCATCGCGAGCTGCTGTCATCGGAAAGTCGCGTAACGCCGCGTCAAGATCGTCACCAGCCGGATCTCGAGCAGGACACTGAGGGATCGTTGCGCTTCAGCGTCCTCAACATCCTCAAGCCGGATTTCGGACGCGATGCCATTATCAACACGAGTTGCCGAAACAAGTTGCCGAACGAAACCGCGGTGTCCGCCGCTAGTTCCGCGCAACATTCGCGACACAGTCCGCTTCCGCGCGATCTCAGTCGGGCGACCACGACGCAGTCGAGCTCGGGTCCTTGGATAAGTTATCCGCTTCGGGAGAAGGAGTTTCCTTCGCTTCGTGGGTGCACGTCTCTGCAGAAGTGGAACAATGGGCTGAGTAGAAGCGGCAGTCTTGAAAGTCTGGCGTCTAGCAAAAGTTCGACCACCAGAAGTTCCGTTACTAGTCCGCCGTCCTTGTCCTCCACGATCAGCGGCGATTCTTTGACCGTCGAGAACACGGGGGGTAGCAGCACGTCGGCGAGTCAACAAGGCAGTAGTAACAATCAAAGTTTATGGCCGGCATGGGTGTATTGCACCAGATACTCCGACAGACCGTCCTCAGGTAAATTTGACAGATGAATCATTTTTTGCACCGTTGAAATAGATATTTCATTGGAATTTAATTATTATGTAATAATTGCGAAATTGATACATCGAATTCAGATAATCGTATATCGTATGATTTTATTTATTTTCGATTTTTTTTGTAATGTATAAAATATCAATTTTGTGCAGCGGTCTAACAATGTGCGCTAAAAAGCAAACAGGTTAGAAATTTATCGGATTTTTCGTGAGCACAGTACGTGACTGGTACGTTTAACTACATGCAATACATGCAAGAAGAACTTGCGTGGTCGCAATGTCGGAAATGTCTATCAAGATGTTTTGTTCACTTATGCCGTTCTCTATGTAGTCACAAAATCACGATCGACCGCTAATTAAAATCCCCTATCAAAGCGTTTGAAAAATTATGCGGCATGAAGATAAGTGAAATCCTTTCGCGAGCAAAATGTCGTTTTCGTCCGTGCTTATCGTCGCGTTTTGTATCTGAAAGTCACGGATCGAACGAAAAAATCACTCCCGTTTCTTTGCGCGCGATTAAAGGGCTTAACGTAAGCGTCGTCCTTTTTTTACATACGTAATCGCGCGATCCTTTCGCGAACGAATCATACTTTCTCGGCTTAGCGACTCTATTCGTTCCGACCAACAGGAGCAAAACAGGTCCGCGGCGCACGAATGTGTATGACACAGAGAGAACACGACGCTTAATGATAGGAACACACGAAACGAAACGCGACGTACAAATCGCGATTCGTACACGTGATAAACTTATTTCAATGATTAATCGCGCCTTCTTTTTCTCGCGACGGATTCTGCGCCAATAGCGTTCGATAACTCGCGCGAACGAACGGCCTCGAGTGTATCTAATCACCCATTGTCATTAGACAATCGCTCTGTAATAAATAAATCACACGACATACGCGGTTTCGACATATAGGGACTCAATGTCTATCTCGCCGCTCGATATTATTGCTATAACGTATTGACTTTGCGCAGGAGGTCTCGCAAGGATCACTAGCTACGTAAGTTACATCTAATAGTCGCGAGAGTTAGCTAGACGAGGTCAACGGCCCGCTGCCACCTGCGCTCGTTCGCAAGACTTAATTGTGTAGAACCTACATTCGCGAAACTACCCTCTAATCAGTGTTCCACATACGATGCTGCTATTCTTCTGCTTTCTTCGGCCCTCCTTCGGTATCCGTTCTTCTCTCTTTCTTCTTCTTTCCCTTTCTTTCTCTCTCAGATAAACATCCACTGGTCTTCTCTAGATTGCCGCGCATCGGGGTGGTCCGCGAGTTTCGATCCGATAATCGCGCTGCTAATTGCCGAGGATCGCCCACTTGGCTTCCGTGAGCCTCTTCATTGCCGAACGTTAACCCTAGAGTGTAAGTTTATGTAATATTTCGTGCCCTTTGGAAGATATCTCGTTTATGCAAATCTATGAAAGTGAAGTTGTAACAATTTCTTAATTTATATCTTCATTACTTTATAATTTTTGTCAAGTTTATGCAGTTTTTTATTGCGTTGAAATTGTTTTTTTTTTCTTTGGAGTTAAAATTTTTAAAACGATGAAAACATTGGTTGTAATATTAACAAAATTTGTACAAAAAATGAGAGTAGTAATTTCTTTCAGCAATAATAAAATAACGAGAATAATTATATTATACTCTTTACATTACTGTCGATAATTACGGCGCATTGTAGATATTTTTTAAACAGCTGCAACATTCGCACTTAACGGTTTCTCTTCAAAGATAATAAGACTATTGACAATAGTTATATAGCTGCGCAAAAGCATGCGGATGTATTTCAACTTCACACATGATTGCGTCATCTAAATAGTTAAATAAAAATAAAAAACGTGTAATGCTCAGAACTCGCCGTTATACCTAAACATATTGATTACGAGGTAGCAATGAAAGGTAATCGGAATATTCATGATCGCGTTTTAAAAAAATATTTCACGCAAAGTTTTATTAAAAATAAAAATAAGAGAAATCATGCATAATTCGATCTGCAGTTTTCGATAATAAAATCCGTCGCATTCATTTACATAATTCGACTGTACAATATTAATTAAAAATAGAAAGTACGGTCAGACGCACGCGTAGATTACAATTCGCAATTAATTCGCAATTCGCACAGATAGAATTTTATAGATGACATTTCTACGCGGTTAGTCCAACTATTTCCGCCTTCGGTTAATTCCAAAGCTATTGCTCAGATATAGTTATCCGCGAATGTGTCCTTCCTACCGTGCGAACGAGCTCGCTCGTTTGTTCGCGCTCTCGTCTTGGCAAAAACGCTGAATCACTTCGATGTGCGCATGTGTGTGTATGTGTATGGACAAATTGATGAGAACGCCCACTTTCCGCCGCGACATAATGTCCCTCTCCCCCATCTTGTCTCGGATTTAAATCACAAAAGTCTGAAGATTAATGCGAAGTTTCTTTGTCGTTTCAGGACCGCGTACAAGACGAGTGAAACGTTCGCCAAACAGTAAGAGCAGTTCGCCGGAAGAGAAGAGACCCAGGACGGCCTTCAGCGCCGAACAACTGTCCAGGTTGAAACGAGAATTTACGGAGAATCGATATCTGACGGAAAGGAGAAGGCAGGAACTCTCGCGGGAATTGAATTTGAATGAAGCGCAGATCAAGATCTGGTTTCAGAATAAACGCGCTAAGCTGAAGAAGGCGAGCGGACAGAAAAATCCCTTGGCCCTTCAGCTAATGGCGCAAGGTCTTTACAATCATTCCACGGTACCCGTGGATGATGACGAAGAAGAGATCGTAAACGCTGAGCGTTGAGACTCGCATAAATTTAAAAGAACCGATGAAGGTGAAAAGTCAAAGATGGAAATTATGTGTTGCTACAGTCACATATATCACCCTTATTGTTAGAAAGCATCGTCAGTCGAATGATATTGACAAAAAAAGTCACTAAAATATTATTTATTAAAAAATTGAGAATAATCATCTTTCATTAAATGAAGACTGAAAATAAAATTGTAAATATAATCGGAAGAAAAGATAAGAAGGAAAAAACTCGAAAAAAATTAGTGGATAAATTTATATAATATATGATATTATATAATTTATGTATGAGAAAAATAATAAAAAATTACTTAATTTTAACATTTTTTCACTTAAATGTAAATATATGCATAATTAATACGCAAAAGAATAGAATTATATTGCTAAAAGAATAGAAAAAATAGGATAAAAAAAATTAAATTGTGCATAAAATATGAAAGAAAATAATAGCACATTTTTTTATTTTAAATAAAACACTTTTGTGTCTAAATTGCAGGTAAGTATTTGCAGAAATTAAAACAATTTTATGATACTTGATCTATTAGCTTTTGAATTTTTTTTTAATCTCTTCTATCAGTAATCATCTATTAATTATTTTAGTAAATTTTATTTCTATTAGTCATTACCGATACTTAGTATCTTTGAATTATTGAAGGCGTTTAGTTGTTGAAGAGTTATTGTTTAATATATATTATATAAATTTTAAATCTAAAGCGTGTATGCTACTTATATATTATAGGCTATATCATATAATATATTTAGGAATAGTATTTATAAGAGAGTCAAATTTAATTAGTGTACATCTTATATCAAATATAAGTATGTCAAAATATAAGTTATTTATTTCATTGTATATAATGTGTAAATAATTTGTAGTCTTGTGTATATATAAAATGCCGAATAGATTAGTTAAGATATAGTTACTACATTATGTAAATTTTTGATCTCAGAGTATATATATTATATTCCTAATTCTCATATACCAACCTAAATATATATATTATATATATATTATATGCGTATATAGACATGGAAAATATAACGTATAACGTATATATTCCAGTGTTTTCCGCAATAAATCATAATATTCAATGTAATCCGCTTACAATTTCCGATTAAATCGCAGTAAAAAAGAAAATCTTTAATATGTATATCTCCTCAATCATTTTATCATCCAGAATTTATCACTACTAACCGATATTAATAAAAGTATCTCGTATAATAAGGATATTGACATAAAATTGGGAAATATACAACACTGTGACAAGTGTAAAAATAACGAAAATAATGAAGATAAGCTAATGAAGATGACAAGCAATCTAAAGAAACGCGTTTTCGTATCGCTTCGCTTATGTGAAAGTAAGAGAAATAAAAATGCAATAATGACGCGTAATAGCTTGATTAGCAATTCAGCAATTATATTACAGAGAAATGCTTAGAATGCCGCCGTTGCGGTATAAGCACTCAACTAAAATTAGCATCGTTAATTAACGCCGTACTGTGGCGTTTCCGACTGTGCTCTCTGCGCGCGCGACAGTGTCGCGTTTTTGGAAGGGCGTTTTATTTCATCGGGAAAACTCTCAAAGTTCTCTCGTTTCTGGTCGCGACGCGCTAATTGATCTCGAACTAACGAGCCGCCCGATATCTCGAGCGCGAACGCAACGCCGAGATGTTCGAGTGGGATGTTCCGGCGGCTGATACATAATCCCTATTGCTGAGATTCATTTTTGCTCTTTTTTCAGAATATCATAAAGTAACATTTCTGTCTACACTAGATTTCAAAAGTTATTAAGGCATGACACAAATTCTCTAAAAAAAAAAATCATGTGTTAATGCATATAATTCATCAATAAGATTTATTATCTTATTAGTTAATTAATTATCTAATTAATTGACATGTCGCGCGCGTATTTTTTTCTTTTCTAGGAAAAGTATATGCTTTCTATCGATTTAATTCGCTTTAGAATCTCGCAAACTTTGACTTACATGTCTCTAAACAGGATGTGATCGAGGATGAGATACGCGCTAGTAGTTCGAATGTAATCATACGCGGACCATGATGTGGCGATCGACGCGAGATAAGTGATATGGGTGCACACCTGTTAGGCAATATGGCGTATATATAGTATGTTTGATACTAGGGCGATTGGATATTTACGAGTGCGTTTTTTTCCCCAGCATCGCGCACAGCAAGGCTATCTCGGAGCAAGAAACGATTGTAGACGTCAAATATGCGGAAAGATATCGCGCACACGTGCGTTACTTAATTCCGATATATTAAAAATTAAGCGCAAATGTCGCACGATCGTAAAGTGTCGACGATAATCATAATATTTTACACGTCGATCATTTATTTGTCTTTTTTTCTTAATGATCCATACGTCAATTAATTACAGCGAACGAGACGAGCTCGTAGGACTTGTAAGCTCCTGTCATTTGGGTTCCTTCGATGCAAGCTTTACATGTATACTTGTTTTTGTGTTAAGGAATCGCGTCTGTGTGTAATCTAATATTATTAATCACCATAAATTTGAATAGCAATGAAGCGGAGATACTATTAGGGGCAGTCTCTATCATTAGAGATTCATGCGTGCATTCACGCGGTGAAGTAATTTACGGGGTATGTCCTGATCAAATGTAATTACAAAAAATATTCGTAGATACACATTTTTGATAATTATATCAGCATACATATAAATTTAGTTTTAGCAAGTGTAAATTACGCATTCGAATCGTTAAGTAATAATTCTCTTTGCGCGTTATCGAACATTTGTATCACTCTTTAAATAGCGCAATGCCTATAAATTTTCCGAAACTGGGTATTTTTGTATAATTCGCCCGGCTCGATATTTTACGACCAGCCAGCGATGTGCCACCGACATTATTACTTATCATTAATTTAAACACTGGTGGCAAACACCATGGGATGCGGGAGCGCGGAAGGGACGCCGACGACCTCCACCGTCGTTGAAAACAAACGCACGGTGGCCCAAACTAGGGATAAATTACAGAGTCGTTGTCCTGGCCATTGTATTTAACTGCGGCGATGCGTAATTGCTGGAACGCTGTTGTATACGCGGGATAGAGAGAAGGAGGGTTGATACCGAGGGAGAAGGGCTGATATGTATAGGAAGTGAGAAAGAGAAGAGAGAGAGAGAGAGAGAACGAGTTAGAAGGGACACACGGTTAGGCGAGGTACCATACCCGGTTCAGAGGAGACCTGGAGGGTGGCAGAGGTGGTTCTCTCGCCGCGCTGTGGTCGAGAACCATAGTCAACGGAATGGCCATTAGAGGTTTGCACGTTCCCGCCAGTGGCTCACTAAATTTCGCCTTCTTATGCCCCTTACGCGGACCGCCACCTTGCGATCCACGTGAATTAATGGCTGCGGTGCGGCCACGCGCTCACAGTTTATTACAATATCAGCACGGCTGCGGCAGAGCCGAGTTTCGCGTGAATTTCGCGTTGCGCGACGAACTAGTTCTCGGTACCGACCGAAACGTTAATTGCACGCTCAGAAATATACGTGAAACTCATGCAAGATCGTTAGCCCTTGACTGCTACTGCGGCGTTCAATTTTTCATTTCGATCAAGATATTGAAAAAAAATATTAAAATGTTATACATATATTTATATGTAATATATTAATATTAAATATACTTAAACATATATATAATTATATTTTCTAAATTAAGACTCAAGAAGGTTCTGTATATTATCAATTTCCAATGCGCTGAAAATATTTGAAGATGAGAAACGCAAATTTGACGAAAGTCACACGTGCTGGTCGATTCTTGACGATCGATATTAAATCGTTCGGAACGAAGCGGCAATATACGATTTTATATTTATTTATGCAAATTAAATTAATACCAACATATTATGCCAAGTTCTCAAACACGTAAAGCGAGTCGAATAAAAAGCTAAAATATTTTATGAAGTTCAGAGAGACTCTTCTGTTTCTTCAAATCATGTTTACGGAGATATGCGAATTTTTGTTTATATCAGTTCTGACAATAAATATAATTTTCTTTAAATAGGAGAGGAGAATGCACATGTGTCTATATACAATAATTACCCCACGTTAGACAGAAGATGTTGATCCTCGCTATGCACGACTGAGAACTGTCGTTATATATTCGTCTTAGAGCTTCTCGGTATCTCGAAAAAAGATGGGCGCTTATAGGAGATTGGTCGCGCTTTTCTCCGCCGCGTTTTCGTTCCTCTCCGTTTGTCACTAACGAGTGTAACGAGGTTCCGGCCCGTCAAATTAAAGGCGGATGGCGCGTACGGCGAACCGAAATTTATTGTTACGCTTTCGGGAACCAAAGTCGGGTAAAGGCCACTTAGCTGCCCGTAAATGCGTCGTCCCTACGACGACGCGCGAGGCCAGATGGTTCACCAATAGATCACTTCGCGAGAGAAAGAGCCGCGAACCGCTCTTCCTTTGCGGCTTGTAAAAGATCGCTCATGAGATGAGAACGTGCAGGAATCACTCGTCGCGCGCGATAAAATACGCGATCGCGAGAGGTAAATCGCGAATTAATTTACGATTTAATTGCGATTAAGAAATCGCGTCGGAGATAAATATTTTATAATTTAAATAAATCTTGACAATAAAAATTTACAAATTTATTTTTGACATCTGAAATATCAAAAACAAGTCACGACTCTCTTCTTAATTTGTATATAATTTTATTACAAATAAAGTGTCCTCTTAATAAAAAAATAGATTTGAAATTTAGTTAAAAATATTTAAAAAATATTAAAATATATTTAAACATATATTTATATTTCCTAAATTAAGAATCAAGAAAGTTTTATATATTATTAATTTTTAATGTGCAAAAAATATTTGAAGATAAGAAACACAAATTTGACGAAAGCTAATAAGCGTGCTGGTCGACTCTTAACGATCGATATTAAATCGTTCGGAACGAAGTGACAATAGACGTCCGCGTCAAGCGTAACGACACTCGGACTAATCAAGGAAAATGCCGAAAATAGAAAAATCGCGAAATACATGATAAATTCCGACTAATAAGTTCCCTTTTCTTGAGTGCATCCTCGTATCGCAGTCGCGGATGCGCCGAAAGATGCGTGCTCCGGTCCGTAACCGCGTAATTGGCCGCGACATTAGATCCTCGTTATCCTAACGAGCTGAAATAGCGGGCGCGACTACAGAGAGGAAAGGTCCGACGAAAATCCGTGTAACCCGTGTGGAGAGACTCGTGGCAGCGGCTGAGGGATGCGACGCGTGGTTGCTCTATTTGCGCAAGAATGACTCGGTCCGAAACACGAGAGTGTTTTTCGACTTCGAACATATTTGAGGGTGATTTGTTACATGGAGGTTGAATTTATCGCGGACTGTTAGCGCGCGCCACGAATGATCGTAGAGAGCGAATTATTCGTCAACAAATTGTTGCGAATGCGTTAAAGAGGCAATAAAGATGATGATGATAGCGAAGAAGATGAAAATTGTCCCGAATGCTTGGTTGTGGTAATGGAATATCCTTTATTATAATATAACAATCTTGCACTGACACCTGCACACCTCTTTGCGACTCACATTGGACTAGATTTTTTATTTATTATGCGTGCGGGAATATACATATAAGAGGTATATATATTAATCAATTTAATAATTTTCCATAGAAATATAATTATTTGTCAAAATATAAACATTTAAAGTCTAAGTTTGATTTATTAAAAAAATGAAAATGCTTTATAAAAAATAATGATATCTTTTTTTCTAGTAAAGATGCTAGTAATAAAATGATTAATTTTAGTAGCAAAATCTTTTAACTTTTTGACATGCAGATACGCAATTCAATATATTCAAAACGCATATATATTCCAGAATCACCAATGTGTAAACGCAAAAAAAAGAACTCGCAATGTATCGGTTTTATTACGTTAGTATAATAATGGATAGATATGCTTTTCAGTAGTGGCACAGTGAAAATAACTACTATATAGTCAGCCGCAAAACTTTTTTAAAATTAGAATCTTAAAAAGTACTTAAAAATATCTTAAAAGTAAGATGCAACAGAAATATAAACCAAAATGCATAATATATTACATAATTATTTATCTATATTATTTCATAAAATTCATTTTTTATCAAGAGTTGTATAATGTTGTAATGTTACGCTTTGCTCGTGTCGTAGTAGGTATAACTTGCGAATATTTTCACGCTACATTTCTCAAATCTTTCACAACGTTAAAACATATAAACGTACAAGAAAATATTTGTTTTCGATAATCAAGTTAAATACAAATTAGAAAGAAATATTTTTATCGGCTCTCAATATTAAGAATATAAATGTTTTTTTTTTTTTTAAATCGGCCAACAGAGCCAAAGCACGAAAATTAATTATTCGGAACTGTATCTCTTGGTTTGAGATCACTAAGTTCCATATATAAATTAATCTCGAAACTTATGCGCGAGTTCGATTCCCGCTTCAGCGACTTTTCGGACCTATATTTTTCGAGATTAATTTATATCTGGAACTTAGTGATCTCAAACCAAGAGATACAGTTCCGAATAATTAATTTTCGTGCTTTGGCTCTGTTGGCCGATTAAAAAAAAAGAACATCATATTTAAATACAAATTGATATAAAACTATGAAGTCACCAGATGATAATTAAAAAATGGTAATAATTCAATCGACCAACTCTGGCAAATAAGTAAATTTATTGAATTTTCACAACGTTTCGGCCCAAAAATTCGATCTTAGAATATGACATCATATAATAACATGATAGTATAAAACGAAATAACTAAAAATTAGATAGTTATTTCGTTTTATACTATCATGTTATTATATGATGTCATATTTTAAGATCGAATTTTTGTTTTTGAAAAAAGTTGTGATTTACTTTGATTCAAGAACATAGAACTTGATAAGTAACCACGAAACCCACGGCCGAACGTTGTGAAAATTCAATAAATTTACTTATTCGCCAGAGTTGGTCGATTGAATTATTACCATTTTTTAAATACAAATTGTCTTACAAAACTCGACACGGTACAGTTAGTTCGCAAACAAGTAGGTATATATCGCTCGTTACCGCGACGTTTCAATATCAAGAGCTCGCTGATTCGAGCGGATCGAAGGGAGCTCTAGACAAGGTACCGCCTCGCTTCCTCTTTCCTTTTCCGGTTCGCGAAACACGCAGACGCATCATCGGTTTCTCCTCACGGCCTCCCACGCACCCGCGTTTCTCCGTACGCGTAAACGTGCGCTCGCGCACGAGCGTATAAGGGCATAAAGGTTTGCTTTCGGATTTACCCGTCTACATCGTCGTCGTCGTCGTCGTCGACGTCGTCGTGAGGGCCCCGAACACGCGGTAGAACGTGTGCAAGTCTCTCTCCGGCTATATGGGACCGGAGAGTCGGTAAAAGAGTAGAGAGACCACCCAACGCGATCGCGCGAGACTTCTGACTTGGCGAGAGGGTGGAGAGAGAGGGCCAGAGTGAAGGGAGCGAGAAAGGGAAGCGAATATACGATAAAGAGAAAAGGAGAGAGAAAGAGATTGCCGGGGAACGAAACGGGAGAGACAGAGCGCGATGCAAGAGAGAGAAGTGGGAGAAACGGGCATCTGGGCAAGGAATGCTTGTCGGGTCATTAATGCGCCTTGCTATGCACGCTCCTTATGGATCTGACCAAATCAGTGACCGATTGCCCTCATCCTCCTCTGTATTCCCTCCTCTGCTGTGTGTTACGGAACGGCAAAGTGGACCGCGGTTGGATCCGCCGGTGCATCCGTGGACGCTCCCGGGATACGAAGTTCATTTGATGTTTGATGCTGCTGATGATGCAAATCAGCTAACTTTTATTGGATCGAAAGCGAAAGTCGTTATAGAGCCAAATTGATATATTTGTGTAATTAAATTGATTGTTTCTCAAGGAAAATCTTTTGTTGGAGTCTTTAATTAGAATGGAGAAAATATAAAATAGAGGAGATATTAGATATACATATATAAAGCAAAGAAAAAATATAATTTATTATTAACAAAATGAAAAATTGCTGGTCTTCATTACGACAATTATAATTAATATTTATAATTATAAAAATATTAGAATATCAAAATGCACAACTGTCAATTATCCTCGAGATGTATCAGTTTAACGATCATAAAGTGCTGGGTTGACACGACGGAGGGAGAGACTGGTAGGCGCAAAAATGGTAACGCGTCGGATCCTAATAAAGCTTTACGTCGTATCCGTTTTATGCGTAATTGCAGCACCAATTGCGGAAAGAGGCACCAACGAGCGCGAGGGATACTTGCCATACGCGCCGGTAATTAAATTCTTTGAGAGAACGATCGCGGAATGTACAGGCTGGGGAGCGCAATTAAAAGGGAAACGTTTCGTTGGCTCCAAAGGACTCCGGTAATTAAAAGAATACGGCCCCGTAATCGAGCCCCCGAATCCTTCGCTTTATTTTTTTCTCTCTCTCTCTCTTTTCTTTCCTCTCTTTTTATTTTTTCATTCTGGCTCCTTTCCTTCCTACTTCAGCGTCTTGTCATCCTTCTCGTTGAATTGCGAGGAGTCGTCCTCTCGAAAGGATCCGCGTAGGCGAAGGATCCTCTCGGCCGGCATGCTAATATTCTTTTTCACCCCGTCCTTTACCTGTCTTCCACCCTCGCTTTAAATGGCGTGACGTTTTTATGAGCAGCCGCCAGTATCACCCCCGATTGAAATAGTTCCGGGCAATTATCACACGGGAACAACCGTCCGCATTACACCCTTATCAAACGTCGCCCAGCAAACTACCCTCTCCTGATCAATGGTGCGAGAGAAAGTCATTGTTCGCGTTTTTTTTTTTTTTTTTTTTTTCACGCAAATGGATCGTATTTATATACGATCGATTAAGCACTGATGTTTTTTTTTGCTCTACGCGTTGTAGTTTTTTTAAAATTAATTTCGATCTTTATTAATCGACGTTAATCGAGGTTCGAATAGATTTATACATAGTCGTTTTGTAAATAGCGACATTCATTGGTGAAGCAAAATTCAGACATCTATTTAATTCAGATAAGAAATATATGTCAAAAATTAATTCTTCGGATCTGTATCTCTTGGTTTGAGATTACTAAGTTCCATATATAAATTAATCTCGAACTTACATATGGAGAAAAATAGGCGAGAAACTTTCTCGGACCTATATTTTTCTCGTCTATTTTTCTGCCAATAGAGGCCGATTTAAAATTCATATATTATGATTATTATTTATTTAATTCTTATTTTATTAGAATACTTTAATAGGATTTTCGACACGCGCGAGACGAGTATAATAACCGACGAGTTATTCAAGTGTTATCGGCGTGTGTGTTTATACGATTCGTCGTTGTTCGCATTACAATTTCAAATCGGCTCTCTCGGCGCGCAAGCGTAAACAAGTATCGGAGAAAAATCTGCCGTGAGATTCGAAACGCGAGACACGTTTATATCGGACGGGGTGCCATAAACGTGCGAGAGACGGAGACGGAAAATTCTTTCGAGTTTTATTGCCCCGACGTGGCCGATTCGGCACGCTTTCAGGCGCCGCTCAAAAATCCGACTTGATTAAATTTTTGATCAAATTACTTCGAGTTAAATAAACATCCAGCGCGGCGCTGGTCCGGCTCTGCTTGCTACTCTTCTCTCCCTTCGAAACCAGAAAAGGGCGAACGGCAACCCTCCTTGCGCCGAATTCCACGCGTTCGTTTGTACGGACGAGTCGTCTCGGGACAATTTGAAACGTCTGACAAATCTCTCTTTCGGGATCGTTGTTAATCTATCGTAGACGATGACGATAGTTCGACGAGTAAATCATTTTTTATTCGCAGCAGGGAAGTTATATATAATAATGCGAGCGACAATTCTGTCAAACAGTCCACTCAAAGAGATGTTGCTTATTTATTTTTTATGTTATTATTATTATCGAGAACTTTATAAAGAGTTATATAATATTTTTGAATATATTACGAATAAGCTATATTTTCGAAATATAAAAAAAGATCGATACGTAATTCTGTCAAACAGTCCACTCAAAGAGATGTTGCTTATTTATTTTTTATGTTATTATTATTATCGAGAACTTTATAAAGAATTATATAATATTTTTGAATATATTACGAATAAGCTATATTTTCGAAATATAAAAAAAGATCGATAAGTAATATTAATATGTACAGTCAAAGCTGTGGCGTATATATAAAAAAATATTTTTTTTCCATGTTCACGCCGTGCATATATTTATACTCTATTAAAATTGTTTTATAATATATTCAAAAATGAAGAGGAAACATATCTAATAACCATCAGACAGAATTTAAAGTGGAGCCTTGTGTCGTGCGAGTTGAAATTTGGGGCGGTGCGATCGCGCCCTCGGATCCTTTAATTAATCGTAGGACTAATGGCCCGCGAGAATAAAGTTCCTGCGGGCTTTCTCGGTATCACGAGAAACGAGGAAGAAGAAGAGAAATGGAGGAAAGAAAAAAAAAACGAACGACGAGAGGCTGCTCCCGGACGGGATGGAAGAGGCTGCGCTTCTTCTCCGACGCACTTATTCGCGCTCGATGTCGAGGGTGGAGCGTAACATCGGGGTAATATAACGGGTGGTGTCGTTCTCCATCCCAAGAGGGTTGTTCGCCCCGACTACCCCGTCTGGGGACGACCGGTAATGAGGCTAATAGACACGTACAAGTCGTAAAAAGCGCGCTCTTGCAGGTTCGTAAAGTTAAAAGCGAGAAAACTCGCGGCGGAAAACCTGAAGCTTCATTTAGAAATATATGTTAGCTTTACTCCGTAATAAACGTAATGCGATAAATATTTCCGTACATATTTTAATATTAGAAATTTTAGATTGAAAATTATAGAGGCGCGGAGAATTTTCTTCTTAGAACTTGTAGGGATAATCCAACCAACTTAGGCTAATCAACTTGCTTAGTAATTCCGTAAATGACACGAGAATCTTGTAAATGACTTACAGTCTGCGAAAAATTACCCTCGCGTTCCCGAAGACATTTTCTTGAAATGAAGCTCGGAAAAACATGCTACGTCATTCTCATAATAAAGGTAAAAGTCTGCTGGAGAATAAGGAATCTGCGATGGTAGTGAGAAGAGAAGAGTCTTTTGCGAGAACACGGAGATAAGTTACCCTCGAGTGCTTCGTCTACGGCGAGGGTCGAGGCTCGCGGGTTAGTTAATTAAAAAGCAACGGAGGCGAATTATTTATTTTCTTCGAGACGAAAACGAGCGGGAAAAGTTTCACGAGGGATGGGAGAACTTTGCGCGCAATCAGCAGCGTGATACGAAAATCTTCATTGCTACTAATCATCACTCAAGGCATTTTTTTGAAGCAAAACGTTTTTTTCCCGCAGAATTTGATTATAGTAATTACCAAAGAAAACAACATTAGAAGTTTATATTACGGTTTCAGTAAAAAGATCGCAAAAGTAATTAGTCTTGAAATTAAACGACCCTAACGCGAAAATTAAAAACTGGGGAAATAAATTAATTTTCTGCGCGAAATTTTTGTTTACACAATATCTATATATACACACAGCTTAATTCTGTTTATTGATTTAGTCAATAAAAAAAAAAAAAAAAAAAAATTCTCACGGCTGCAAAATTACCAAATCATCATTTGCGCGTGTTATGTCATCGACAGATGGCGACGCACACTTTGTCCTAGTCCTAGATCGTACCGGATGAAATAAAAGTCTGACGTATTGCATACCAAAGGAGCGAGAGTATTCGGGTATCTCGACGTTTTCCACGACGTTTTCTCATTGTGATGCACCCCCTATACGCGAAACACAAGTCATGCACTTCATCGCCCGTTTCAATTCATCGGGTGCGGTTATTTAATCAAACATCTCTCCCGACGCTGGTGTTAAACGTCGGAGGGTGCGACCCTTTTCGAGCGGCGCGCGACGCGAAAGAGAACGGGGATGAAAACTATTTCGTCCGCAGAATCCGACCTCGTGCTATCGGCACGTCGCACCCTTTTCGCGCGTCGCTATACGAGGGGTGGAGTGTGACCGACAAAACGTTCCCCGATAACGCCGGATCGCGATACGATACTTACTTTTCCGGCCATTTGTCGGGATTTGTTCCGAGGAAAAAGGGGAGACATCCCCTTCGGGGAAAAGCCTCGCGCGTATATTCATTTCGTCGCCACGAAACAATATGCTGTCGATCGCAATAGGGCCCCTTATTGTGCACTTTGTATTTGTATTCTGGGAATTATGGCGCGATACCGCAAAGTGAAACATTCCTCATTCGATTTCATCACGAGATTTTCGAAACAAGATAGCTTATGCATTATCGTAACTATCGTTCTTGTAAGATTATGATGTATATTTTTTTATATAAAATGTGACACATATGCAGCTTTTTGTGCGCCCGAATTATTTTATTTCAATTTATAAACCTATGTCTTTATATTTATTCGTTGCAGTTTCTCTTTCTCCCTCTTTTTTTTAAGAGATATGCTTACGATGATTTATTAACAAAATGAACAAAATTTTGAAATAAATTTTTTCATAATTTAAGAGCGCGCATAAAATTTACACACGCGCACATATACATAGTTACTCCTTTTAAAGTTAACATTTTGTTTTTTTTTTTCTCTTTTCTATTTTTGAAAAGAGACAAATGGCTAGAACATTTTACGTACATTTACATCACGCTTTTCTAAACTAACCATTTTTATTTCATTTTTGGACGGACATGTGTCGACGTGGTCTTTTCAGTACATTTCCGTAACATTCGAGTCGGGGAGACGTCAGAACTATACACATACATCTATAACGATATTTCGGCAGGTTTTCTCCTCACATCGTCCGTATATACATACATACGTTGACAAATGCGGGAGACGGATCGCTTGAAATGCAGGCGTAGGAATGCGTCGCGTCTCGAGGTGAGAGTTTAATGTGTACCTGTCAACGAGCCTTTGAAGGTGGCTCATGCGGGCTTTGCGCCATCTTTTAACGATCGCGGACCACCTTGGCACTCGCGTCAGAATCTACTAGGAAGTCCGCCTCACTTGTCGAATCGTTCGTTACCAGTCATTAGCTATGCTCGTAAACGCATATAGGCATCAATAAGAAGACGCCGATCATTTCTCATGGCGGATCGGAACATAAATATCGGACCGCAATGATCACCGATCGCATTAATCCCGCGCTCTCGTTGCTCGGGATTTTATCACGATTAGAGGCTTAATAAGATCAATGCGGGGATAATGATTCTGTTAGCCGTGAAACGTACTTCAGCCCGAGTGCTATATTATGTGACTATATGCATGAATAAGTTTTTACGTATCTATTATTAATCGTGATAACAAAATATACCTGTACATTAATATACGGAAATAATTATAATAATATCTTCCAAAATTAGACAGTGCGTATCGTGACAACAATTATGACATGACGTACACATATTTTCATGATTTTGATATAGAATAATAATAAACAGTACCTTCCATATAAGTTTGGAAACACCTTACATTTTACAGTTAAAGAATTGCATGGCAGCGATCTGTTATAAATAAAAATGTCATTTAAATATTTTATGATTTATTTATACAAAAAATCTGCACAGATCTGTCAAATGGATCCTCTTAATTTAAGAGAAAAATTCTCTAAAGAAATATTCTTTAATCAGATATTCGTAACATGCAAGAATATAAACTTAATGGAATGTTTTCTATTAGTATATATTATTTGAAATATTATTAATCGTGATAACAAATTTACAGTTAAACAATTGCATGGCAGCGATCTGTCATAAATAAAAATGTTATTGATAAATATTTTACGATTTATTGATACAAAAAATCTACACAGATCGCTGTCATACGATTGTCTAACTGTGAAATAGGGTGTTTTCAAACTTATGGAGGGTATACTGTATATAGGCATAGTTAGCAATAGAATTTCCAACAATTAACTTAAATTACAACGCCATTCATTTATTAGGCTTAAATCTGGTTTAACGTGGTAATTATGTTAGCCAAATTTAACCACAATGTGAAGGAAGGATTAATGGCTTTGAGATAAAATATGAATACGAGCGCACGCGAGCACAATCGCAAGATGAATCGGCGCAGGCCGTTACTTAAAACTTCTAAGGCAGACTCGGAGGAGGAAGAAGAGAGAGAGAGAGAGAGATTCAGGGTCGGGTGCGAGAAGTCGTGTAATATAATTGACGCGTTCTCAAAGGGTACGTCGCGGCGAAACCATTAAAGCGCCCACCGCCGCGTCGCTCGGATTTGAATACGTCGAAAGCCATCGGGAGAGAGAGAGAGAGAGCAAGAGAAAAGGAGAGACTGGGATTCGCGTTCTCTCCGAGGTCGTGCAAAACCAGCGCGATTTCCGTCGATAATTTATGACGATTATTATTTTCGCGCGCGCGCACACTTGAGAGGGTAAAAAGGACCTCGGTGAATCAGATTTATCGCCGAGTTATAAGGTGGTACATAGGAATCGAGTCTAAGGCTCGTAAGTCATGCCGATATGTTTGTCCCATCCTTATGTAAAGGGACGACAGAGGATCCGCGAGACGGAGAAACTCTTTGTTCCTGATTGCACTGTCGTGCTTATAATTAGTAACGGATCGTGCGAGTTCCCGGTATAGTTTCTTCTCGCGCGGATGATTCCTGTGACACGTCTCTAATGAAATAAAGCTAATCAACAACTAAAAGGCAATAAGAGCTAATTAAATTCTATCAATTAGTAATTTATTTGTGAAACGATGTATAACATAAATATTAAATATCAGACGGAAATATATTCGTTCGAACGTTTCGGTTGTCTTTTCCAACCTTCTTCAGCGCATACAATTAAAAATTAGAGTTTAATAAAATTTAACAATAAATTACTTATAAATGTCATTATACTAAAACTATACAGAGTCAAGATATTTAATTACGAATTTATTTCCGTCTGATATTTAATATTTATGTTATACATCGTTTCACAAATAAATTACTAATTGATAGAATTTAATTAGCTCTTATTGCCTTTTAGTTGTTGATTAATTTATTAAAGAGCTGTTATAAATTATATAAAATAAAGCTTTATTCCCCCGCGTCAAGAGAGTTTAAAGAATAATCGCGTTGGGAAAAAATGTTTCACAATTTTTCGAATTTATGTAGGAAATAATAGGACAAGTATACTATATTCTATTTTTTTTTAATTAAAAAATTTGGAGATGTCATTATTCATTTTTAGAAAGGAAAGGGTCTGCGTATTATATCGATGACGCGTTTGAATGATACTCTTCTAGTGTTATATATCTGTTGCAAAGAACCGTAGAATAGCGGGTTCGCCTCGTAAGAAGTGGAATACATTATTGTCAGGATTGCGATGGAAACAAATGTTCACGGAAACGAATAACGCGCAGACTTTTATCTCGGTATGGGAATCCATTATTTTCTCAAGAAATGGGCGCTTCCGTCCATGGAAAATCGAAGCCGAGGAATACGCAGTCGCGAAGTAGGAACGAAGAATATTATACTGAAAGATTAAGCGAAGGTTTTAGTATTACTAATTATGTGATCCATTTATCACACATATATGATGTTTAATACATATAACATAAATTATTTACCGCCGATCAACAGAAATCTCTGTCTTAGAACTGTCATTCTCTCAGCTGATAATATTTAATCATCGTTTTTAATATTGTTAATACAAAAGATACATCTTGTCGTGATGTTAATTTTTCAACAAGATTAGATATGAAATAATTATTCGCGATTTTTTGGAAAATATCATATTGACTCTACGATCGGGAACAAAGTTTCGTCGGGGAAATTTCGAAGGAAACCCGAGACACGCAGCGTTAAGCGTGTGAGGAATCGCAGATAATTATTCAAGGAAAGAAAGGTATAGCGTTACGTAACAAAGAGCGTGTGTTACACACCGCGCAAAAATACTACACGCGGACAAATTATCGCGGAAGTTGTGTCGACTCGGCTAGCGCAAAAGCGGGTGAAGACCAACCGAAGATGGGGCCTTTTCTTTCGGAGAAAAATAGAATCGCGGGAAGAAGCTACGTGCAAACCTGACGGGGAGAAAAAGAGAGAAGCCGGCGCGAAGAGAGCGCATGAGAAATCGCAAAGCGCGGATGAAAGAAGAGAATAGGGGGTCTGACTTTACGGGTCGGCGAAGTGTAAGTTATTGTTTATGGGTGCGACCGCGATGATCTATCGCGATGGTTGCCAGGCCACGATAGCGCCCGGCGCACAAAACGCAACCCCATTACAGAGTCACCGATGCCGAGACACGATCTCAAATACACACTCCTGAGGGCTGCTTCTTATCAGGGGAGGAACAGTCGTACACACCGGGAACTTTGTCATTAATCAGCGGGAATATTGCACTTTCCACCGTCGACGGAAAACTTGATATAAGACGCGAGCACGCGCTTCGGGACTTTACGCATTTTGCAGGAGGATTTTCGCCCAACCACGCATCGGCAAATTGCTGATGCCCAGATACGGCGTTATGCGTTTACGAAATAAATACAGCTGAGAAATCTCCGCGATGTATCTATGATTTCCTCCGGAATGTAAATAGAGGATGTACAACAGAATATTTATCTTTAATATTGGGATCCTAAATGTTCTTGAGAAGTCTGTTGGTTTTTCCTGTTTTTGATTCTTGAATTCATAATTCTGCATGTAACCTAGATATATGAGATTATATAGACGTCAAGGAGGTTTATAGGATCCCCTTGACTATCGCATTATTCATCATTAATTCATAGAAAAAGTGTAAAAAATTCAACGAAGAAATTTTCTCGCGTTTGATGTATCATTTTTCGTGTAACTTAGAAAAATTAAAACCATCTTTTTTACATGTTTCTATGAATTAATGATGAATAATGCGATAGTTAAGGGAATCCTATAAACATCCTTGCTGGTACGACTGATGACTTTTATATATATATATATATATATATATATATATATATATATATATATCCGTGCTCGTTCCTTATATAAAATAAAAGTCATCAGTCGTGCCAGCATGAAAATGGCTTTGGGGAAGAGCAATCGAGGCCACCGCGGAGCACGGGATCGCGGCTTCTTTCTCGTAAGGGTTCGAAAAAGATGACGCAGGACGACACGATGCGCGCAAACCGGTGATCGAAGCACGCAGGATTCCGCTTCTTGCTCGCCAGGACTCGCCGCACGTTCTCCGGATGACAGCCGAACGCTTTTATTACCCGTAATCTGCAGTACTTAAGGCTCATTCACTTGCGCGATAACGCGCGGCGTTTCTGAAAAGAAATGCCAATTTCCGTCGCGGAAAGGACTGCTCGCTTTGATCGCGTTCCTCGCGTCGATCATTAACCCTGCATGGATGGTTACCGTGCTCTATTTCAGTGACAAGCTAGTGGTACAATTATTTTTCCTCCGAGAAAAATATTCTACGTGTCTGCAGACTTTCAGCTGATCGAAAAACATTTGTTCAATCAAAACAAGATTTTGTAGATATTTTTGTGTACAAGGAGTTGACACAATACCTCTTATATATTTTTTGAGTGAAGAATGTAGGTAATATGATGCTCTCTTTCTGTGCTTTTTTTACTTACTTCAATAAATAAGAGTTATTTTTGATATTTCTTTTTCTTCCTCTTTGCACACACAAAGCGGTCGCAGAGAATATTTTACAAGTCTACCTGCGCAATCCAAAGGGGATACTCGTCGCAGATAAGGGACTCGCGCTCTCGACAAATATCGTCGCGGCTTTTTTTCGGCACGGGATGCCACGCGTTCTCACGAAGATCTAACGGGTGGCGCGACGGATCGCGCATTCCTGTGCAGTGCGTCCGCACAGGACGGACGGAGAAGAGAAAGGAGTAGCGCGCGCGGATACGAGGGAGAGGGTACGTAACGGAATGAGATTTCGCGTGTAGCAATATTTAATAAGGTCCTTAGCGAGGGAGCCACCGAGGGGTATAATAGCGAAAGATGGGTGTTGTGAACGCGTCAGCGGAATGGGACCACCCAACCGGGCCCCGTGCCAAGGGACCCAGCATATACACGCGTGCGCGTACATATAACCCACACACGGTCGTGGAGCCCATGGGGTCCCATGGATCACCTCGTGGATTCTCCCTGTGGGCCCCTTCAAGCAAGATTCCGGCCCGAATGTCACTGAAGTCACCTAAGTCGGTAGCCGAATTGTTTCCATGCAAACGAACGAGCCGCGATTAAGAAAGTGTCTGACCGCGAGGCCCCGGAATGCCGGGCGGCTTCAGCGGAAAGGGACTTATCGAGATGTCCATCTTCGTACTCTTTTTGTGCCCCGGCTTGTTTTGTAAGAGCGACTTGCACGGCGCTCTCGCGCTTGGGAATCGCCAAGTCCTCTCGTGCAGCGCGAAATTTCAATATTACGGATAGCAAGTACGAGGAAAATACGGATTTTCATGGAAATTTTTTGGCTAAAGATTTATGTTTCATTATTTTTTTACCCTTTCTTTTCCAACATTATTTTTTGCCAATATAATTGTGACATCATCTCTCTATTGTAATTTAGATATACTTTTGCCTATAAACATGTGAGAGCTGTTAGATTGAGTGATTGTTAATTTATGTATACGTTCATAGATCGAATTTTACAGAAGCCGAAGAGAAAGCTATCTCGTCGAAGAATTTCACCGCTCGTATGCCTATATGCTTTATGGCGATCGTTAACACGAACGATTATAAATACGCCTGCAAGTAAACTTCTTTATTTGACTTGTAAATGCGTTTATTCAATCTTAATCTTCTCAACGATTAGACGTGAGAAGTGTGATCACTATGTGACAGCTAATTTATCGGATGAATAGGTAACTAGTTGTCGATGAATATTTACACGTGCTGAGTGCTATTTAGCAATTCTACATCTCAAAATCTTTATTACGAACAATTTTTATATCGATCTACGCGTCAAACAAACACAAACGAAGGCTTTCTGCATTGCTTTTATCACGTGTCAGTAATTACGATGCAAATTATTTCAAGCATGTTCTATTTTATTTCTTGCAAAGACGTAAGTCATGCGTTTCATTCCAATCATTTTCACTTTAAAGTAATTCGCAAATAAAGAGACCTTCTCGTATATATAATTAATTCATCGAGTTAACGTATAAGTCTCAAGTTTTCGCATAAGGACCTTAGATTTCAATAGGTCGCGATTGAATGAAGAATGAGAATCCGTCATACAATGATACATCTTTAGTGCTTTTAACGTTTTGCAATGAAGGATCGATAGACGAGTAAGACATTAGATTTTCCAAGACGAATTCTATCCCTGTGTCGTGTCTCAGGCCGATAATTTTAACGATGCCGAAGTCTCGGAGCGGAACGTGTGTCGGTCTCTCTTAGGAACGTCCTGGCAGCGCATGCCGGTAATTAAACAGAAAATGAACGTTAATAAATTCTCATGAACGCCGACCGGTCAAGATCCGCCGTCGTAAAATGCACCGTGGGAAGAAGGATGCACTTTCTTCCTCCTCGGTGATACTCTTTAAGCCAGTTTGTGTATGCGCGATTAAATTTTTATCGCGCGCATGAATTATCCCGATCTTTTTCCACAAATTAACTCGCGCTGCGGATATTTGCGTTATGCGTTTCCGCGACATCGATTTCATTCCACGAGATATCGAATGTCGAGTCTGATTAAACGCGACTGGATGTAAAAAACATACTTGTGAGCTTGTTTACATATTATAATTAGTGGGAGATGAAAATGTTGTGTTGTCAGTGTTACATCATTAAAGTTCGGTTACTGACTTTGAGCCTATCAGCAATTGCCAAATTATTTGCGATAAGTGACTCTGAATCTAATTATAACACTGATTTATAAGTATCTCTTCATTACAGCAAAGGTTGATTGGAGAAAAATAATTTCTTTCACCATGGAACCCAAAATACTACGAACAGAAGCTTTGAATTTATTTATAATGCATTGCATTTTATAATTAATATTATTAAATTTTAGTATAGAAGCTTTACATTTATGTCTCGAGCAAAAGTCGCGAGTTGAGAAGCACTGAGTTAGACGACGGTATCGTCAAATTTATGCAAGAATGTTGTGCGAGAGAAGTAAACGCGCGACGTCGACATTTTTTTTTAAAGTCGCACGGTTCGAAAAATTATCCGGATCATGGAAATTCACTTTCCACGCCTTTTCGGCGCCGATGTTACATGGAGAAAAGTGTTCTCTATTATCTGTCAGGAATAATTAAAAACGAAAACGGCGATCTGGAAGTTGACCATTAGACGCGGGATCGTCGGACGATAATTCTGCGAGCACTAACGCGCACGTCGAGTAAACGATTGGCAATTATCGGCGTGATAAATTCCGTCGGTGCAAATCAACGGGTTATCGTACTGCGTGCGCGCGTAATAATTAAGCGATGAAGAGAAGATTGGCTGCCTGATTATCACTTACCGAACATCGCGCGATCGATCGACGAGAGCTGGTGGGTTCACAAGACAAGCGACAATTAAATGCTCGATCGCTAATATGGAAGATAGATTCATGAATCGTTCATCTCGGAGTTACATATAACAGAAAAAAAAATTTTAATTAAAGAAAGAAATTAAAATTTTAATTGAAGAAAAAAAAAATAAAAAAGAAGGGATGAAGTGTTTGTATAAAAATTTTGAGGAAACTCGATGAGAAAAATTTGTACAATATATTTACTGTTTTTAGATTTGATTTATGCGACTTACGGCTATTTGCAATTTTGCAAATGATTACGAATTATAAGGACATTATATAATCATAAATTTAAAACGATCTCTGATAAAATCAGCGCGGTTTTTTTAAATTACATTAGCGATTACTCCGGCAATCACACGAGTCTGATATTACACGTCAGGGTGACTTATACAAATTCCAATCGGCCGATGCGGGGGTTAAGAATTTAAGAATGACATGGTAACCGGGTAGAGAAGAAAGAGAGAGAGAGAGAAAAAAAGGAAAAGATATCGCGTAAGATCGCGGCGGCAGTGACGATCTCTCGGATGAAATCTGTCGCTGGTCCTCGAGTTACGGAGTTAGATTCGAGTTCTCCCGGGGCTCTCTCGCGAGGTAATGGCCGATTTTTTGCTCGATCCGGAGACACAGGCCGAACCGGGGGCTTTTATTGGGGGCTTAAGCTGCCGGGGAAAAGAAGGTGGCTCCGTGATAGATGCGAGCGAACAACGGCTACATGGGTGGCCTGCACCGTCACACGTGGAGGTACTAGCCACCCCGAAGACATTCGCCGTGGCTTGTGATATCAAAAATCGTTCACCGCACTTTTAGCCGATACGAGGCGTCGCGGCGATGACAGGGGTGAAAATTCGCCGTCGAGACATTCGTCGTGGAAGACGCCGGCGCCTCGTCTTAGGAGTTGTACGATATCTGAAAAATATATTAGCACTGTCGCTGGAATTGTGCGTGATTAAAAATGCATGATTAATATTTATATCGAAGAAAAGATCGCATTTCAATTTTTTAAAATAAAAGAAAAATAATAATAAAAATTCGAGAATTCGTAAAAATCTCTGAAAATTTTTTACCTTTCAATATCTTTTAGGTACTAATTAATATAAACGACGTTATTTAGCAGAGACGAAGTTCCGAGTTTAAATAAAAGATTTGCGTGACGGGGCCGCTCAGTAATTTTCGAAACATTATTGTCAATTGATAATTATGTGAACTCACCAGATACGCGTGTGTCGAGAAAGTGCGACGTTCGTTTATGATTTAATGAGGAGGATTGTGGTTTCGTAATGAATTGTTAATCTCCGTGATTTTCCCGGCCGGCTTTCTAACTCCGCCGTTGAATTTTTGCCGCGTTACAAGCGGAAACGAGTTGACGCATGGACCGAGCGTGAAATTTAATGTGTTGGAAACCGCCGGTTATCGAGGGGATTCGAGTACGGGCGCCCTGGGTATCACTTTAAACACCGTGGCCGCGTTCGCGAGGCGGCCACAAAAGCCGGAGTATCGCGCTAACTGCACTTGAAACGCGTGAAAACGTCTGCAACGCTATGTTTACGATTACCGCCTCTGTTTATTACCCCCTTGAGAAGACACTTAACCCCGTGGAGAAAACTGTAAACTGTAAACAGGAGGCTATAAAGACCGCGCATCACCTCCGCGACGAGCTCTGCAACGATTTTATAAACTGTCATTTTTCGTCCGCTTTCCATTTTCGCTCGATATCTACTTATCTGTTATCCTTTAGCAGAATGTAATATACGATGGATAAATCCATTTATCTGAAAAAGCAACGGCATACCGTATGTGCCAAAATTATTAATAGCATATATAATCGCAACTTACGGAGTGTAATATGATTGTTGACGAGCATGTAAGAACACAGAATATTTGTATTTTTTAATAGGATAATAAGCCAATTATTCAAGTAACCAAATTAAACATTCGATTACGTGGAGTACAGGCAGAAAACGTTTCTCAGATTCTGTGTTGCGAATAATCATGTTACTTTAAATATATATATATATAATGTAGTTCCTTTTAACTACTTAAAATAATTTTCGTAAATATTGGTTGTAACTTATCTCGGACATTCTCGAATCATTACTGTCTCATTTTCTGTTCGCCGCCTGTCAATCATCCAACAAGTCTGTCCTCATTTCTCAGATTCTCAGATCATTCAACTATCCAACGTGATTAACGACAGGGTAAAAATGCATTTTTTAAATCGTGTCCTCATTGATAAATAATTTTTGCGTAACATGGAAACGTTAATTTGACAGCGTAATGCAATTGCGGCATTAAACACGCAATCATTATTTTTTCTCTTCTTGGTTCAGATTTATTTATAATGTAATGCATTTAGGGTGTCTAGCGGTCAGGGAAAAGTCAGGAAATTTTACTATTTATCTGGATTTTTTCACATTATTCTACATCTGTCTCAATAATTTGAAATTTTTTATTAAATAAATATAACTTTTCCTTGACTCCCAGTACGCTAATTTTCTGTGTCGTTAAAAATCGATTCATCTACAGTGTATTCGTTAATTTATATTTTCATCGTCCTGTTATTTTATTTCAATGTATTATATATTTCAAAATATATTAAAACATTGCTCAAGAATTATAATATTGTTCAAGAACTTATTCATTATAATTCAATTTTTATTAAAAATTAATACATTAATTTGATTAAAAATGTTTTATTTAAAAGTTTTGTTGTGATATTAGATACTATTAAATATATTAAAATATATGTATTATAATTCGTTCACAAATATATTAAGAATAAAATTTAAGATAATATAAATAAAAAAGGTGATCGATAGATATATGCAAATTATATATTTGGGAAAAATAATACTAAAAAGTCAGGGAATTTTTTTCATTGAGTCTGCTGGGCACTCTGGCATTGCACTTTTTAACTAGAATCCAGTCTTTAATATCAAAATCGTAATTTCTAATCGTTTTCTTTTTGAAAGAGAGAGAAAGTGTGTGTGTGTGTGTGTGTGTGTATGTCGATTTGATCTATTTTCTTCCACGTGTGGGGCACGCGGGCCACCCGCGAATCGAGGTGATACAGAAGGGCGAGCAAGGACGCGTATCAAGGAATCCTGCGACTGCCCACGGCGTGATTTTGTCGCATCATTATCGTGACCGACATCGCCATAGGACTCTATACGACGGTCAAGGTACCGCTTGCTAACGATTCCCGAATGACTCTGGTCTTTCCTACTATTTCGCTCTTCGATCGCGTTATGTGATGCTGATCTATTACAGATTATTATCGGGAGAATGTTGCGGAACTTCGCGATTAATTCGAATATTTATTTTATTTTGCGTGAGTCGAGATTTGCGTGACGCTAGAATGATATGGATTGAATTCGCATCATTTTCATTTCCTTCCTCTGCGCGTAATACCTATAGTGTGTGCATAATCAGCATTACTCCATCTAGATTTTATTTAGATGCAAATCTTTTTAAATTATAATAAAATATGCAATTTTATTGCAATCAATGAATAAAAAGATATAATAATTTTCTGCAAAAAAAGCTGTAAAAGAAGATTATAATTTTATGTTATAATATTTGAAATATTTATATAGTTATCTGAATTTTTTATGGATTTGGTAACAATTTAAAGCAACAGTGGCTGATAATTACTTACGATTTTTTGTAACATTGAAAAAATGGATCAAAGCGTGAGACATGTCAGTAAAATTCTGAAAAATGATAAATTCATTATTTCGGTAGCATTATGTAAGCCTATTAAGGGGATATTTGTGAAAGGAGTAACGTTTGAGGAATGCCGAAAGCGAGAAGAACAGGGAGGTCAAGCAGGCAGCGACAGGAAGCTAAATAGCAAAAGAGAGAAGGAAGAAGCTCGATGAGAGATCCCAGCTTTAATTAGTTGAAACCGACATGCCGAACAATCGACAGAATTGATGATGTTATAGATAAGAACCGCGTTTCCTGCACCCTCGTTTGGTCTCAAATGCTTCCGTCCATGTCTTCATATGCAGTATAAGTTTCTGCATAAATTACATATATATATATATAGGTATGCACATTACTTATTCAGGAAATAGAACCGTAACATATTATAATCTTGGATTGCGAAAGAAATTCCCTTACTGCAAGCGTGTTCCAGTGTGAAAAAAGTGTACGCGATAATAAAACACGTAACATAACATATGTGCAATGTCATAGAAATGACATATATCTTTTGATAAATTAACCGCATCGAAATTATGTAGAAGCGACACGTGCATTTGCGTGACGAGAATTTTCTTTCCGCGATTAACGCGAAAGATATCGGTCCGTGGAAACAACTGTCGGATTGAGAACCACTGAGTCGTTTACAATTAAGCAATGTAACCGAGTCGCAGACGCGTGGAGCGTCGTGTGTGGTCCAGGGGTTCTGATCCCACCTCTCTCTCTCTCTCCTCGTTTCTCTCTGCTCTTTCCACTTTAGTGCCACCACTCCGTGGTGGTGTCCCCACCACTTAGAGGTTCTCTCTTCGGCTGTTAGTTTCTTCCTTTTTGCCCTCTTTCCACTTTAACTTCCCCTCTTGCCGCGGCGACTCTTTACCTTCTACTCGATTCAAAGGTGATGACTCATCCACCTATTGGCTACCCCGATCGTTCGGGAATTCCGCGTTGTTCTCGATTGTCATAACTGAATTTTCAGAGAGTACGTCGTGCATCGTCGGGTTTTGATCAAGAATTCTTTATGAGATCGCTCCTGCATCGAGAAAGTTACTGTAGCCAGGATTTTATGCCTGATATGGAGCAACGTGTATGATAGCACATTCAGAATTGCTTCTTTGATTTTTACAAGGAAACATCATTTGTATCGAGTATTTTTATCGTGCTCTACGAAGAAACATTTCTCAAATTTTGTATTATTCAAATACTACTAAAATGTGTTGTCATGTTCTCTCGAATCTAGTTAAATGACATTATTCTCTGCAGAATATTATTATTTCTCTTAATGGAGATGTGATCAACTTGCAAGGGTTTATTTTTACTTAAAAAAATATTAGCTTTTATGAAATTGTTTGAAGTCTCGATACTGGTAGAGGTTCTATTGAATAGAGCTGCGATGTGTAAAAGAGTGTACGAGAAGATGTGTTTGGAGTTTGGACTTGTCCGGAGGCGCAGATGCGTTAAGCTGGACATGACACTACGAAACTAAATACGGATCGATCGAGCCCATCTCGAGTCCCATGACTCTCCGCGACTCGAAGAGTATCGCAAACTATCCTACGCGTTGTGGGACCCTCTCACTTAATTCTCGTTAAGATCGATCTTATGGATCGGATCAATAGCAATACGATATCGTCTTACGGACTTCCTTTCTTATATGCATCATATTGGGTTGCAATTAAACCAGGATAGGACAGACGGATTTTCGTCCGATAAATGAGTGGCTCTATAATTTCTATCTTTTTATGTCATTTTTTTATAATAAATCTATAGGTTAAATATGCTTTGCAAATTTACAGTAAAATTCTATTAATTTTGACAGTCGAAGTTGCATTGTCAGAGCACGATGTACATAGATGCACTAATTAAAGGGAGTGGATATTAATGTAAGAGAGATTCGAGTGAATTACATCGTGTTACATTTTCTCGAGAGATAAATTGATTGATTTCATTATTTTCATTAATAGTCAATATTAATACATTGCACGTGCAAGAGCACCGATATGAATAACGTTGCTACATAATTGAATAATATGTAAATTGGATATTGGCATTGTCTTATCACAAATATGCAAACAGTTGATTGAATAATATTATACTCGTACGAATTCCAACATTTTTATCAAAAATGATTTCCACGAATCCAACATTTATATTACACTGCAATATACGTGTAACGAAATATTATACAGTTTTATATTTTTTCGAACGATCCGAGTGAAATGTATTTGCCATTGAGATAATTCAAACACATTCTTTTTCTCATCTTCTTCCCGTGAGTGCGATAGTGATTTTAATTATTTTTAATTATTCAAATATCAATTCCTTCGCAGTGGACACCTTCTTTCGTTCGGACGTTTTCGTTCTTTTCGTGAAAGACAAAATATAGATTCCATATTGACGGTTTTGCGAATCCCTTGTGGGCCCTTCGCGTTCCCCGTAATGTTCTGCACGGTTAATGAAGAGTTCGCAGTGTCTCGGGATGGCAGCTGACGTTGCATTCATGCATGAGAGCGGCGCGTCCCAGTCATTTGGTCTCCCATGCGTCTAAAAACGAGGCAACGGGCGCAAGTTTTGTCCCGTCGGTGTCCGGGTAACGCGTCTTCCATGGGCCAAAAGAAAATTTTCGGAGAGGAGCCCCGACCGTTGGTTGGCCCACACATCGAGTTGTCGGAACATGCGGATTGAGCCATTAAAAGCCTGGTTCAGGCCTCTTTCGGGGAAATTCGCAAGACAGAGAATTCGTTATTATTGCCGGCGCGCATCTGGAATTATCGCGCATGTTGAGCAGTCTAGACTGGAATATCGAGGCGGGATATCGTGAAATATTTTTAAAGCGTCAGAAAAAAATCGAGTTCTTTTTATTGCACGTCGTAATAATGATAACGTTGCTAATTTTTTTTCTCTCAGAATATACGCGAGTAGACTCTTGCCCGTTTGTTTCTACACGGAGAGAATTTTCTCTTTGAATTTACTCTGAAAAAAAGATCATGGCAATTGTGGGACAATATGCATATATTGCAAGAATTTTATAAGTATCTCTGAATAATATTTACCGCAATAAAAAATATTAATATGTACATAGTAAATTTGATCGAATATATTTTTTATCTTATTGTGGTAGATATTTAATCTTCCAATACCATATTGTCCTACGATTACTATATGATTTTCAGGATAAATTCTAAGAGAAAATTCTCTCTGTGTACAAAATTGATTATACCAGATTACAATTGTTATTCTATTTATATGATTCAATTTTTTTTGTATTTATTAATATTTTTTACATATGCTAACATATTGATTATCAAGATATAACAGTAATTATGTTACCTTTCTATTTTTATCATCAGATATAAGATTGTCTACTGAACTCACTGACTGTCGACTGAATTCACGGTATGTATCTTATATCTTGTAACTAAAAGAGGCTCGTTTTTCCGCGGAACGGAAAGAGCGCGGTGCGAGAAAAGATCAGCGCGCGCGAAACCTTTCAGAGAGATAATTTATTGGTCAATCAAAATGACGCATGGAGGTATAAGGTGACACGTCAGCGTACACGACTGACCATTAATTTTAATACCCGTCAGCATCAGATCCTCCGACATTGCTTTCCACGTTCTCTCCTTTCTCTCTCTCTCTCTCTCTCTTCTCCTGCGTTTCGTCCAGGGCAACGCCGACGGCGAGCGCGTATCCATCGGCATCGGCTACCGTACGACTAATGCCCCGTTCACCGACGACAATCATCCTCGGAGATCTCCGGAGTCGCTCGATCTCTCTCACGGCCGCCACGAATTATTATCCTCCTCTTAATCCACGGCATCGCCAACCGCGGGCGCCGCGACTCGCCGTCGACCAGGTGAGCCCGGGAAAAAGAATCGTGCCGCGGAGAGAAAGAGAGCGATACGATCGGCTCTTTCGGAGACTGCATCCCGACACGACGCTCGGATAAATCGGTGCTACGCTAAGAACGCGTCGAGAGGAATGCGAGTGCGTCGATTGATAGCGCGTTGCGCTCTTATCGGTGCGCGTTTCAAAACCATTGTGCCATTAAGCGTCGAAATCCCGATCGAAAAACATTTATTTCATTCGAATAAGTATTTGAAATGAATCGTTTATTTGAAACTATAATAATATTTATTTGATATAAGAAAATTCTTTTTAAAACGCGGTGCGATTTTCACCGATTAAACAAGAACTAGCGACGTGATTGTAACTATCATAAATATATAAAAAAATTTGTAACAGCTCTTTGAAAATTAATATACATATAAAAGGCAATAAGAGCTAATTAAGTTCTGTTATTAATATTTATTTGTGGAAAAAAATTTCGTCACGATATAACATCTTACTCGATTTAACTCTGTAAGTCCATTTTCATTAATTTACTTATCTTTTAATGTTAATTTTTCTTATATAATGATTTTATAGACATATTAACAATTGCTGTTATCAAGTAAGATGTTATATTGTGACGAAATTTTTTTCCACAAATAAATATTAATAACAGAACTTAATTTTAGCTCTTATTGCCTTTTATATGTATATCATAAATATAGTACAACCGTCGTTAAGTACTGAATATATTAATTGTTATTTACAATAATTAAGAACCTCTCTGCTATTTTATATTGATATTAGCAAGATTAGATGTGGAGCTCTGTAGGATATGTAGGTAAATCATATTCTTTGAAAATAATTAACTGTGTAAGTGAATTCATTAACTAATCTCTGATTATCCAAACCATTAAGCATTGAAACGTAGATTTCGCCCCGACCGTAGATGATCGCATTCACTGATTAAACAAGTATTAACGACGTGATTGTAACTATCATAAATATAATACACAACCGTCGTTAAGTACTATCAGTTGTTATTTATAATAATTAATCCAAGCACCTCCCTGCTATTTTATAATGATATTCGCAAGATTAGATATAGAGCTCCGTAGGATATTTAAATTACATTCTTTGAAAATATAATTAACTGTGTAAATTAATTCATTAACTAATCTCTGATTATCTTCTCAAAGATATTAATTGCACAGACGCCTTATTGAATAACAGAGATGCAATGCTCGTTTATTACTCTATGGTAAGAGAAATAAATCCGTTAAATGCCTTCAATTTCCTGTTTCAATCAATTAATATAAGAAGGCCAGCTACACAAGCAACAGGAAATACGGCGATATTTAGATAATGATCCCAGCGTTTTCTTATCAATCCAATAACCGGGTTAAAAAAGTGGTATAGATACTATTGCTCCGATTTTACCAGGAACGATTACCATAGAGCGTTCATTATAGATGTAGTTGAAATACGTCGAAATCGTTATTTATCGAGGAAAGTAAAGAGCAATAAAACTTTACTTACAATAATCATTTATAATTTTTCAAATCCATCGATCAATCTCTTAAGCACGCGCATTTAAGAAAAAAAAGCTCACCACGTTACAAAGTGAGAAAAAAATTTGATATTCGAAGAAACTCGTTCATCATTCGCCGACAAATGGCCTAATTTCCTGTCTTCGATTCCGTTATACATGCGGACGTGTAGGCAGATCCCTATCGAGTGTACGAAGTAGCGAAAGATCGTTGCACAAGCGAGGCGGATGCATAATCGAGTTGCCCGTCCTCTCGCTCGCGAGGAATATACGCGTTTCTTCAAGAATGTCGGGGGTCGACCGGGGTTAATGTCTGCATATACCCCCTCGACGTGCATCCGCTTTTCTCTTGGCTTGTATCTCATTTGTAAAGATTCCGGGACAAAGGAACGCGATCGCCTTTATGGATCTGGCGTGACGTTTGACCTCCCTCGTTCCGAGATCGAGAGACCATCCACATATATCCACCGGACGTACGGACAGACAGAAGCGCGAGTCTGTCAAATACCGTGATTCTAATCTGACAGGGACGTATTGGGCCTGCTGACCGGATCCCGAGGAGTCGGCCCGATCGGTCGCCGTCCTCTCCTCGGCTATTATTAGTCACCGAGAAAGAGAGGCCGGCATGGATTTCCATACATTCCCGGGAGCGGCGCCGAGACCCGCTCAATTCCGGCATTTATACTTAATCTTGAAGAAATCCAAGTGCGAGAAAAATCTACTACAAAGTTTCAGAACGACTAGATTATTTCACGTATATATGTTTCTTTTAAGATTATAAGGTACATTCCTGAGCGGCCAATTTCGGTATTTATATACTTAATCTTGAATACTGAAAAAAGCTATTGATTTCAAATAAATAGCTATTTCAATGGTGCCATTAACAGCGAAAAAATACTTATTTGATGAAGAAATCCTTTTTCAAAACGGATAAATATTTATTTGTTTCAAACAAATGGTGTTAATGGCACTATTGAAATACACATTTATTTGAAATCAATAGCTTTTTTTCAGTGAAGAAATCCAAGTGCGAAAAAATCTACGTGTTTAAGAACGACTAGATTTAACATATGTTTTTTTTAAGATTACAAAGTTCTTGTTTTTTAAGATTATAAGGTTCTTGAATAAGAAAACTGCTTATAAGTTATAAAGGATCGCTTAAGAAAATTCCTGTAAATAGTTGAACTTGTCAATATTTATCATTTTTACTTTTACTCTGTAAGCTAAATTATTCTGTCAATCATTTAGTCATCTAACTTGCAGACTTTATCAATTTTATTTATTTCAGAATTAGATAATAATGGTTAATCATATTATATTCCATCTCGTAAAAAAACTTTATACTAGGTCAAAAAAAATACCGATACATCTAATCGTTACAGCGTTAAAGAGAGCCATTTCTTCTCGTGGACGAGGGTATAACGGAAGTCTAGTCGAAAGTGACTATTGTCGATTATTCGTCATGTCAGTCCTTCACTCTGCCGTAGCTTGTACGTTAATGTTACCTATTACTTACCAGTCGTCCCTTTTGACAGTTGCGTTCGAGCTTCGATGTTTTTCTCATCGGAGATACACAACTTTCAAGAATTTCTGGCGATCAAAATATTTGACGTTCAATCTGCACTAAAGTTTTAGTCGGTTTAATTTTATGTCAAAAGTACAATTCCTCTCATTTTATTTTATAGAACAAATAATTACTTAATTAAAATCTGCAAATAAAAAGGCAATAAGAGCTAAATAAGTTCTATACTAGAATTATATTTGTGAAAAGATTTATAACATAAATTATTAAATATTATACAGAAGTAAATTCGATATCGACGAATCGGATTTACTTCTGTATAATATTCAATAATTTATGTTATAAATCTTTTCACAAATATAATTCTAGTATAGGACTTATTTAGCTCTTATTGCCTTTTTATTTGCAGATTAAAATTTTCTAAAGAGCTGTTACAAATTATATTACTTAATTAAATAATTTATTTTTAATCAGCATTATATTTTTGCAGAATGCCGCAGGAAATAAACTTGTAGTTTTTTTCCCCCGGTAAATTTTCAATATTTCTCGTAAGCGATGTAATAAAGAGATACGTGAAAAGGATCAGAAAGAGACAGAGTTTCGTATGGACAGTGATAGCCGGGTTAAATGAAGTATGATACGCGTTAATCCGACACCACTCGCGATCAGCGTAACGCAACACACGCAACGCGTTTACGGTATAACGTAGGCGTGGCTGGCTTGATATCAACGATGGCCACCTTTTGACTGTAAATCAATCGATATCTCGTCGGCAGGAGGGGCTTTCCATGGAGTCCGCACGATGCCTGAAACGAGTCGGGGGTGGAAAGCATGCGCCAAATGCTGAATGCGAATCGACCCGCCCCTGCCGCTTTCATCCCTGCAGAGATGCTCCCAGACTATCTTTCTCGCTCGCCTCTCGACGTCGCACACATAGTTGAAAATATTTTTTTCAAAATCTACACTTCATGCACTGTCTTACATCAGTGTTGATAAAAATATATTTTCATATAGGAACAATAATTTTCAAAGTTCTATCCAATAATCATTTTATGCGTCATTATTCATTATTTTAAAAAACTGGAAGTAATTTTTTTTTAATTAAACATTTACTATACGTATAATCTTAATAGGAAAAAAATAATTTTCGCACACATAGTTGAAAATATTTTTTCAAAATCTACACTTCATGCACTGTCTTACATCAGTGTTGATAAAAATATATTTTTATATAGGAACAATAATTTTCAAAGTTCTATCCAATAATCATTTTGTGCGTCATTATTCATTATTTTAAAAAACTGGAAGTAATTTTTTTTTAATTAAACATTTACTATACGTATAATTTTAATAGGAAAAAAATAATTTTCGCACATAGTTGAAAATATTTTTTCAAAATCTACACTTCATGCACTGTCTTACATCAGTGTTGATAAAAATATATTTTCATATAGGAACAATAATTTTCAAAGTTCTATCCAATAATCATTTTATGCGTCATTATTAATTATTTTAAAAAACTGGAAGTAATTTTTTTTTAATTAAACATTTACTATACGTATAATCTTAATAGGAAAAAAATAATTTTCGCACACATAGTTGAAAATATTTTTTCAAAATCTACACTTCATGCATTGTCTTACATCAGTGTTAAGAAAAATATATTTTTATATAGGAACAATAATTTTCAAAGTTTTATCCAATAATCATTATTCATTATTTTAAAAAATTGAAAGTAATTTTTTTTTAATTAAACATTTACTATACGTATAATTTTAATAGGAAAAAAATAATTTTCGCACACATAGTTGAAAATATTTTTTCAAAATCTACACTTCATGCACTGTCTTACATCAGTGTTGATAAAAATATATTTTCATATAGGAACAATAATTTTCAAAGTTCTATCCAATAATCATTTTGTGCATCATTATTCATTATTTTAAAAAACTGGAAGTAATTTTTTTTAAATTAAACATTTACTATACGTATAATCTTAATAGGAAAAAAATAATTTTAGTGATAACTTTATAAAAAATTCAGCAATCATATTATTGGGTAAATTGGTATGTCTAGTATTTTATTTAGGTATAATTCGAAACTATTTCTCGTTTCGGTGACACAGTTGATTTATAATCATCGATTGTGCGACACGTTTTGCAAATGACATATCGTCACGTAATCAATTCATTAATCGAATTTTCGATTTCACACGCAGCTGTCGTAGATTATACTTTACCTGAGCAAACATTCACGTAACGAGAGAGGGACAAAATAAATCATATTCGATGGCTTGATAATTGGGAATATTTAATTCGAATTTAAATAATCTTACAAGTATCAGTTGTCGCGCGTGATCGTTCGTATGATCGCTACGATTCATACATATCATACGTAAATAAATAACTAAGTTATATTTTAAACAGTCTATATCGGGACACAACGCCGCCGCTAAGTGATAAATTATGTACAAGTCGCTCCGCGATTACATATACAACACACCTATACATGGCTCATCTCTATTTGCTTCTCTTTCTATATGTATAATATTCTATTGCACGTCGCAATCACTCCAGGTTTTTCTTCGCGTTATATAATATCTTACATTTTTACAATAAATTAATGTAAAATCTAATTTCTCCCGCTCCTTCCCTTATTCGCTCGATTCCTATTGTGTTCCTCCATCACGAGGCGATCCCCGTTTTCGTGTAAATGATCTTGCCGAAAAAATTGCAAAAAATGGCACTTGTTAATCTCCTTCGTGACAAATTAACCGTTGCATGTCATCGCAGTACGCTAATCGAACACATTATTTTATTTTTTATCTTAAACTGGATCAAATTTTGTGCGTGCGAGAGAAAAATTACGTTAATAATAATAATTAGGATTGGAAAAAATTTTCACTCTTCCGACGATATTGCGATATTATTAGCCGCGTTTTTTCTCCTTTTTACGACAAGAATAGAATATCCCAGAAAATCTGATTAGATTTGCGGTATATCCTATATATCTCGTTGATTTCTTTCCTTCGACACAAAATCTGATCCAATCATGTGTACGCTGTGATCTAGGAACGTGTGCCGTTTTTATATTATTTCTTCTCACCTTTCAAAGCGATGGCAAGAAACGGCGCGCGACCGTAACATATTCACGTAGCCATCTCGGTAACTAATTTCCTTTTTTCTCGCGATTAACTGTCGAACGAGGACGAGCGACTTACGTCAAAAATGCTGTTCTATTCGGAAGCTCTAATTACAGAACAGAAGAAATTCCTCGAGTTGATTCGTTTTGCTGTCTAACGAGTTGTCACTCTAGTACATCTAACGAAATAAATACTCCAGTCTTTCATTTTAAGGAAGAAAAATGGCAGACGACTTTCGGCCCGCTCAGCAAGCTTTCTTTTTTTTTTTTTTTTATTAATTCTTTTTGGCCAATATGACTCTTCCAAGTATATAATATACCACATATTTATCTTTTTTTTTTCTTAAATAACACGAAAATTTACACCGCTTTGGTTAATTATGACTTGCTTTCAGAAACTTGCATAATTAGTAAACTGGACAAAAATATTTTCTATGTGATATCCGCACGTGAGATTCCCTTTTGTAAAAAATGGTTGATTAAAAAAAAAAAAGATCGCTCCGTGAAATTTTAATATTATCAAACGTTTTTTTATTCGTATTGAAAGAATTTTTTAATCTAACTATCCAAGTATATTTTCCAGAGATTTGAATTTGCCTTCTCTCGATTTTTCGACGCGAAGGATTAAAACGAAATAAAGAGGATAATTTGATCTTCGCTTGTAACATCTTTGGGGTGAAATACGAAAAATTGAGGGCTCAAAGTTACTTACTAACATTTCGTCGAATATTTCCGTTTAACTTTGCATACGTCATTTCGCTTGGAGCTCCGCGGCCTGTTCTTCCTCCTCTTTAGTAAGCGGTACCGTCGAGTGATTGTAAAGTCCCTGTGCCATCAGCTGGAGCGCGAGAGGATTTTTCTGGCCGCTTGCTTTCTTGATTTTCGCCCTCTTGTTCTGGAACCAGATCTTGATCTGCGCCTCATTCAGGCCCAAATCCCTCGAGAGCTGCTGCCTCCGTCTTTCCGTGAGGTATCGGTTCTCCGCGAATTCTCTCTTCAACCTCGCTAACTGCTCGCCGCTAAACGCCGTCCTGGGACGTTTTTCTTCAGGGGTACCACCACCGCGTCCATCCGTCCTCTTCACTCTTCTCGTACGTGGACCTGCAACACGAGAAGATCCTAGCGTTAACTCATATCTGTCAATATTTTCGTCCAAGAACGTCTATCTGCAGATGAAATTGAGTTTTTCGCCAAAAAATACATGTCAAAAATACGTAAAATAATCGATATTTTTTTTCAAGATAGATATATTGAAGATACAAGGGTGTATATTTTTATTTGGACACAAGACTTGTTTTCCGCAAGTCAATCTTTCATTATTCTAATACTTGATTTTTTCTCAGCAAATATTATCGGATAAAATCGGATCTTCCACAGATGACAATGTGCGAGAAGTCCTCTTTTTTAAAGATTTTCAACAATATTTTAATACCGCCGTGAAAAGTCTCGGACAGACATTGATTCAGCAAGTTTACACGCCGATAAATCTGAGAAATTAACGAACCGGCCGGCGCAAGTTTTACGGCAACTTTTATTGTCTAGTTTCTCCCGAGTGTTTTTCCTCTCGGCGGTGTTTGCGCGTTGTGGGTCTAAGTCCGGTTATTATATGCGCGAGAGTGTCTTCTGTAACAAGCCGGGTTGTTTGGGAGGAGCCGGGGTCGGAAAGTTCGTCGACGGAATAAACGTCCGACTGGAAGGATCTCTCCCGACGAAGTAAATCCTTCCGTCTTTCGGTTCTACCTGCTATCTCGGATGCGTGCGTTTGCGCGGAATCGCCGTGACGGACCTGGCAGCGACGGTTTTAAATTATACGTGTAATTGTTGCCGCGCCACGTTGCGTATCTTAAGGCGCGTAAACACGCGCAATTTTAGCCGCGCCGTTCGCACACCAAGAGGTAATTTTCATTATAATTATATATAAAATCATAATTTTATATATACAATTATATATATAAAGTTAAAAAAAAAAAAAAATTGACGTAATTTATAATAAACTCATCTTCTTTATGCAAGAGATAATTTTAATTACAATTATGTATTATAATCATAATTTTGTATGCAATTATCAAGGTTGGGTAAATTAATGATTTTTTTAAACTAAATTAAGTTGAAGTTAGTTACTTATAAAATTAATTTAGTTAAGTTAAAATGAACAGAAAATTACCTCCGTTAAAGTTAAGATTAAATTAACTGAAGTTAAATCAAAAGTTATTTTTAAAAACATTATTTATATTAAATTAGAATTTTGTTTGTTAATTCTTTTAAAATTTATAATAACAAGGAAATAATTTTGATTTTTATACAGAAATATATTTTTTGGTAATTACAATTGATGACAAATGAACATGAAAATTAATAATACTTTAATTTAAAGATAATACGTTTATAACTTATAAAAAAAAACCAATAATGTATTCAGACAACAAAATTTAACGGCCAAAAATAACTAGTTGAAGCTAAAAATGAATACATTTTAAATTAACTAAGCTAAGTTAAAATCTATCGACTTTTTAATTTTTTTCGTTATTACCCAACCCTGACAATTATATACATAAAGTTTCAAAAAAGATCGACGCAATTGATTGAATAAGAAAATGAAATCTCTGAAGAGTTAAAGTTTGTTTTAGATCGTTATGTATTCTGTAGGGGAAACGCGCGGCGCGTCACACATAAGGCATCTCGCCAAACAAGGGCCACGCAAATATGCCATTCTAAACGCGACTCGCTTTTCTCCGCAGTGACTCCCTGCTTCTCTTGTGTGTGATTCCCGATAATAATTCACAAGGTAAACACTGCGCGCCGCCTCGCACGGCACGAACGTACACCGCGGTTTATACGCGCACCACCGGCGGCTGTGTAATTGCATATAAATCAAATCATAACGATCAACACCGGCGTTATCGGGCGGGCCGATCTGCTGAATATTCCGCGAAAATTTCGAGGCCGCTTCGCGAATCATCGACCACTCTTCTGTCTCGCGCGTGAATGGATGGACGTATAAATTTGACGACTGTTTCGGCCCTTTAAATTCAAGTGGTTTCGAGCGCTATCGATCGTATTATATATTATCTCTCTCTAAGTTAGGGAAATTAGGCGTTTAATTGCGCCATCGAGAAATGTTTTATATAAAAAACCAAAATTGCTTCTATGCGAAATTTTGCGAAAAAACCTTCCTTTCACAAACGGTCTGTTTTATTTTCAAAGATATTATGTGTTCTAGATTTTTGCACTTTTGTGGACATGTCAGCAAGTTATTAATTCTAAATATGAATTTTTATGAAAACCAATGAGGCGTAAAATATGACAAGAGGGAGAGAACTACTTGATTACGATCTATTTACCTGGCACACAATTTATCTGGGCGAACCGAGGCTCTTTAACGATCGGCCGAGAGAGGAAGAGAGATGAGAAATTACATACTCGCGGAGTATAAGTTGCATTGCAAATGATAATTATCGAATGTTGTGTGTTGCGCGGTAGTATAAATTACTGTCGAGCAACGAGGGTCGTCCGGCACGTATGAGTTTCGAAGTGAAAACGCGTTTTACAACGCGTAATCATTCAAAGCGAAGATCATAGTACGCGAGCTTTAAGTAATATTATCGGAAAAGCAGTTTGTTCCGCACGATCAAGCATCCGCGCGTCGAGTCGTTAGTTTCCCGTCTCTGATTGGCTCTTACAACCGGCTCTTACGGCCGCGATCGATTTCTAGACACACGTGTGTGGTCATAAAAATTGTCGTAAGAAATTCATCTTCGTCGAATGTACTCGACGGCGTCTCTAAAACACCTTACAAGGTTGCGACTGCTCACGATGTCACTTCTTTTTGCCGTTTCATCGGAGACACACGTGCTGGAGATTTCGAAGGAGAAATATATTAATGAAGCTACACTGCGTTTTAGATAGGTGCGATATTTCTTGTCGTCGAATTTCGACGTTTTCTTGGAATAAGAATAAATCTCCAATAAGATACAAAGAACAGCGAAATGTGCGAGATAAAAAAAATAATTTTTCTAAATCATCCAGCAAAGTGATGTATTAGCTAGTTGCATTAACGTACGCATCCTTGGCAGTTTTCTCCTCCTCAGGAATTACTGAGGTAACGAACAGTCGGCAGTCTAATTACTTAAGCGAGACGGTCTTGCAGTCAAGCGTAGGAAACGGTGAAGAGCATCTCTCGCGTTCTCGACAGAGAGAGAGAGAGAGAGAGAGGCTCTCTGCTCATTCTCACCCTTCCCACTTACGGTAATCCCTCTCCAAGGACTCTCGAGGGTAAAACCAATAATGCTAAGACGCTCCACCCTCTCTCTTCTGTTAAGCGCAACCCCAAAAGCATCTCGAATACCGAGGACGCGCGGCCTCGCTAGAAACACTAATTTTCCTTGTCCTACTCCTGAGATAGACGTCAGCTCGTAGTTCGGTCTGTCAGTTTAATTGCATTTCTTTTTCTGTCGCGGGCGCGCACGCGCAATTGCACAGCGAAATGACATTTACATTGCTAATCAGCCGGATCGTTACACGGGACACGGACTAAGTGATTAGAATAAAAATACCGGCATTACGCTGATTGCTCATTTACATGCGAATCCTTTTGTTGTAAAATGTGAAGACATACACGACTCGCCTTTTCGAGAACAAAACGATGAAAAGTGTCGCGTTGGAACAAATTGTCGGCTGACGTCAATTACAAAATTACAAAATTCAATCGCAAAACAAATCGGAAAATTGTTCGATTCCAAAAATGACTACTATACTTCTCTCGCTCCGTTCTTCGGATGGATATGTCAGCTCTAGCGGCTTCCAGTTTCGCCTTCGGGCAACTTTCGCGTAACGAATTGACAGCGCTATGTTCTACGACCGCCCTTTCAGTCAGCTGCTCGACTTGCTCGTCACGTTGCTTTTAATTACATCCGTATCTTCGGCAGAACCGAGAAGACGATGCGGAGAACGAGAAAAGGGAGAGTAAAATGTCTGGAATATTGTTAAAAATGATCTGTAAATATACTGGAATTCCATGCGAAGCGAACGGCCAAAGATCGTGTTCGGAGAACGAACTGTTTTGTTTCGTACACTCGTGGAATCTAAAGCGAAAATTAAATTGATTTCGACACAACACGAGTAAAACGCGATTGTAGAAAACGAATCGAACTATGTTTCGTGCAATGCAATCGGAACGCAATGCAAACAGAAAGGTGTTGCGCGAGATTAATAACAGAACATTTTAGATAAATTTCATCCAGTCATATAATATTCTCTCGAGAGAAATATGTGGAAATAAATTATCAGATCGGCGCGAAAAAAAGGACCGAAAATAGTAGAAAGCTAGATTGTAATAGCACTTGACTAAATTAGAAAGTACGAGAAACAATACACGCATAATATATTTAAGAAAATTCACGCAGTCATAAATTAATAATAATCTCTCGACACGGCGCGCGGAGCTTTCTCGTTCGAATCTCACATCTTTTATCTTCTAACGCGGATCTTTACGCGGATCTCGAGCGCCATGATAATTATTAGCGTTTCAAATCGGAACTTTCCGTATAAATCGCGTCGACAGCACAATAAGAATCGATAATCGCCGTAGATGATGCAATTTTATAGGCCGGTAATGGAAGTCTCTTTCTCTCCGATAAATCGCTTCTATTAGATAGATCAAATGCGGCAATTAAATATATTAACTACGCGTAAATCGTACGATTACGAACCGCATCGCCCTGATAACGAGACTGCTAAAGCGCACCTCGTCTTGCTCGTCACGTCTTTTTTTAATTACGCGCGCGGTCCACCATCGACAGATATATACGAAAGATCGCCGGAAGGGAAACGGCAATGAGGCCATCGCATACGGTGAGATTGTAGCTGTGGATGTATTAAAATTGCTCGCGCGCCAACTGGGACATTTTGCGCCAAGTGATGCAAGTGACAAGCTGAGCCTGATGTACAAAGTTGTCCGGAGATAGAAAGCGCGGCCGCGTGTTTTCATTCGGTTCGTATTTAAGTATTCATGACTTTAAAGGCGGTTCTCCCGCTTGTCATCCGGTGTCATCTGATAATTACAGCGGCAATCTAGCACTGACCGCTTAATGATAAGCTTTCGTCGCGCGAAAGACACGCAATAAATGATTATTACATTTTAATAAAGCACGTTTAATGCAGAAGCAGCGCCTTTCTTTATTGCTCTTTGTTTCTTTCTCTTTTTTTCGTGCGACGCGAAAATACAACACGCTCCTTGAACGGTTTATAAATAACATTTATTTGCATTCTATGCTTTTTTTTTCTCCCGTCCTTCGCGTTATTTTTTCTACAAGTGAGTATCGACGTATTATTAAGTATTATTAAGTATGTCATTCTAATAAAGATTGATCGAATCAAATTTAAATATTTTTTGTCTAGTCGCATAACTTAGAATTTCGAAAACATTGACCTATATTTTCAGTTATACATCATTTTTTTTTTCTAAACGTATAAATATATATATCTGGAGAATTTCATGATTATTACTGCACACATGTCTATGAATATTAGTTGGGACACTCTAATGATTGTTCCGTGAAAGAGATAAAGCCACGAGATATATATAATTAAAAAGGAAAATTCTCCTGTATTTATACTACTTACTTACCTTCATTATATACATTACTAGACGGTCCAATAGTGAATGCATTGAACGTAAAATCAGCGTTGTGAAATTTATCGCCGATAATTATTATCCTCGTTAAAAGGCGGGGGTTAACAGAATGATATAAAAGAAGACGACGTGTCATTAAGTCATTAAGGCCATTGACTCGATGTAGTTGACGGAGCCCGCACTTTGGTTAATTTTCATCGATTAGTCGCGCAAACTCGATAATGGCCCTAGCTACATCAAACAAGAGCGTAATGCAGTTATAATGAGGCTCGGAAATGCTAATTTTGTAAAGAAGTTTTGAATTTTAATTTCATTTCGTCGCTTCCTTTCTCTTTACATCGTAATTTCCTCATCTGCAGAAATACTTTCCACCATTATTTAACTGGACACGTTATATAAATAATTTAAGCGACAATACAATTGTGCAGAACAAAATAAATAAAAAAAATGATAAGTACCGAATATGAAACATGAAATATCGGATAACACGACGAGAGAGAAAAATCGAATGAAATGAAGGATTGGTCGATCAAGAATAAATCGTGTTTTCTCGTACGGCAAACCGTGTAAATAGCTCCAAGATCGTTTCGAGGAGGACACCGAGAGCTGATCGACCCGTCTTTTCCATGAATCTGATCGTTCCGTCCTTGTGCGGGTATACATCGGGATATAGAAACGAGCTCGGAGCAGCTTGAATTATGACTGCGACCATTACTTGGGACAAACGAGGCTAAGCGTGTCGACACGGAGTCGGAGCAAGTCTCGTCGATTCTCCCAAGTCATTCCTCGACTTACAAGAATTACGAGTGCTCTCCTTCTCTCTCTCTCTATCTATCTCTCCCGAGTGCAGCTCCCGATTGACAGTTTTAAGGCCCCGTCGTTGACTCGGTATCAATTCTCGTTTTCCAGGACGCGAATTCCGCATAGACGCTTTATGTATTTTCCTACAGTCGCCGCGAGCAAATATACGATATCGCGAGCAGAATAGCGATACCTTGTAACCCACATTTTCGAATTATTTATGTTGCGAGGTTTTTGCAATTTACAGCTGTTCCCGCTGCAACGTTGATGGCGTTTCAAAAGCATAGATGACTAAGATACGACGGGATAAAGTATGACGAGAAAATAAGCTTATGACAGTATGCGTTGAAGAGGATATTAATATGTCTATGTATTTTGAAAGATTTCATTTTGAGTAAAGTTATTAAGCGTAAGTACAAAAAACAGAGAAAAGTATAGATCCCCAGAAGGATTGAACTGATGCGGATATTTTTATAAGCACTCACAAAAATAATAATATATACCTCTTTAAGTGATGACGGTAATTTTAATGCTAAATAAACGTATCTACATGAATTTAATTATGTAATAACACATATGCAAATCGTAAAAAGAAAAGTGGAAATAATGTCGTCTTACTCGATATCCATTCGCGTCATTGAGATATCGATTTAACGCAGAAATGTCAGCGATCGGGCAAGCTTACACAATAAGCGTAATAACGGCTTCGTTCAGAAAAGCTCACGTTCCCCGATGCCATTTCGTCTTTAGTCTCGTCTTAGCCCGAGCACGGCTCGTAACCGCCGTGGGTCGTTACTTACTTCGTCCTGAGAACAAAAAAGAAAAAACACACCGATTAAAACTCCTGTCCTACTGTCGTACGTATACAACTTCATTTATAAATACATTTTACATTTTTATTCATTCACGAGAGTCTCGTTCGCACAAATTCTTAGACACTGTTAATGCAAATATATAGACACTAGATATCGATATTGTATTAAAGCTAAGAGATTTCTAAAACTTAAAAGTAATCTAAAATTAAAACAAATATACGTTCGCATTAAAGTCAATTTTATTTGATTAAATCGACGTTTGCGTAGATATAGATGTTAGAATTTTTTGTTTGCTTGAAATATTATGTCATTTGTGTTACGTGTAATTTGGATCTGATCGTAATTAGATCTCTCACGAGATCTTTGTTAGCGTATTTTGAGTTAATAGCTATAGAATCGTATGAAAAGTGTAATTATTTAGTCCGATTCTATAACGATAACTATATAAGTAATGATCACTTGTCGACCGACCGTTAGCCGAGCATTTACGTTTTCCATGGATCATTAACTCGTTTTCATTAAAGCGCCTTGTCTATTTTCACTTCTTTTTCATTCATTTTTTTCTTCGCGTATTTTTACGTTTAAAATCGATTCTCATTTCATTTTAAACGCACAAAATAGGTATCTTTACATTATAGCAATGAAACCTTTTAAATAGATGTTTTTCAAATAATGTATAAAATGTCGTAAATTTCTATGTCCTAAAAAGAAATATTTTCTGACGCAATTATTATTAAATTATTCTAATAAAATAATGATATACATTTTGAAAATAAGTACTCTTTGATTTTAAAGAAGTTCAGATTTCGAATATAACAAGGTGAAATGTGCAAATATGTAGAATTCGCGAAAAGTTTGAACCCAGAAAAATCTTTTTTTTTTTTTTTTTTAATGAATCTTCTGGTCTAATAAGTATGAAAAGTTACGAGCCAAAGACATTTGCAAGCAACGTATAGCTCAAAGAGACGATTAATGGCTTCATTGCTACGCCTTCGAATGCAGAAGTACCGGTTCCGCCAACGAGACCGCCTCTTTCTTATCCGCCTCGTGTCGTTTGTATTTCCAGCTTCCGCTTTTTCTCCCTCTCTTTCTCTTTGACTTTGTTATTCCCCCTTATTATTTCTCTTTGCGAAACCCGATCGAGTGTATATTTTAAGCAATGCAAATTTTATTCAGTCTTTAATCGCCGATTGTGATTTCAATTGAAGTCATTTTTCACGAATCAATCGATTAGTTGGATCGACACTTGGGAACAGAATCGTATCATATAAAACGCGTATTGCATTATCATGTTCGTATAGGACTGTAAAATTGATCGAGCCGCTCTGCGAGAAAAATTCGCGTCGCTACACTTTCGGATCATAAAACGTTTAGAAAGCATCGATTCTTACTAGCTAGAGCTAACTGCCTACATGGCGAAGCAGGAACTATAATCCCTCAACGTCTTTTGCCATTTAGTTTTCATGTAACCTCGATGTTATCTCGGGAGGAAAGTCACTTCGTAAGGATCATTGCGCTCCGACGCGCAGTCACGAATCGCTATATTGCTACACTGCTATCGTGTCTTATTGTATGTCGTAGGCGTTTGACCGGTACTAGGAGAGAACTTTATCGGTCCTCATTATTATTATGTTATATGGCGATTACTCCGGTTTCCCACTCTCCCTCTTTTTATTCAAGCGATATAAATCAAGACCCAGGTTATCGCGGAGAGATAAGCGTGCGAGGTTTCACAGGGTTTAGTGTTACCAATAGTATTGTGCTCGGATGATTTTTTAAAATTAGCTAGATAAAGATGTGAGATCAAAATATGTCAATTCGTCGAAGTTTTAAATATATCTAGACAAAAGATAAAATTATTTGGCGATTCATCTAGGATAATAATTTTTAACTGCGCTTATGTAAACACAGTCATATTAAAAACATGTAAATTATAAAAGGGATATAAAAATATATGTATTCATATTTTTATTCATAAATTTTTATCGCTTACTGCTTAAATTCTACTATTTAAGTATTTTTATGTGCTCTGATTCTAAATCAAAATTATCTGAAAATTATTCTAAAAAAAATTAGTAAAGCTAATACATATTTTTATTATCTATATAATTAAAGATAACATGACGTCAAAGTTTCATTTAGATGATATTTATATGATTTTATTTATATAACAGCAAAAACTGGTTACCAACGAAATAATTTATCAACTATTATTCGCGGCAACATTGTTTTCTCGTGCAAGTATTTAATATGCGCTCTCGCGCGCGCCGTGCGTTACATAATTGTTACATTATATATTATCAGGTTATCGCGCAAATCATCGATTGTCATCGCGATTATATCGTTTCGCGAATCTACCTTGTCTTTCGGGGTGAAAATGTGAGAAGAAAGGCACGTGTGCAGAACTCCGGTAGCCAAGCCGTGTCATCGATCAGCTGTTAACGCGTTTGTCGCGTTCGTCATTTTGTAGATAAATTATAGAAATTGGATTTGGAACACCGAAGGATATTTGTGAAAATATAAAATTATATTTTCTGAAATCGCAAAACTGCACGATAATAATTTACAAAATTAAAATAAAAATGTCTCTTAAAAGGAGATTTTATAAGCAATTCGCGTTTTAATTATATATTTTTAAAATTAAACAATGTTCAAATTATCGTATTCACACATGTAGATACATTTCTCCTGATTTCAACTGCAAATGAATGCCAAACAAAATATTACGTAAAATATGTAATAGTGATCGCTGTAAGACTAAATATTAATGTAGTAGTTTATTATTTAAACTGTTGTTTTTCACGTAGCTAATGCCTACAACACATTCTTATTAATTATTAAGCTTCCAATATAGGTTTATATATATTGTATCATGCTCGCGGTGAGGATATGATTTATATAACGTGTGTAGAAAATCGTGAAGAAATATATGGAGCAAACATTGCGAAAAGGAAAGCACGTGTAGAACTTATGAAACATGACAAGTTGAAATAGATTTATCTCGATACGCATGATTTGCCTTTGAAGTCTACCTTATGATTATCGATTTATCGGTTATTAGCTTGCAGGGAAAATTGATAACGTTTTCATTAGGATTATAATTTCGTGGCATATAATAACGACGCCGGTGAAGATATTCCGACGCGCGACGTGATGACGATTAATCGAATTAAAAGAGCGGCGTGAAGATTCGCGTTGATTTGCAATTGGCGCAATTGGCCGGTCAGATATCATTAATCAATGAATTCGCGGTGAGCGAGAAGCGTTTATTTCGAATCACCATTACGGCAATTACGGGCCTCTCTTCGTACCGCGAACGACGTGTAATCGTCCGTCTCTCTATCGGAACGTCTCTTTCCCACGATAGCGCGAACGCGTTTCACGCGAACCGCTTGCAGACTCCGCGGGCTGCAAAACTGGCGCGAAGATGCGAGAGCGCATATGTAGCACAATGTATTTAACGAGCGGTTTGGCTCCCACTCGACGGACTCTGAAGATACACATCTCGTAATCGGATTCAGCGCTAACGTGCGATCACTTGCAATCATTCGCGATCGCGAAAAAGCCCCGTGGGGGTCTCACGAAGCCTAAAACCAGCCGAGAAAAGATCGACGTCGATCGCGTTTTCATGAAAGCTAATGTAAGATATTTTCGACACTTTACTACAGTTCTGACGCAGAACATGTATATAATACGAGCCCTATTTCCGTAACGTAATATTATTTTTAGCATTCCTTCGACTTTCCAATTATGCACCGAGAGCATTCTCTTAGAATTTACCCTGAAAATCATATATGGTAATAGTGAGACAATATGAGATTGGAAGAATTTTATAAGAGCTTCTCTGATTAATATTTACCACAATAAGATACAAAATGTTCGCGATTAATTTTAAACAAAATAAAAAAAAATCTTTTAGATGTAAAATAAAAATGCTTATATTCCCCATTATAAAATAATAGGGATTGTTAGGGTTGAAATGTGTCTCGCTCGCGGCTTCCTTCTGATATGCGAAAAGCTGCGCATTTCCGTGTGCGTTTTTTTTCGCATACTCTCTTCCGCATTATTTATCCGCGCGTGCAGTCTGTTCCGACCGTATATTTTCAAATGCATGACATTATCGTGCCTTGTTGAACGCGTTGAGATATAAGGGTAAGAAATGCTATGTCTGATTGCTTGTGCTATCATAAATTATATTCCCCTTGGCGATTTTGTGCTAGATGTACATTTGACATTTAACCCTCAAGATTTATTTTAAAGTAGATAACTTTGCTGACTAATTTATGGAAACTAATTGAATTCAAAGACGGCTCTCTCTATAATTTTTCGCCACACTTATATAAATATATATCAAATTATCTAAAATCTATATAATCGGTATTTCTTTAATTAAAGATAAATAATAATTATGATTTCTCTTATCTACGAAATGCACGCGTGATTAGATATCATATCAGGCATTCTCGGATCGGCTTACAAATATTTTCTCAACGACTCTAATAGATATTATAGATTTTAATCGTTCCACTCGTCATCGGGAGCATTTCCTGACACGTGAATTTAGCAATTCGATTAAATCTCACGGACATGTTTCACACACTTTCCCTCGGTCGGAGTCATGTTTATCTGATCCCCGGTCGAGTCAATACAACGAGAATGCGGCGCAATTAGTATCTCATTAGACAGCGCGACTGTTCTAATTTCTTAGTTTCGCATTAGAAACGTCACTCCGCCGTGGAACGTAACGTGACGTTCCCTCGCGCTGCCTCTCTTTGGCGTTTCTCTTCGCTCTTGGGTGTTCCACCCTTCCGCTCTATTACGTTCCTTCGGCTTCTCCAAGCATGTGGCGAGGAACTTGGTACGCACCAAAGTAAACTACCACCACTCTGCCTCTCTTATATGGTGATTGACGCGAGCCGAGTCTCGGTGTCGGCTCGGTTATGTGTTTACCGTTCCAAAACGCGTGTTATTGAACCGATCACATTCTGCGATACGTCTTCCTAACGGAATCAACGTGGAACATATATTTCCACTTAAAATTTAATTATTGTCGTTTTAATTATATTATTTGTTAATATTTAATCATTTGCTTTCATCGCGATATATCCCTAATGTAAAAAAAAAAAAATTGTCTCAGTGGTAAACAACCGAACGGCTTCTTTATGTATTTAAAATTAGTAAATGCGCGCATGGCATGACGGAAATCGCAAGAATAGACGCGGCTCTTTATCACTGTCTTCTCTCTCTGTGTTCGACTCTCCTCTTCGCGATGAGCCACGTGCCTAAGAAGTCGGCGCTGGGTTGATGTAAACTATCGCATTTGCTGAAGCAGCCTCGAACGAACGAAACGGGGCCGCGAGTGCATGCTCTCGACATTGTAAGCGGTGAATTGATATGAGATATGACTAGGTAGAGACACGCGACAGGCCCGCGACGGAAGACGAGCGCGACGAGAAGTGACGGCGAGAGAAGCGAGCTAGGAAACCGGATGGGAAAGGAGAGGAAAAGAAGAAAAAAGACAACGAGAGAAAAGATCGAAAAACCGGAATATAGATCGAGACCCGGCGCGGAAACAAACAAACCCCGGGAGCTTTCGTTCCGGTTAAATATAGGAGACGCATTCGAATAATAAATGACGGCCGCGCATTAGCGCGCGGTTAAACGAGCGTGTAAGTAGAGATAGAGAGAACGCGTTGAAAGATTGGCGCGAGCGAAAATGCGTTTCCATTATTTCCGGCGAACCGCTGGATCGCGCTCTTTAAACAATGGAAAACTAAGGGGAGGATCAGGAGAGCCAGGAACTAATACAGGGCCTCCAGCAGACTCGATGAAAAAAATTCCCTGACTTTTTCAGATTTTCCAAGACCGGAAATTCATTTTCTTCCTGACTTTTTATATTATATCAAATTTTTTAGTTTTGTTTCTATCAAACATATTGAAATAAAATTACACAACGCTGTAGATGAATCGATTTTTAACAACACAGAAAATTAGCATGCTGGGAGCTACTGGAAGAGTTTACATTTATTTAATTAAAAAATTCAATTATCGGGACAAATGTAAAATGTGAAAAAATCCAGATAAATAGTAAAATTTCCAGGAAATTCATTTTCTTCCTGACTTTTTATATTATATCAGATTTTTTAGTTTTGTTTCTATCAAACATATTGAAATAAAATAACACAACGCTGTAGATGAATCGATTTTTAACAATACAGAAAATTAGCATGCTGGGAGCTACTGGAAGAGTTTACATTTATTTAATAAAAAAATTCAATTATCGGGACAAATGTAAAATGTGAAAAAATCCAGATAAATAGTAAAATTTCCAGACTCTTTTCCCTGACAATGCCCGGTTTTCCAGATTTCCCTGACCCACCACCGCGAATGCGTAAGCGTAGTGGAGGATAATTATGGAAGAAAGACGATTTGTAGTAATTAGCATATATATGAAACTCGATGATGCTGCATATATGAGATGCGCCTCGCGTATTTACATATTTATGCGCGTATTTGTAAATGTTGCGCTATGCCGAAGGGGCCTTGTAAAGCCAGGTCCTTTTCACCGGATGTCGACGATCGCGTAGATAGAAGGACGGGCGAGAGTCTTAAACGAGGTTTACAAACTCGATAAGGAGTTAATCTGTAAATTCAATACATACTTTTGTAAAGCACGCTGTTTTCCATTGATAATTTTATTGCATTGAAAATCGTGGATGTAACGCGCTTGTTTATATGCAGACGTAAATTATACTGTGCGTTCAACATTTTCAGAGCGAATAATAAGACCAGGATAATGAGATCCTGTGTATTCTCTAAAAAGATAAATCATTTGACAAATTTAGCACATGTCAGCGTATCGATCAAAAGGTAATCGACCCCTGGAAAGAAAAAAATTACAGTGACATCAAGAACCGAACAATAGTCAAAAGTCAACGATCTTCCTGACGAGTAAAAAAAAATCTGATCAAACGCGAGAAGATAAATTATTTATTGTCCGCGGTAAACTCGACGATCCGCGAACCACGATGATTCGCGCCTTATAAAGACGATCACGTACGTGTGTAGGCGTGCAACGGCAATTTTACCTGCGTGCACTCGACGCAGAATTCGCGTGTGCGTCTGCGGAAGAGCCAGAGTGGAGAGACGTAGCGAGAAGGAAGAAGGAGTTACGAAGAGAAGGAGTACAGGGACAGGAACGAAGGGACAAGGAAAGGACTGACGAAACGACGGGAGCGGGAGAGAAGGAGATAACCGCGGGGTCGGACCGGGTGGTTGAAATTAATGTTGCCCGCTTAATTGGAGCCACCGAAGAGTGTGCGTGTGGCCTAAGCGGTTCTCAACCCGTGTTTTCTGTATGTCATGTCCCCTAGCCCTCGAACACGGTCAATAATAGCCGGTACGATTCTCGATATACTTTTAATTGCCATCCAAATGGTAGTTAGGTGACCTTTTTACATTTAACTTCAGTTAATATATATATTATGACATGTGTTGGTGTAAGGAGGCAAATATGTATAATCTGTTCTAAAATATATGCACGGTAATTTTTATTCTCTTGGAAAATTATAAATGTTATATCTTTAAATAAAGTTCTTTGCTCGTTTTTTGAATATTTTTTTTTTACGTAGCTATACATCTTTTTCAAACGCAATATTAATTTATATATGAAATGCTTGATTCGTTTTACGAGATGAATGATTCATCTTCGTGCATTTCTCAAAACTGATTTTAATGGACTGTGTAAATTTCGCGCACAGATATGAAATGTTGGTGTAAGAGGCAAATATGTATAATCTGGTCTAAAATATATACACGGTAATTTTTATTCTCTTGGAAAATTATAAATGTTACATCTTTAAATAAGTTCTTTGCTCGTTTTTTAAATATTTTTTTTTTACGTAGCTGTACATCTTTTTCAAACGCAATATTAATTTATATATGAAATGCTTGATTCGTTTTACGAGATGAATGATTCATCTTCATGCATTTCTCAAAACTGATTTTAATGGATTGTGTAGATTTCACGCGCAGATTTCGAGACATTTCTCGCTTTAATATTGCGAGGGATAATTTGGGAAGAAGTCGCGCTCGAAAATTTGAGTACCAACGCCGATGAGAAAGTAGCAAGAAGATGGTTTGCGAGCAGGTTCGCAGCAGGTGCTTGTGCCGGGTGTGCCGTGCAAATATCACGAGCATTTCGAGTCCCTGCCGTCTGATGATTTTTGGTCTCTCCTACCCAGATGATGTGGATCCTCTAGCAACCACTATCTCGAAAGACACCTTCACATGTCCGAGCTTTTTTTGCATCGTTGCACGATACTGCTTATTTGCGCCCTGATTGAGGCAAGAACAGCGCTATCGTCGACAATGTCGAGAAAAATGATGTTGCGAGAAAATAAGATGGTATAATTACGAGGCGATTATGTCTCATCATCTCGCGATATCTACTTTGCACAAGTATCTTTTCAGAAAAAAATTGTTAAAAGAGCTGCTTCGGTTGAAAACGCAACAAGAATCATATTATGAGTTATAATAAAAGATAAATTTACATGTGTAAATAATAATTGATTTTTAAATATAAGTGATATTATTATTGCAATTTATTTCTACAATTCGAATAAAGTATACAATTCCTTCCCCATTTAAAATGATCATTTTTCCGAATGAACCTTGAGATTATTGAAAGATAATCGCAGCAATGCCGCAGTAACGATACTATAAACCGTGACAGGAGCTGCTGATTCTTATACATATATGCGAATTCCATCTCGTTGCGATATTTCGCACGGGGACCTTTTAACGTGAGCCTTGAGCTCGAGTCGCCATATGTGACTAGTGGAAGAAGAATACATCCGGACGAAGAGGAGCGAGCTTCCGTAAGAATTCTAGAAGACCATCGTGTGTCGTTCTTTGAAGGAGAGGATGTGGAACGGGAAATAAGAAAACAAAGAAAGAAAAGAGATCTCGCGCGAGACAGAAGTCACTGTATCCTGTCGCCAGAACCTCATCTCGCGAATGTCGAAAGGGGGACTCTCTCTCTCTCTCGACCCTCACTTATTGTTACTTACGGCTTACGGGGTTTTGGCACGCGAGCGCAGCTAATGTGTTAATATAACGTATGGGGGGACTCGTCGGCGCGTATCCGCGCCTACGTAAGGACACGTACACGCACACATGTCGAGCATGCGCCGCAACCATAAAATCGACCCACCCAATTGTCGCCTTGCCATCATTTCTGCCGTCGAATTGCGCCAGATTGTATTCATGAAGGTTAATCGCTGTTCGTCTCGCGGTAATTGCGGCGACACGTTCCTTCGTCCGTGTTACAGCGCGTTACATCGTTCTATCGTCGCTGGTTAATAATTGTGTCTATTGACAAATCGACCCGAGAGACCAACATTCTGACACAAAGATATCGGAGCTAATTTCCATCGTTTCAGGACATCTTCAATTATAGAATACGAACAGGTGCACGATACCCAATTTGTTAATTATAATTTGTATCGAATATTTATATGTAATTTTATTCATAGAAAATTATATATAACATGTATATGATAGAAATTTATATAAAATCTAAATTAGTTAATTATGTTCTTTTATTTTATCAAGAGCATATTGCATGCATAAATAAAATGGTTTAATTCCAGGGTAAAAGTTACATAATTCGAAGATAAATTTGAAGACTAAAAGTGAGCGCCTCTGACTGTTACTTGTGAGCAATTTGTAAGGCTGTTCGCCTTACACGCGGTCTTAATATCCGCTTCATAGATCATCAGGGTGTATCGCGCGGGTGGGAGTTTCGTGGCACGATTTTACGATCGGAGAGACGTACACATTCGCGGCCATTATATACACGATAAAATTTTTTCCTCTTGTTTTTTTTTGTTGCACATGCGTTTGCGAACGACGACACCGGTCACGCGACGGTTGATCACGAAGGCGAGGAATGAGAATAAAATCGGGCACTCCCGTCGCGCCATTACGTGGGACGCATCCTCCTAAATTTGTCCGCTCTTCAATCCGTCACGACGCATCGTCCTGATCGTCCTATTAATCGCGATATCCACGCGTGCATCACGGCCTGGTGTGCATGCTCGCACGTGTCCTTGTATTCGATATATAGCAGCGAAAATCGTGCTACGAACTGTGTGCTGATGATATCGAAAGAGGCGCAGAAGAATTGAGATTTTTAACTGACATGAAACGAAACATGATTGTCTTTATAAAATGCAGTAAAACTCGTAATATGACAAAGACAAGCGTTCGCGTTTGTCATTTATATAGAGAATATAATGGATACATCGATCTATTTTTTTTTAAATATAATTTCACATTAAAAATTGTTTAATATAATTGAAATAATAATTTAAAAAAAAAATATATATATATATATATATGTATGTGTATTTGTGTGTGTAATTTATGCAAAGATTGGAAATAATGCAACGCTGACATTTCATTATCGAGTTATTAAGATGTGATTTCCCTTGTTCCGTGCGCACACACGTGTATCGGTATTTACAAGACTCGTTAGACGGTGTTCGGATTTTTAAGGACTTGTTGAACAATCAAATGGGCTCTTCGAATGGGTGTGCTTGGTCCCAGACGGGCGGGCCCCGTTGCGGAGGCGGAAAGGCGCGTAGGCGTTGCGGCGGATGCAAATTGGCCACATCAGATTTCGACGATACATCTTAATTTCCTGGCCCGCCAAAAGTACCGGCTCGTGCCAACCGCCAGATTTACGAAAGATTTCGCGCGTTAACAAGAAGGAATTGCGCGAAAAAAAATGTGTGACATTAATTATTCGAAAACGGATTTTATATGTCAAATGTCAAAACGACAATATACATATTGCATATTGCAATTTTTTTCAAATTAATCTTTTTTAATTATTGATTTATATAAATTTAATTAAAAAATAGAAAATTAAAAGTAGAAATTTTAAAAGAATAAAAATCTAGAGAAACATTAAAGAAGAAATAAGAATAAACATAAAAATAAGAGAAGAAAGTAAATTATGTGTGCCGATTAATTGATAATAATGTAAGCAAAGTAAAAAAAAACTATTAAAAATTTCATTTATTTGCTATTAATATGTAATATATCCAATAAATGCTTATATAAATCGCGAAGTTAAAAAAAAAAATTAATAGCTGCTGAAAAGTGCTTATTCTTTTAGAAATTTTAATTAGGATGTTAATTTTATGATACTTAAAAATTCTGTCGAATTAATTATTCTTATATTTCTTTCAAGTCTTGAATCGTAAAAGTATAATACAGTTACCAATATATCTGTTGCTAGAGAAATAACTTCCTGATAGATAGAAATTAAGCTATTAATCATTTATTCTAGCCTTAGGCTACTGTCAGACTTTCTTCTACGTGTAATCTATCTTATAAAGACGATACTTTGCGTTGATTTCTTCTTCTTGTCGAATAAGATTAATTTCAATAAAATGTATCGAAAATAGTTTGATACATGCAAGAAAGAACATAGCACATAACATAGCAAATGAATTTATAGTCAAAGATGGTAGAAATTTTGTATATGGATTTTATACAAGTACTATTATCTTTTAATTATTTCTCATTAAATATTGTTATGTTTGCTCAGATTTCAATATATCGAAATTCTTTGATTAAAATATTTTCACGAAAGAAAGCAGGAATAAAGAAAAAAAAATTAATTACTAAATAAGTGTCTTTAAATCTTTTGACTCTTTGCTTCTTTATTATATCTGCAGAAAAGCACTACTTTCGACAAAGGCAACATTTATTCGTAATTCTCATCAAAGTTGACACATGTTTGTCGAGAGGCCAGACATCGCAACTTATTCCGGAGGAATATATGAACACATGTTATCGGTATGTTTCTCATTTACAGACCAAATAAAAGGCAGTGATGGACGCGCAAGACTCAAATCCCACGATTCGTGAGTATATGGGCGGCATTCGCAAGGCCATCTCCGGGAATTTCGTTTCCAGGAACAAACTCCCATCCGCGCGCGAGCGGATATTCGTGTAAGCGACCAAAACTTTTGAGACCACTATTCTTTTGTTCCTCCAAATTACTCGACGCTGCCAATGTCGGTCACCAGTTATTAAATTTGACCATTGTTTTCGTTTTAATTTAAGACAATGGAGAAACAGTCACATTTATTGTCTTGCATTATTTTATTTCCTATTATCTTTCTCGTTGTAACAATCCTTTTAGATTTTCTGAAAACCCGCACACACAAAATTGTTATATTAAATAAAAAAGAAGATCGTTCTAAAACAAAACTAGAGCGAGATTATGACTGCTATTTATGATGCGTTAATGGGATATGTCGTAAAAAAAATATACTCTGTATTGCTCTCCCAATGGTTATTAAATTTAAGTGTTACGAAGATTTCTAATGAACATATTGAAATGTGAGTCCCAGCGTGGAATCGACTCGGACACATCTTAGGCAAATGGCCCTACGGCGGTGGTCGTGAGATTAAGTTTAATTGGGCGGTGGTCCCGGCTGAATTGAGATTTATGAAGTAAATTCATTGTTTCGAGTCGCCACTGTGGACCACCAACACCGATTCAGGGCGTTCGTTCCTTTCGTCCCCGGTCCATCGCTATCAAACGATGTCCCCTGCAATGAAGCCCACGACAACATCTGACAATCCGGCTACTGTGGGTTATTCGAATAAGACGAAGCCAACTACACGGTAGAGGCTGTACATCATCTCGACTTCCTTTATGCCTCGCGTCAAAATTGTTTCCTGACGATAATAAAACGTGCAAAGCGAAAGTTTAGATTGACAACGCTCATCCAAAATTTGACCATCCATCATTAAATAAAATTAATCTTCATTGAGTGGGAAATAAAATCAGGCATTATAAACGATGCCTAATTCCTTTTATGCCGTACGATGATTCGCATAAATTTTTGTTGCAGCAAGTAACCGAATCTTAATTTCTTCAAATTGTGATTATATAAAGCTATATTTAAATTTGATACGTATTAATGATCGTAAACATAATCCACGGAGGACTATCGTCGAATCAACGGCTCATGTCAACCGGATAGATCGCACGAGATTATTTATTTGTTGCCGGCACAAGTCCGACTGATCAAACAGAAATGTTCCACATTGTCGCGCCGCATTAATTCGGGATTAATAATCCTGACGGCGGGTACGTTTAATTGAAGCATGTTACCGCGTATATGGGGAGAGCAAAACCTCCTCATGTGGTCCCGCGAAATCGCTTAATTTCGTGGCTCATATGAGACCACGGTGAATTTAATATAGGCGGATCTCCGCGACGAGGATCCCGGGTACGGACGGGTTGACGATAATGATGAGAGAAACGGAGACGGAGAAAGAGAACAGCGTGACGAAAGCCTACGGGGAGAAATGTCAAGAGACGCTCAAAGTCGGATGAAGACAGATATGCGGCGTGTGCGCGAATTTACTGTCGGCTTTCTTGTCGTATATGCTGAATAAGTTCGTCGAACGCGCGCATATCAGCATAAATTCTTACTTTCGAGGAAATGCGCGCAATGTGTGCGATATGACTGAGAAATTTCTAGCTTCGATATTTCCCGTACATTTAACAATAATATATGACGTGCATTTTTCTTGTATAATATTAAACAGTCATAAACGCGCATCTATAAATTGCTCAAACATGGACTAAAATTCACTTTAAACGCAAACTTTTGAATATAAAAATATTAATATAAAATATAAAAATATAAATGAAAAAATTTTGTTAAGATAGACAGAGAGTTTATCACGGTAAACACACCTGTACAAGATTAATGACAAATTGAAATAGAAAAGAAAATGATTGTACGTATGATATATTCTCTCGAGGAGAGAAATAAATTAAGCAAATAAAGATCGAGATAACGTGATAATTTCCGACACGTTGATTTTGCCTACTCGATAACATGGTATTACGGTGTCGACGGAACCGGACTATATGCGGCACAACGCTCAATTTGGAGCAGCCTCGGTTACGCAGAGATACGCATGAACGCACAAACGCACGACGCCACACGCCGCTCGATGCCACACACATGCTGGAGAACAAATGCGATTCTACCTCGCCCTTTCCAAGGAATTTCAAAGTTGTATCAGCTAAGTTTTTGTTCGGCAAACTTGCGGAAAATATCATTGTGATCGCAATCAATAGTTGAGCAATTAATATATGTCGATCCAAAAGATGTGATATACGTAACATTACATTTATCTTCCCTTGATCTATTATTCTACATATAATTTCGCAGAATAATTAAGCAGAATATTTTCATTAATAGTTTTAATCGATATTTCGATTTTTCTGCTCCCATATAAAATATATGTGTATGCGTTGGATTTTCTAAATTAATACGACCGTCGCAGCTGGAAGATTTTAATATCAAAAATTAAATATTAATAAAAAAAGGAAATACTGTTTAATTTATAACACGATGGAAAAAGAAATATCTTTGATTAAAATCAAATTTCTTAATAATCGAATATATATGAGGTTAAACAATTTTTCATAAGCAGTTTTAGAAGGTATTGGCAATGTATAGATATTACAATTTCGACGAGTATCTTTAATGTTCCTAAAACTGTAAAAATTCTCTTTCAATGTAGTATTTTCGAATCATTATTCAAATTTTTATTCAAATTTCCGCGAGGGAGAGAGAGAGAGAGAGATTGGAAGAGAATAATTGTACGTTCCTCTCATCGATGATACTACTCGTTCCGGTGGATTAGCGGAGTATCATATGACCAGTCGTGCTTGGAATTCTCGTGGAATTTCAGGGTCTACGATTCCTGGTGGCGCAGGGCGCCTCGAAGAATTTGCTACGCTGAAGCATCCGAGACTTTTATGGATACGTCGCGAGACGCAGTCGAGTCATTAGAAGCTTCGTGATTTGGTTCACGTAATGTTCCCAAGAATGCTTGAATTCATTAGCTGAATCTTAAGGGGATTTATCATTGTAATGTCGCGCTCTTCATACGCCAAATCGATATTATTACTTGCTATTACGTTTTATTAATTTTTATACTATTTTTTAAAATATTGTTTTATTACGTCAATATTTTCGCAACGTTTGTATAAAGTTTATTATCTCAACACAGACTAGACATATATTAAAACAAATTGAACTAGCTATATCACGATTGTAACATGAAAAAATAACGAGGCAGGCCGTGGTTAAGACGTTGGCAGGGTCGCGAGACGACAGCCTGTATCGACCTCACCGAAATAAATTTGAGAAAGGACATTTTGAGAGACCCGAGCCGTCTTTCAAGTGTTAACGGGCTCGTTTCAAAGCGGGTTTCGTGGTATATCGTGTTGTTGTGTACTGGACGAACGAGCGAAGGAGGAGGCGAACATAACGAATGATACAACACAACGATACGTATAGACGTTGTTCGCAAATGTGTCCAAGTTAAGACGTCTCGGGGTCGTTGCACGACAGGCTTCGGCGACCTCGTCGAAATAAATTTCGCCTCGCCTCTCCACCTTTCCTTCCCGCGAATCCAACGACGACCTGAACACGTTGGGGTCGTGCGGGCACGATAGATCCTATACGGGCTCCAGAAGGAAGCTTTGATATCCAAAGTACCTTGTAATACGCGGAGGAGTAAGCATGCGCTGTCGCCGAAGAAAAAGAGTGCGACGGGTCAGCACCAGACGGATAACTCTTCGGGAATTTGGGAATGCCCGGTTAAACGAAGGAGGCGACCTCTACAAGCACTTTTCGTTACGCACAACACGGATTTCTTTCTGAATAATATTCTCCGAGCATATCACCGGCGGGAATGCAATCTCCATAAAACTGTTTCCGACCGAGGCTTGCAAAATTTGAGTTAAATCCTCCTCGTCTCTTGTCTATTTATCTTGCCTCCTCTCGGTATGCTCAGATGCTCGGGCACGTTCGGCCGACTGTGCACGTGGACGCGTGATAATCCCGGACGCGTCTGCTTGACTTTATGACGATCGAGTCAGCAACGAAGCGGGAAAGTTTCGTCAGTTCGGCGGTTTTGAAAATTTTCGGACGCGGTTGAACACGCAATTTTCGTCGAAAACCGCGAAGGAGAATGTGTATGTTTCAATTAAATTACGCGCGACTATTAGACGGACTTTTAATTATTAATGTGTGCTTCTCCCTCTCTCTTTTTCTGTCTCTATCTCGCAGTCTAAAAGTAATTATCTCCGCGCTCGCAGATGGCTCGTAGATTTGATGACTGTGTAGAAATTAGTATTAATAAATATTCAATGGGGGACTAAGTATGTATTCAAATTTTAGACGGGCGTAGCGGCACGTAAATGAAGCCCGCGTTCCCGACAGGTCATTCAAATAAAATTCTTGCGAAAGTTCAACCGTAAGATATAGTAAGATTTTATAACACGTCATAAATTCTTTATACATGACGTATATATACGTTTACGCAAATTTTATAACTTTATCGAATTTTCATTTTTTTTTTTATTTAAAATGATAAATATAATAGACAGATATTTTTGGTCGTTTAGTTCCTGTAATAAATGTACGTATGTATACAAGAACAGGTTCGAACTCACTTGAGCTTTACACGCAAGTAAAAAATCGTGACAATGGCCCGCCTGGACTTTACGAGGATCACGTTAGCGCGCGGAACATCGAACTCCTGTCCACGAAAGGTGAAGTATTTCAGAGACCGCCGGATCGCGCGCCACGTCAATAAAATGCACGTCGCTTAAACGACGAGGCTTTGTACCTCGAGGACCACCGTCATCGAGCGGCCCAAGTGGATCGTTTCGTTCGAGGGCGAAGGACGTCTCGATTTTCGCGGTTACAATGTCCTTACGCAGGAACGACATGCCGTTAGATAAACATGCCGTGTATTGCAAATCGCTATAAAGGATCATTAATAAGCCGCATCGGCCAGATATTTTGCTTCAACATCTGCTTGCAGGATTGTCTTGAGAAAAATAATGAAGATTGATGTTGCAAGAACATATTATTATAAATAAATACTTATATTGTATATTTTTTTGTCCTTTTCTCAATAAAAAAATATACATTTTTTTATATTTATTTTATATATCAATTTTTATATTCGAATAATCTGCAAGTATAAAAAATAATGACAACGCTTACAAAATCGCTTCTAATTATATATATATATATAATTTTGTCTCGAATAATCATGATGATAAGAACTGAGATTACTTCTCCAGAAGTGTTTCTACATGAAAGTGCTCTTATCGCATTCCCGAACATTCGTCGCGACGAGAGGTCGTCGCACTTTGATTCTCTCGCACGGTCGTTAACATCCGCCGTAAAACCGAAAATCTTGTATTATGGAATTAGTGAGATGATAGACCCGTCAATAACGGGTCGTGCCGGCTTAGCTTGGTCCTTCGAAGAACATGAAGAGGCGAAATGGAGACGAAGGAAGACGAAGACCGTGAGGTTGAGATTGTGGAGGAAGAAAGGAGAGTCGAAAAAAAAGAGGAGTCAAGGCTGACCCATAAAAACGTCAAACTTCCCCTAACCTAGAGAAACGTCTTCATTACCGAGGCTCGACTCCCATCGTGGGTAGGTCTGCTATACGAACGATGAATAGTGACTATGTATAGAGTCCCGGGAAAAAAAAGGACGAAGACGAGGGCGGACGGACCCTACGCGAGAGAAAGAGAGAGAGATTTCTGTGTGGGACCTTTTCGTGTGCACCGAGTGCCCTCCACGATGTTTTCTCGACTGACCAAACACACGAGGCGAACACACGGATTCTATTTCGGACGAACCGGGCGCGAAGTACGCGACTAACGGCGGAGAGGTGAGGACAGGGACTCTCCAACACTTGTGTTTTTACTCTCGTCGCCTTTATGGTGGATAAATCCCCGTACGCCTTTAGGGTAAATAATATCGCGCCCGTGAACAAGTATATTAGAACGAAAAATGACGCTTGCACGAGGACCACGCTCAAACATAATTATCGACTCGGCAGACTCAGAAGATTTTCTTTAGTGATTGTATACGATGACGGTTGTTCCTATACGGTCAGGTAAAATAGTTTAATTATTAACATTAGCACGTACATGTGTACTTATGTGTGAAAACAAGTGTTTATGTGTTAAGTGGTCCGCATTAGCGTTAGGATTCGAATCTGGAATGCTCTCAAACTCACAACATGTGCCTACGTTGTTTACGAATTTAATTAGTTAGATAAAAATAGAATCCTCTTGCTTGGAAATGATATCTCGATTATGACTCGAAATGAAGATATCTCTTATACGAGATATATCTTTTACACCGAAATAAATTATTAGAAACGCAACGCGCGCGTTTAAGATTCTCGACCTGGTCTATTACGAGTAAATTGAAATATTTAAATGTTGATTGAGAAATCGCGATTTAAATCGAGCGAGTCCCAAAATAATCCCGCCCGAAACGCGAGTCGCTCCCAAAAGAAAGTAACGCGAGTCTTCATGCTCCAATTCAAAGTAATTTGTTCGCTCTCTCTTTGCGAAGCGGCGCGCATTCGCTTCTAAAAATTAGGCGATCTCCTCCGGAGGTCCGCTGCTTTGTCACTTTGTGGCAGAGCCACAACGATACGCGTTCACGCACCCGCTCGCGGAAAGAAAGAGGAAGGAGCGTGTCCGAGGCTCCGTTAATAAAGCAGTCGACGTTTTAATGCCGTGACACGACAGGGTCTCGGCGAACGTCGGCTCTCTCTCTTCTTCCGCGCGAGATGAAGCGAGATGAGCCGGAAGAAGAGGGAAGGAACGGTTATAATTAAATCGTGCAATCAGCTGGCTAATTTGTCCTCAAGCGTATTAATAAAACTCGGCCCACCAGGCTTTCCTTTCCTCTCTTTTTCTCTTCATTTTTCTTTCTTCCCCCTTTTGCTCAATTCTTTCTTTTTCGCGTGTAATTTTTTCGTTACGTCTCTGCCTACGTAAGCGAAACTATTCTGATCGTTTCGCACTTTGCATCTCCGTTGACGGCGCCAATTTTTCATCTCCGATCCTAAACTTTCACTCTCTTTCTCGCGCGCGCGCGCGCGCTCTTCGAGTTATTTTTAGGATTTTTCATTAACTCGCGAGAAAGCTATTTAACGGTACATTAGGCGGCGTATGTACGCCATTAATACGCGTGTGTTGGTGGATAATAAAAGACGCGAGGTCTCGTTAATAGGCAGACACTGAGACGCGTTGCTTAAGCCGAGGGATCGTATCGGTTCCGTGAGCACGAAATGTCTAAATCAACGCTCGTCGCAGCGCGGAGATGGACCCCGAGAGACTATTTCACGACGTAAATAAGTGTATGTATTATTCATCATATAATTTAGAAAAATCTTTCCTCAATGGTAAAAGTCGACCAAACTGCGGCAATCATTTATTATAAATAATTAGTTTAAATACAACGTTTCGGTTGTCATTCGGCAGTCCTTTTCAAGTAAATCGATAAAAAGTTACATAAAAATAATTATAATTTTAATACATTTCATCGCAACAAATAATTATAAATTCATATACAAAAATATGTCACACACCAAACGTAAATGCATAATAAATTAATACAGTAAATCATATTCACATTGTTTTAATGAACAATGTAGAATTGACAGAAGTAAGCAAGAAACTAATTATTTATAATAAATGATTGCCAGTTTGGTTGACTTTTACCATTGAGGAAAGATTTTTATTAATTATTACTGGCGAACCTTAAGGATTATTATCTGATATAATTTATAATTAATGTACACGAGAGTGTCTTTCGCGACGTGTGTCGACTGAGACAATCGATCGCATCGCGCGGTATAATTCGGGAATTTGTAACGCGGTAAACATAATCCCATTAATAATTTATGCGACGAGCGAGGGGGTTAATAGTGAAATGAAGAATGAAATCATGAATAACTAAATTCAAATTATACTTCCATTCCTCGGCAATAATAACCGGCAATCTTCTTCCCACGCGAGCCCTTGATGAAAATTCAGGGACCGCGAATACAATAGACCATCTAATCGGGATTAAAACGGGCTGCATCTAAAAAAAAAAAAAAAAAAAAAAAACGGCGTCCAAATCGACGGGTCTCAATCATTAACTTTTTTTTAAGCGTATACATTCAAAAGCTAGTAATTTTGTAACTTTACCAGGGTGTCCAGCAAACTCAATGAAAAAAGTTCCCTGACTTTTTCAGATTTTCCAAAACCAGAAATTCATTTTCTCCCTGACTTTTTAGTATTATTTTTTCCAAATATATAATTTGCATATATCTATATAATAAATCAATTAAATGTTAAATCAGGAAATCCTTGAGATTACTGCATTATGTACGATAATCGAAACGAACTATAAACTATTTAAATAATCAAATTAACGAACGCTCTGTAGATGAATCGATTTTTAACAACACAAAAAATTAGCATACTGGGAGTATGCTAATTTTCAAGAAAAAGTTTATATTTATTCAATAAAAAATTTCAAATTATTGAGACAAATGTAGAATAATGTGAAAAAATCCAGATAAATAGTCAAATTTCCTCACTTTTTCCCGATTTATAAAATTCCCTGACAATAATAATGCGTATGTAAATAAGATTATACAAAAATGTTCAATTACATTGTTTTTCTTTTTTTTTTTTTTTTTTGTAAAAGCTTTAAATTCAAAGTATGATATTATCATCTTTCATCTCGAGGATACCTAATTAACTCACTCTTCTCTGGCTCGCCGGAAACAAGCAACTTTGAATTCTTCGATCTCCGATTTCGTCTTCCGAACGAGATGACGCCCGAATGCCGTCGAATTAGTCAGAGTCGCGGCAACGACGTGACGTGCGTCTGTCGTCTCGGCTGTCCGAAACCCCATGGACCGGTTTTCACAGCGTTCGCTCAATTGAGCGATACACCGTCGACCACACGTGCGCGCGAGTGCCTCCACCTTCCTTCGTCTCCGCCTCTCCCTACTATGCCTACTTCCTTTCCTTCCTCCCCTCTTTTTCACACATATATATATATATACATACGCATTCTCTCTTGTATATCTGGACGGAACCGATGCGAGAGTGCATCTGTAGTAAATAGAATTTCGTATGTGTCATCGATAAGTAAAGCAGTCCCAATAATTTAGAGCCCTCGATTTTTCATATATTTTCACGGTTCATTTTTACACGAAAAGCTTGGAATTTATTTAATTTTTATAATAAACGGGAGAGAATTTGTTTGTTTGCTGTGTAATTCAGAAATGTAATAAAGTTTCTCTTTTCGATTAAATTTACATACACATTCTTTCTTGCAACTGGATGGAATCGATGCGAGAGTGATCTGTAGTAAATAGAATTACATACGTGTTATCGATAAGTAAAGCCCTCCCAATAATATAGAGCATTCAATTTTTCATATATTTTCATGATTAATTTTTACACGATTCGTGTTATTATTTTACTCCCTTTCAATTGCGGATGTTTATGATTTGACAAGCTTGGAATTTATTCAATTGTTTCTTTTTCATTCATTCTGTATAATTTAGAAATGTAATAAATTTTATTTTTTGATTATAAAAGAATTGGATAAAAATTTTGGTGAAAGGTGATACCTATAATAAAATTGCCACAAATTAATTTAGATTTATATCGTGAAATAGTTAGGTTCAAGATGGGAGAAAGTCGACGCGTAAACCACCAGTGCTCATACACACACTTGGAATAGACCCGCATTATTTTCTCGCATAAGAGATACCGCTAAATGCAGCGTGTGTGCAAGGAAATGTGGACAAAGTGAGAGATTTAAGATGCGCGTATATGCCAGCATTAAAACGCTATCGCTCTACAGAAATTACTACCTTGCCAGACGATAAACAATAGATGCAAGAATTACTCTGAACTTTCCCTTTATTCACGAAAAATATTATATATTTTTTTATTATATATATTTTTGAGTGATCTTAATTATATAAGAAGTAAGTCCTTTCATTACACATATAATATTATATATTAAAATGTATCATTATATAAGCGAATCGAATATTATTTTATTAGATATGGAACTCATCAGGTTAAGTGGTTTTCAAGAAAGGTTGAGAATCATCGTAACCTTTAGTTCCCTCTCGGTTGTCGAAAAACGATTCGCACGATTCACGCGATCGCGCACAACAGTATGTTCCCGAGCGCTTCCGAGAGGAGAGAGCGAGTGCAAGACAGGAGCACTGACAGATCGGTCATGACTTCATGACAGCGCAAGACGGTGCATCGAGAGAGGCAGGCCGTCTCTCACACGGATCTCGGTGACTACCACATAGTCAAACGCGTAACTAAATGGGCGGCGAACCTATGTAAGCGAATGAAGAGAAAGAGAGAAAGCGTTCTCGCGTGCGTATCACCCTGTACAGGGATCCGAGAAGGAACCATCAGGGAGACGAAGTAAAAGAGCGAAATACGGCGAGGAAAGAGAGAAAGGGAGACGAAGACTAAAGAGGGAATGTGGGAGAGAAAGAGGGACAGAAAGAGAGTATATAGTGCACATAGCAGTGCCCGTAGCATAGGGGAGTGCCTTGGTTGGCAGGAGGACGTGGACCACCCACACGGTGCCGCGGGACCACCGTGCTAGCCCACTGGCATACATTAGGCTCCGCATGGCTCCCCGAAAACTATACCGTGGCCCGCGCCACGATCGGGTCCGCTGCTGCTTCGCGGCCGTTAGGTATTTTGATACAGTCGACACCCGTTTAATTAGCATTCGATACGGACGCCGCGGGACGAACTGCCGGACGATCTGCGCACGAGTGTTTCTCTCTTGTGGGTTCGTATTATATTGTCTCTCTTTTTCTTTCCTCGCTGCGACCCTGACAGGGTGTCTATAGTAGACTCGATGACAAAAATTTTTCTCACTTTTTTAGATTTTCTTCAAGACTAGACATTCATTTTTTCCCCGACTTTTTAGTATTGCTTCTTCCAAATATATAATTTGGATATATCTATAGGATAAATCAATTAAATGTTAAATCCTTGAGATATTTTTGTTAACGATGAAAAGGTTCAGAAGTTAAAAAAAAAAAAAAAAAAAAACAGAAATTTAATTCAATTATACAATCTACGTTATGTACGATAATCGAAACAAATATGTCACTATAAACTATTTAAGTAATCATCTTTTTTATTTATATTATATCAAATTTTTTAGTTTTGTCTCTACGAAACACATTGAAATAAAATACAACGCTGTAGATGAATCGGTTTTTAACAACACAGAAAATTAGCGTGCTGGGAGTCAAGGAAAAGTTTATATTTATTTAATAAAAAATTTCCAATTATTGAGACAAATATAGAATAATGTGCAAAAATCCAGATATCAGATTATAAAATTCCCTGACCGCTAGACTAGATTTCCGTGTTTCCTTGGCCCGAGATTTTTTTCAACCGAGACAATTCGATTCCTAAGTAAGTTCGAGAGAGAGAAAACTCGAATAAATAGAGTATAATAATCGATTTCGAGAAAAAACCATTATACGCGTCGGATTGAAAAGGGAATTGTGTAAGCCTCGTTCCGCGGAATCTTTCGGGATGTTATACGTGACTCAGACGCAGCTCGCGATCTCCTTGAAGATCCTAAGCTCTCGTCCTCGCGCACGATCGTAGCGTGACATCATCCACGTTTCAGGTCAGTGGAACGAGAGATGAATTGACTCGTCAGCGTCGATGCCACTTTTTTAACTCGTGCCGATGAAATCACCAGAGCGCAGTGCTCCTCCTAGAGGGTGGGCTAACAGTGATAAATTATACGGCCGGAACGTCTTTTTCTCTCCTCTCCCGGCTACTCTCTTCCCTTTTTTGGATATCAAAAATGCGGCTACTCCTCCTATCCCGACTGCGTATCGCAGAACGGACCTGTGCGGATGTTAGTCACGATTCGCGGGATGACTCGTTTGTGCCAGAAACAAAATTTATTTATCCCGCTCGCGACGCAGAAAAATATCTCGCACGAAAGACGACGCTTATATAATCATAATTGATTAAATATAGGAACGATATATTTAATTCGACCCAAACTAATTTTTCTTGACTACCATATACCACTAGTGTGGAAATAAAATAAAAATTTTTCTTGGCTAGTTTGGGTCGAATTAAATATATCGTTCCTATTTTAAATACCACTAGCGACGTTTTAAGTATTCAATTTGATTTTATAATTGATTAAATTAATTAATACGATATTGTATGATAATTGATTGTACTAATTGATGAATTAATAGAATTGATTAAGAATATCTTCGTTCGCATGTTGCGTTTATAACTAACGTGGCAATTTGACTCGTTCGTTACATAATTTTTTGGACAAACGATAAATGATACGGAAGGATCGAAAATTTTGCGAATTTAAGAAGAATTTAATGAGATACTTCGGCGTGCAATCGTTATTTAATAGTATCCGTAGGGCGATCCACGAAGTTTTTGCCTTTCGATGATTGACTCGTTCTCCGCGATAATTTCCATATTTCTTTCTTTATTTTGGTCGACAAATGCGGAAACGCACGGTAGTCTGCAATTAAGCACGCGATTTTATATACGCACCTCAGTTTAAAATTACTATCTCCATAATAATTATATACTTGGAGTACTGTTTTTATTATATCGCCGCTAACGAAACTCTTTATACACATATAAAAGGCAATAAGAGCTAATTATGTTCTTTCATTAATATTTATTTGTGGAAAAAGATTTATAACATAAAATATTAGACAGAATTAAATTCGAACGTTTCGGTTGCCTTTTTCAACCTTCTTCAGCGCATCATTTAAAATTAAAGATTAATAGAAATCAACAATCACAATTATTCATAACTGTCAATATAATAAAACTATACAGAAACACAGTTATTCGCATAAAACTACGTCAAGCTATTTTTTTTAAAAAACGAAATCAACGCATTTTTAAAGCATGAGCATTTTTATATATTCTATTCCTCGAATCGTCATTCTATATGTAATTGTCGCGAAACAGATCTCTCGCTAATTGTTCTCTAATCTTTACAGTCTCTATCTTATATTATAACAACTCTTAAAAAAAAACTCTTGATAAAAATATTTTCACTAAATCCCTTAACTAAACGATAAATACAGAGCCTTTATCGCCAGATTATTCCCCGACACTTTCGCGCTTTTATTCTCGCAAATCATGCGATTAGCGATAAATTAGCGCTATACACTTCAAAAACGAGGGAGGCCATCCACGTCGTAAATGTTGCTTAATTATAGTTCAGTTTGCGCAATCTCTTTCGCTACGCCATTAACGAAACTCAAGTACGCGATTCGCAATAAATCCCGTACTTTAGAGAGCCCAGGGGAATAAAACGTTTGCACACTTTCGTGCGGCAATGGCGATTTAAACTTCGACCTGCCGCGCCGCGGATACATTCCTCCCGCATTATTCTGAGAAAGGCAAAAATGCAATTTAAGACTCGCCGCGGACTCTGCCTCTGCAACGCGAAATTAAGCGGCGATTTCGACGAGTTCGTGAATTTACGCGGCCCTTAATGCGACGTGTGCTCCCGCGATCGTTACTCAGGATCCGTCAGGGGTGGCCCGTAGAAGAGAGAGAGAGAGAGAGAGAGAGAGTCGGGTTTCCGCCTTAATGATGATTAACCTGCCCATCGGTCGCGTTTTGCGCCGCCAGCCTTTGGCAAGGACACAGAGAGGCCAAAGCCTCTCCCGCGCGATAAATATTTCGTTCCCGGAGAACCTCCTATAACGAGCCGTCCTCTTGTTAATCGGGAATATTGTATTTTACAGTGACGCTTAATTGCCGGCCAACGTAATTACGGGGGCGTTTATATGAAACTCCGTTCGCCTTACACACGCCGTGTCGTGTAATTGATTGGAAAATGAAGGCGCAGACTCTCCTTCCTATATATAGGTATATCCTGGTCATATTACGTTGTACTTGCGCGATTTGGGAATTTTCAATTAAAATTATCTCGAGGATACAATAAGAGTAAAACACTTTAATATTTCGCTCTACCGAATTCACCGAATTCCGCGATACAGTTATGAGAGTTTAAACGATCGTTGCATTCCGGAAAGTGAGATAATCGGTTTTTTTTCCTTTTAGATGCGATAGCCGCACTCATTCCCAATATTCCTACTTGAACCAAAATTTTTCTCACGTCATTTGTTCCCTTGCAATTTTCAGGGTTAATAATTCGTGAAATTAAGGTATTGTAGTTCTATATCGTTTTTCACAATTCTTACGAATTTTTAGAAATTTTAATATGTTGTAGACAGAGTTAATATCTATCGATTACGAAATTTAGAAGTCGATTCACCGTTTAGTTTAACAGTTATTTACAATTAAAAATAGCATTTTTTCTATACACCACGTGAAAGGATGGCATTTTCATCACACATTTTAATATATAACAATAGAACGGATCTTATGATTTTAATAAAAAACCAGTGGGGTATACGATATGAGTGCGGGATTATTAAAAAAAAAAAAAAAAATAAATTTTTTCCATCGTTTAGTTTCAAAGATATTACTTTTTAAAGAAATAAATTTTTTTCCAAACGGAACATGGAGAGAAATTGCAACGATGATGTGTATTCATACATGATCTGTTTCTATGTGAAGAGGTTCAGACTGTACAGACTCAACTAAAATTGTTGCTACGGTAACATTGTATATAAACGATGAATTTCCTTATCGATTAGAGGCGAAACTTTTAGTTGATATTGTAGCGATAGAACTACCTTAATTCACCCGTAACGATCAGCTGTTTGATCTCCGTCGCGGTCAATTTGATTAGATTACGATTCCGACGAGAGAGAACTATTCGCGATGTTGAAAAAGCACAGACAGAACGGTCAGTCTCGTCTTAATCAAGGGACCCATTCCGCCGTTACCAATCGCAATCTGCATCGACGGTGGCGCGCAGAACCGGATATCGGCCTACAAGACTTCCCGTCCGTGCCGGGATAATATTTTTTTCGCGCTGGGAGAGATATTGCCCTTTATTAACGGCCGACAACCGCGCGGGACGACTTTGTAATGTTTCCGCCGTAATTAAGAACGTACGTATGGTTTATCCGGCGAGTGTATATATATATGTATGTGCGTGCACGAGCGCATGCAGACGTCGGGCTTAACGACGTACAACATTATTAGGAGAGCGCGGCTAAATGGGTATCGGACCGAGATGGGAATGAAATTAAGAGGACTGCTTCCGCGAATTCGATCTTTTCGACGATAAAAAAAATACGAGAAAGATCGAAGATAGTCGATTTTTAATTTTCGATATTAATTAATTATTTTCAATGATATATCATTTCCCTCAATTGCGAGTATAATAATGTAGAAATTCGAAACGGATTAAATCGCGAAATAATATAATTACTGAATTGAAAGGAAGGATAGAGAAACGTTTTGTGCGATTGTTATATACATGTATAGAATTAGGAAATTAATTACTTTCGCATTTCACGCTATGAGAATCCCCCGGATTAATATTCTCTCCGCAAAACGTATTCATTTGTGACGGATGCTGCATGCGCGTCCTAGATTCACGAATATTATGTTCGCTCCGCGTCGCTTGTTATCATCATCATTTAATTAGAGGAAAATCATTCCCCTTCCGCGCGGTGTGAAATATTTACGGGCCGGTAAATTCACCCGTGGACGATATATCATTCGTGAGTGACGCGACTTGCGATTTGCGGAGAGACGCGGCGATAAACCGGCGAATTTAATTGCGATTAGGGCCCCGGCGTAAAAGAGGAGAATCGGCGGACGTTCTCGTCGCCGCCGTCGTCGTCTTCGCATATTTCATAATTATCCTTGTGCGAAATTGCCGTTTTGTAAACACACGTCCGTCGCGCGGAGTCGCACGCAAACGCCACGGAATGATGCACACACGATCACAGAAAAAAAGGAATCCTTGATTCAAGTATATTTTTATTCTTGAACGCTATTTGATTGATTTAAGCATAGAATGCTCTTTGTAATTACAAATTTTCATTTGCCTTAATAATAAATAAGTTTGTGTGATTATTTTATCCTTAAGATATATTCTGGTTTTAAAAATCGCATATGCTAAAAACAAACTTAGTTATATTTTTAAGTAAATTTCAGCTTCAAACAAGAATATTTTGCACTTTGTTTTAAGGATAAATTATCCTTTATCCAAAATTATTTATATTTGGCGCTATTATAAGGATAAAATATACTTGAATCAAGGCATATTTGCATTCTCTCAAGGATACTGTTTTTTCTGTGATGTAAAAGTACACCGATTTTTTTCAGTGCACTAAAACAATTTATTTAATTCGAATAAGTATTTATTTCAATACTGCCAAATGAATCATTTATTTGAAACTAATAATATTAATTTGATATGAAAAATATTTATTTGATATAAGAAAATCCTTTTCAAAACACAGAAAAAAAGGAATCCTTGATTCAAGTATATTTTTATTCTTGAACGCTATTTGATTGATTTAAGCATAGAATGCTTTTTGTAATTACAAATTTTCATTTGCCTTAATAATAAATAAGTTTGTGTGAAGTATATTTTATCCTTAAGATATATTCTTGTTTTAAAAATCGCATATGGTAAAAACAAACTTAGTCACATTTGAACTATTAGAATTATTATATATACTTGAAAGTATCGTTTATATCCGGTGCTCACTTGTCACTTGTTCTTGCAATAATTATAAATAAATTTCAGTTTCAACCAAGAATATTTTGCACGTTGTTTTAAGGATAAATTATCCTTTATCCAAAATTATTTATATTTGGCGCTATTATAAGGATAAAATATACTTGAATCAAGGCATATTTGCATTCTCTCAAGGATACTGTTTTTTCTGTGATGTAAAAGTACACCGATTTTTTTCAGTGCACTAAAACAATTTATTTAATTCGAATAAGTATTTATTTCAATACTGCCAAATGAATAATTTATTTGAAACTAATAATATTAATTTGATATGAAAAATATTTATTTGATATAAGAAAATCCTTTTCAAAACACAGAAAAAAAGGAATCCTTGATTCAAGTATATTTTTATTCTTGAACGCTATTTGATTGATTTAAGCATAGAATGCTTTTTGTAATTACAAATTTTCATTTGCCTTAATAATAAATAAGTTTGTGTGAAGTATATTTTATCCTTAAGATATATTCTTGTTTTAAAAATCGCATATGGTAAAAACAAACTTAGTCACATTTGAACTATTAGAATTATTATATATACTTGAAAGTATCGTTTATATCCGGTGCTCACTTGTCACTTGTTCTTGCAATAATTATAAATAAATTTCAGTTTCAACCAAGAATATTTTGCACTTTGTTTTAAGGATAAATTATCTTTTATCCAAAATTATTTATATTTGGCGCTATTATAAGGATAAAATATACTTGAATCAAGTCATATTTGCATTCTTTCAAGGATACTGTTTTTTCTGTGATGCATTAAAGTGCGCGACGCGTTCGCAAAGTTACGCGAATCGCCGGGTTGATGTCGGACCATAAGCGAGGAGAGGCAATTGCCTTTTACACATCCTCGCTCTCATTTTCCCCCGTTTCGCGAGCGGGTGCTATTACGCGTCTCCTAAGAATCACCCGTTACCTTTCTCCGTGTGTGTAGGTATGTGCACATTGCATATTGTGCATCGCATGTGCACCTGTGCACGCTCGTCGAAACTATCGATCGACGACGGTGCGATATTATGTAGCATGCAACAGTCGTCCGGTGCATTTCTTTCTCGAACGAGCGATCTCGGATTGAGAGGAGAAGCTGCGCCGACGAAAAACTGGTGTACTTATGCTTTTTCGCGTCTGCACGAAATTTATGACCCATACGCCGTAAGATTATCGGACGTAGTCTTACGTCAAAAAGGGAGCCGTTGCGTCGTCGCTTCCGCGAATATCCGCGATATCTCTCGTCCCGCTATTCGCGGATAACGGCGTCTTATTTACGGCATAAATACAGAGAAGGTTGTCGCGCGAGTCGATAATTGCCTTAACGTATCGCCGGAACAAATTTGACCAAGATTTATTCTATGGGAATTTCACATTTCGAGTAAAAAAAATACAACGCGTTCAATCTATTGTCTTTTCACGGCATAAGTGATTATTAGACGCGATAATGTTTTTTTTTTTTAAATTCTGTAAAAATAAATGCATCGATTGTTGAAATCGTTCGTGGCATTTTAACAGCATTTGGAATCGATTCGCTTGGAACAGAAAGACCCGACCCTTAAGGATCGCGCCGTTCCATCCGGTCTCTCTCGGAGGAGAAGCCATCTCCGCCGGTCAGGAGAAATTCCAGCCATACTTGGAATCGAAACTGGAGTCATTAGCACTTCTAAGTCCATCAGCGAGAGGAAAATGGAGAAGAGGCGGTGAAAGCAAGAATGGCGCGAGCGTCGACTGTCAGAGAAGTGTTGGCAACTCCGTGAGAAGAGAGGGTGTATTAAAAGAGGAACAACGAGTTTAATTAAACACACTTAATTAACTCTAATGTATGACAGCGAGCACGTACGAAAGGAACGATCTCCTTTCTCTCTCTCTCTCTATTTCTCCCTTCGTCTAGATGCACATAGCGCACACGTTGTCTACAGTTGTACGTCGAGCAGTAAATGGTTTTGTACAACACGTGCTCGACTCCTGGAAGCCGATCACATCGGTGACTATCGTTGCGATCGTTGCACTCGCAAAGCGCTTTTCTCGGGGAAAATAAAGAATACACTCGCTTGCATTCCTTGAGATAGAAAATTGCTGCGCGAAAGAAAAGGAGATACTTTCTCGCGCACTTAACATTCTATTTTATTGATCTAATAAACCGATAAACACGCGAAACGTGATATTTGACACTTTTCAAAAGTATTTTTTATCTATTGGTAATTTGTGTATCGCCTCAATCGTATTATAGAAACAAATCAGTTGTAGCGCGATTAAACGTGTTTAATTAATTTTAATTTACAATCTTTGGAATAATAAAAATAAACGACTTGTCCCCCGTGATCGAAAGATACATAATGTTTATCAAGTTATGTTAATTTCATTGCACAAGGAAAAGCAAAATATTCCGTATAGGATACAGACGAGCCTCTTTTGAATTTTCTCGATATAAACATACATAAGCGTTGTGTCAATATATACTAGAATATATGGAAAATATATAAGATAATGAATATAATTATGGATCATAAAGAAGATTATCAGACAGGAGCCATCGTAGTGCTGTTAATAAATAATTTATCAAAGCTAATTTCAACGTATTTATACATAAATCTAACATGTAACGAGAAATCGTTTCTATGGGTTTTAATTAATTCTACTTTTCTGTGCAGCTTATCGCACTGCTCACAGTTTATGATTGTATCCAGTCTATATATAAAATCCAAACATAAATGCACTCGGCCCGGGTAAATGGCTTATGTCATAATAATCGGAAATGGATAACTCACTACGTTCAATCAAAATCTCATTACTTTTATTGCACGAAAATAAAAAATATATTATTCATTTTTTTCTGCAATATAATCATGAAGATATGCCATACTATGAAGAGCTCGAAAATTTTCCTAGCGATTAAAGACAAAGAAAGAATGATTATTTCAAATGGAAACCACAGGATTTTAACTACTAGTCTGATTCTTTTTTGAAAATAATAAACAGAGAAACGAAGTGGTCGGCATTATTTTCGGTCATCTGGTGGGACGATTTCTTATTATGTGATGACATGTGTTTTATCTCAGATTTATCACCATTTCTTTTCGATCATAAAGAACGACCCATAAAATATAATCAGCAACGTTAGCAACCATGTCGACATGATACGCTATTTAAGGGAAATTATTCTAGTTGGAAACCCCATAGAGCAGAAGCCATATTACGAAACAGATGCCTCGTTTGGGAAAACTTTTCAGGTCACAGAATATAGGTATTTAGACCCACCCTAATGGTTACGAACAAAAGAATTGGGATCTGGCCACTGAAGGTTTGTAAGGTGTCTCACACCAATTGGGGGATGTGCCATAGCAAATTGAAATTTTCCACTAATATTTTAATGTGATCCCTTAATCTTTGTAGGTAAAACGTGTCTCTTTCCAAAACATATCTCCTTTCTGTGGCTATGTACATCGAATATGGCTACCGCAACCAATAAACTGCTGCACCGGTTGTGGTGGTGGTTTTGTAAAAGAATGGCTGACATTTATATCCTTCCGGCAGCAGATGGTAAATAAAAGTTAAGGGCTATACTAAGTTGTCCAAGCGTCTAAATGCACGTCGCAACACAATTGAGAATAACATTGTAGCAAATAAGTACAGCGAAATTAGTAACAACTTGAAGTCAAATCAGCAATAATCAAATTTGTTGAGATGATGTGCTTAAATATTTTTCAACTCATAATTTTTCTTCCAAAGTGCGTTAAAGTGCTACATTTTTTCAACTACACTTTTATTAATTTATTGAATTTTATTATTTACTAAATTAATTCTAATGTTCTATAATTCATGTATGCGATGGAATATTTTTTATTTACCATTTTATGCAGATATCTAAGGAAGTAAGCTATTTATTAATAAGTAAATTTTACTACAACCATAACATATATTATAAAAGAAAAATATCTAAGACGTTTCGTCTCTCAAAGCCGATTTCATGTCGGAGGAACAAAGAACCTGGCGGTTTGTACCGCGCGGCGCATTCTGGTTTATGCGGTTCGAATAATAAAAGGATATATGCATGGAAAAAAGGGCAGAAGAAAAAGGGAGTATAAGAAAGAGAGAGAGAAGGGTGAAAAGAGATTTAAAGCCGACCAGTACTTCATATTCGAGCGAAGGTGCCACGACGGAAATAGGTATCTGAAAATCGAGAAGCACGAGATACCACCTCGCACTTCGAACTCAAAAGAGCGGATGGGTGAGAAAGGGTGAGAAAAAAGAAGAGAAGAGCGGCTCAAAGAGAGCGGAGGAGTCGAAGGAGGATGGGTTTCGCGGCGGCTCGTCGTAACTCAAGTCTAGTTAAGGGAGCTATAATTCAGGGGATAGCACCAGGTCCTCAAACGGCCCATAAATTACGGGCTTTTAATTTCGCGATATTAACGGGACGATCGGACGAATGCTGAGACGAGCGCGATTCTTAAACGCACCTCTTTTCCTCTCGCGAGCACGTCAACCGCCAAAGAATCAGCCTCGATTCTACTCCTACAAGCATCCCTCTCATTAACTCGCTTATACCACGTTATCGCAAGTAATATTTCTATGGTCGTCGTATAGATTTCTACAAACACATTTTATTCGAATTTTCTATTGCAACTGTGTGAAGCTTTCAGTTGAAAAGAGAGAGAGAGATATTGTTATTTAATTCAATTTTTTATTTAATTTTTTTTTAAAGTTTAAACTCCGCTCTTTCCGTTGTTTACTATCTTAAAAAAATATTAGCGTCTTTGCGCGCCTACGAAACTTATATTTAACGTTATCATTCGTTGTAACCATATTTTTAGAGAAGCTGTGACTTTTGTATATAATATCGGCAATTTGAAATTATGTTCGCCGTGAACGTGAATAGACATTGTGCATTGTTTGTATTACCTACGTCAATGTTCACCTGTTATTCGTACACGGCGGATACAACGGAGGAACGATCTTTCTCATGCTGAGTTTAGTATAGATACAAAAGAGTTCTAAAAAAGGATATATTCTCAAGTCCTGGCACGCCAAGATAAATATCTCTTTATATTGCAATAGCACACGTGTAAGCGATTTGCAAAATTTCACCACACCTGTTATATATTCTCGGCTTGTGTGCCGAGAAGATATGTATACTTTAGACTTTATAAAGAGTATCGTAGGTAGGAACAGTATTTTCTTTGCTAATGTGTTATATAACGTCCCGGATTCTCCGCTCTTACTTTCATCTACGAGTCATTTGACAAAGTCAAAGTTTATTTTTTCCCCGCTATATAACGATGCATTTTTTATAGCTGTCTGGATAAAGTTTACGGCGACATCGATGAAACACTTTTATTTTATACAAGACATTTTATATATAGACGATAGACTTTTTATATCTTTGATAATTTCTCTTATTATAACTTTTTAGAACTAGTTATAATTCTCGTGTGCTTTGCAGCTTTCACACAATTTCGCTTTATAAGTTATTAATAATAGTTTTTTTTGTCGAAAACTTCACGTTTTCTCTTCAACGAGCCAAATAAAAATAATTAAGATATAATTCTTAAAAACAAGTGTTGATAATATACATATATTAAAAGATAATTCATGTTTTTTTATAGATAAGATGTTTCATATATCTTTGCTAAAGTTATTTATACATGACGATAAAGTTATTTATATGTGACGATAAAAAAATTAAAATATTAGACTTGAAAAACAGGTAGTATTATAACTTATATCTATTCCTAAATCATCTTTATTTATCACCATGGGAGGTTGTTACACCGGTTTTATTATGATATATTATATTAAATATCATTGATCCTTTAAGTATGTACAGGAAAAACATTAGCACCGAACTAAGCTTCCGCTTATTTATCTAACTGCGAGTTGTATTTTTGTCGAAAGAGAAATTCGCTAAAAGATATTTCGAACAGTCAATTTTCGCTCGATGTCAATTAATTCGACCGATTTGTATTGATTGCCGTTATTAATTGATGTAATACCTATTCTCCGTGCGGCAAACTTCGAATTCGCTTTAATTGCGCTCGTAGGCAATCAAAAGTTTATAATGAAGTGTTCGTCCCAGGAATTCACGGTAGCTTTGGCTGAGGGCTTATCGTACCGCGCCACGATAATAAAACCGTTCCCCGCCGCGACAATTATTTAATGGCTCATTATCGTGACGACACTCTCCTGCCTTTGCACGGTCCTCATCCCGCGAATTGCTCCGTTCTCCATTCGGATTCGCATAATTAATTCGGACGCGAGAATTCGTTAAACCGTCTCTCTCGCTGAAACCTTTTCGAGATAACATCGGCGGGTAGCAAGTTATTTAAAAGAAATTCTGTCGCGGCACACGCATTATTCTTCGTCGGCGTAATTAACCCTAGAGCGCCGGGTTTTTCGATGCCGCCAGACATTCAGAATCGCTTCATGATCTACATATCTTGAATTTCGTGAGAAAATTTGCAAAACTCCGAGAGATTGCTAAATATTCAATGTTTGCTGTATGTCATACATGTATATATATATTTACTTTTATTTTACAAATATATGTAATGTCATACTAAAATTTAATTAATTAAATTTAAATCAATTTTATCGCGGAGAAAATATATTATAGTGAAAATGACGCAATTAAATAATTTTTATAATCGTGGAATATGCTAACACATGTAAAAGAGAAATGTGTTATATTTTCTAAAGAATTATTGTGACTTTTCGAAATGCATAATTATAATTTTTATAAATAATAAATATTCCAATGTCATTATATTCCAGCTTTGCAATAAATGTTGTAAAAGAGAATATATATTTTTCATATAATCTGTGCTGTAAAACTTTCTTCGCGTATTTTAACGGAAATATGTAAAATATATGTTTAAGCTGTGAAAGACTTTAATTAATTATATATTGAAAATTCAATATTAAATTTAGTTTACTGGCAAGAAAAGCATATAGGTACTTTGTCGGGGTATCGTTAATGACTCGCGATTCACGCGATCGGCTGGTCCAGAATGAAGTCATAAACTCTGTAGCAGGTGCGCGATCCGATGCTTATCTCTCCTTTGCTCGGAGGCTTAATACCAAACTAACAAAATACCTTTTTGCTCTTACTTTGTTTAAACGCTCAACAAGCTTATAATGAAGCGACAAGAAGTTACGAGTGCTAGCCAGGCATGTATCGTTCGCATAAGTTGTTGTGTTTTATTTTGCTTATGTATAGTTTCATTGCGCTGATTTCGCAATCGAATAATTTGCAATGTACATTCAACTGCGTAATATATATATATTTTTTATTTATATTTCTCAACAATGTAGGAGTCGGTTCTAATTAATCGTTTTCTCGGATCAAAAGTGCGATAAAAATATACGGAATCGTAATAAACGTGTTCATCTTAACGATGCATATCTGTCTTTACGCGGACACCTCTTATACAGCTGTACGCGTCCACGTGCCACGACACTGCTTTGAATTTTTGCCGGTGCTCATTTTCATATTCATTAGACCGATCTTTGGATTAGCATGCTAATTGCAGTAATGAGCCGTGGCATAATGCGAAAACTGTTATGCTCTTTTATCTGTGTCAGTCAACCGCCATACATCACCGTCCAACCGTTGCACTTGATTTCGATTGCAATCTCATGAAAAGTTGTTCCATCGGCTTTGACCCATTTAATTATAATTAGCCACCACGGCTCCGCGATATATTTCTTTTCTGCTTGTACGTTACATTTGTGTCTCGAGATAATACAATCGCGCCTCTTTTGTAAGATTGCAATTTATACGAGCGAAGTGTGAACATAAAATAATATTTATTTTTAATGATTTTTTTTAAAATTATTAATTGTTCAATATGAAATTTATTAGAGTTTATGTATTATTTATCAGTATTATTTCAATAGTGTATGCACAACGTAAGCGAATGTTCTTTCTTAATATCGCGATAAATAAATTCTTACATCACTTTATGAGAATTACCCTCGCATAATTATAGCCAAGGTATTAATTAAATTTAAAGTAGTCGCAGTATTTATAATTCTCTTCACATACATATATACAGATTGAATATATGTAGTTTACAATATAACGAGAAATCGCATTTGAAATATATGTTGCCTCGATCGTAAAATAATAAGAATAATTGATAATTAATCCGTAAACTGATAACTTTTTATGAAAATTGACGGTCTTAATAATAATTTCTGTTCATGATAATTCATCACACAAGTAGCTACTCGGTGAACATTTAATATTTATTTTAGAAATTCTATTTGTGGAAAATATTGGTTATATATTTTAATATTTTACTTGTGTTTTTTCGTTTTTTTTTTTTTCAGAAATCTAGAGGTAGATTATTAGAACCGCGGTTAAAAAAAAGACATTACGAAAATATTCGCTTTTCCGAGCTCCGTCATCGACCTCCCAACGTTCAAGGTTAAAAAGTGGTTGGGTGTAAAATGCATCGCATTATTACCGGTACGTATGTATAATAAGTACGTAGGCCTCCGTTATAAAGTCGTGTAACACCTGTTAGGGACCGCCGTAATTTCGCGCGAAAGTAATTCTATATTCGTCCGCTAATGCGCCTCATTGATTTACTGGCGAGTAAGTACTCGGTTTCCTTCCGAGAAGCTAATCAGGAAAGAGGAATCCGATGTTGCGTTTCGCCGCGGGATGATTTCCCTTTTGTGACGTGCCGAAGAAGCGAAAAGGGCATTCTGACAATTTCGTGCTGGGTAATTTCGAATAAGAGTAAAATCTCGTATTTGTGTGTTTCCCCCGTAATAAGGTACCGCACAAAGTGCAATTCTCCGCGGATGTGGAAGACAATAATTTCTCTCTTAAAGTCACGCAGATGACGTTTAACGTAATATTAGGATACTTATCGTTCGATCGGGTAATTGAAGAACGAGAGATTATTACGAAAGACTGCTGGAATGTGTTATATATATATATATATATATATATATATAAGTATATGTGTTATTATATAAATAACGTTCACACATCCTAAATTATTTCACGGAAAAATATACCTTTGAGGGAAAAAAATCCGAGTGGAGAGAAGGAGCAAAAATATGATTTCCCACAGCGAGACATATTGCGCGAATAAATTAATAAATAAAATAAAAACACGCTCGCTGTGTTCCGTCGAATCCAACGATGCATAGCAGTTAATTTCGCTGTCCGGCATCGCAACGGCACGCAATAAACCATATGACACTCGACGTCGGGCCCTTTAGGGTTAAACAGATACGGTCGGGCGCGTCGCGGAAGGTAACACACGTATATATACACTCGGCAACGCAACAAAGTCTTCGCAATCTCTGCGAAAATGAAAAACCGAGCTTCATCCAAGGAGAGAAGGCAGAATCGTGCAGGCGGACGCGCATCATCTCGTTCGGTTCATTCATTCATAAATGAGCTGGCGCCGCGGTTCGTACGATTCCTCGATCTAGAGAGAGAGAGAGAGAAAAGACACGCACCCCCGTGCGCGTGTACGCACGCAATGCTTATTCTGACGTGCATGCGCTGCGAGGCAGGTGTGTAGGTGTACAGATCGGTCCGCGCGATCGTGTAGGTGCGCTCGTACGTGTCGCGGACGAGCGTGTGTACGAGTGCGGCGTAAGCCGGTCTACTTGGGTGGTCCGTCGAAGAAGGGACCGCACGCAGCGGCTTGCTCCCCACCAGAAAAACCGCGCCGTCGTTCGCCCTTCTCCGTTCAAACAGGTCTCGCACACTCCGGCGAGAGCCGCCCGATCTCGTATACGGGCGCGCACTGACCGTCACCTCCGTGTGCGCGCGAGCGATGGCTGGAATATCTCTCAATCTGGCGGACTGAATTCCGGTATTTACCAGAGCGAGGGGAAGGAAGGACTAGCCTCCTAAACGCACGCACGCATGCATGCACGCATGCACTTCTGCACTGACAGACGGGCGGACGATGCGAAACTCGCTTCGGGCTTCATTAATTAAGTTAAGTGTGACTTTATACGGCGGACGAATGTTCGCTGAATTTAGATTAACGCGCATTCTTGGAAACAAAATTGTGATATTATGCTGAGTTTGTTTCAACTTATGAATTTTTTGAGTTTCTCTGATTAATATCTATTTGTTCGATTAATTTTACTATATACGTACGTATTAATATTTTTCGGGTAGAAGCTACGCGGTTAAGAGTTCGACTATAATCAAGGGACGTCAGGTTTAATTAAGAAACGCTCTTCCGATTGAATAATTAATCGAGGATGTTTTTTTTGCCTAATCCGTTTATGTATATACAATTGTAAGTCGCGCTTGTATAAGTGTTGGCGCACGCACACGACGATTGAGAGGGATCGTGTGTTCGTGCTGCTGTTCGTTTCCTCGAGGGATCGATTGATCGATCGGTACATTAAGCTACGATACCCAGAGCCAGGGCGATCGCGGGCCCACCCCGTCCTCTCTCGATCAAAGTCGTGAATTCTGACTCGCGATACCGCCTCGATACCCACCCCGAAGGGAATCCAGATTAAAAATTACCTTTATTATCAGATCGCTCTCGTTAAATACTCAGTTTCCGTGATAAATGGCCGCACGAATTATCGTATTGTCTTTAAGGAAGTCTTATCATCTCCGTTAGATCGCAACTGTGTATCGCTCCTCGCTCGTTCGATGTCCCGGAGGGCAGAATATGCGCTCGCAGAAGGGCAGAGAATTAATTTTCACCTCCGCTATATCGATTCGTTCCTGGTTATATTTTCAAGCTAAATTAAAAACCCTTTCTCCTTCTCTCGGCGATCGAATCGCAGTGATATAACGCTTGATTTTTCAACACGGATCGATCTGAATATGGACTAAAAATTGACATTATCTCGAGGAGAGGTCGATTTATACCTCCAATCAAATCTTTTCCATATCGAGTACGCGTGGGTGTAGATATTCTTTGTTAATAAAAGCACGTCGTCAGTTCGATTTATGGCCGAAACACGCGCCTGTCACCTTCGTAAGCGTAAATTTAAAGATCAATTCACAGCGCGATGCGGATGGTTGAATGATATATTTGCCGCAACGATATATATACGAAGAACTTTAATCGCATCCGTGACGATCGGGTCGATGTGTAAAGTACATTAAATAAACCGGTTGCTTTACGATGTCGATCAATTTATATCATAATCGAACAGCGAGAATACGATTGAGCGTATTAAAAAAAAAATCATATATTGATAGACGTAAAGCAAAAATTCAATCCGTTATTCTTCTTGATTTTCTTATCGTCTCATTTGACGTCAAAAGTCAGACGTAAGAAAATCGGTGGTTTTGTACACATGGAAATTTTCTATACTATTTATATCGCGAATCGTAATGAGTGGTCACGAACGCGCGAGAACTTTGAGCCCGTCATTTTAATCTCTCTCGATGATTATGTCGTCAAATGCGAGCTTAGCCGACTCAATCGTTCCGTCGGAGATTAGAATGAGCCGCCATAGTCTCTGCACGCGATGTTGTTTCTCCGCCGTAATCGATAATTATTTTAATTAGACGTCTAGAGAGCGATAATAGCGATAATAAAGTAAATTTGTGATAAAACGCGGTACGTCGATCTCCGCGCGATGACGAATCTCTTATAATTATCCCGGCTCGGCAAAGTTCATTCTCGCGACGATTAATAAAATCATGCCTGCTAAGATCTCTATTTAAACGCATTTAGATCTTCGATCGGGGATTGAGTCATCAACCGCGGCATTTAATTAAAAAATGCTGAGTTATACAGAGTACATGAATAATAATATGATTTCGCAGAATTACACTGCTGTACGGAGAGCGCAATTTAAAAATTATCCGTATCCTGCTATTAATGTCTATAACGTGAACTCTCCTCTTTTTTTGCTTTGCGCTTCGATGTACACGCGGATGAGAAAAAGGATCGCGAATCCTTTCGGAGCGTCATCGAATCTACATCTCGTACACACTTCGGTCGAGGCTGATAAAGCGATTTCGCCCGGTGCTTCGTTCAAGTATAGGCTGTCCGTCGGCTTAACCGAATAAAACCAGTCCACCGGCTGACAGTGCAAACAGACCCGCAATTTTCTCAATGACCCCGGTACTTAACCAAAGTAACCGCTAGCAATAAAGGATCTGGCGATTAGGTGGAGTACCATACCCCGGGGGAGAAATCTTTCTTCCTTACAGTCGCTTCTCGAGAAGTCAATCCGTAAGGACCCGCGTTCGCGAAACGACTCACTCTCGTCGGCGCGAGACTACCCGGCACGTCGAGTCGAGGTGGCCCTTTAAATGCCTGTGTTTCGTAATTGAGTACCCGAGAGCTCGCGATTAACGCACAGTCGCGGGGAAAACTTGCTCATCATCCTGGCCATTGCGTGCAGGCACGCATCCGTCGTGGTATGCACAAGATATCTATGTTCAGGATTTTTATTAGAGGGAAGAATGTTAATGCGTATATGCGTCATCTTTAACTCTTTCTTTTTATCTTGATAAATTTGCTCAACCGCGGATATAAGTGTGTGTACATGCATGTACGTCCATCTATTTATTTATTTAATCCAAAATTTATACATACATTTTTATATAAAATTGGATATGAAAAAGGACTAATAAGAGACGAGATATTTTAGGCGCAACAAAAAATCGTTCTTAAATTTCGAATTATTTTCAATGATTTTGAAATAATTATTAGTCTTATTAATTTGTTATTCTAGACTTATAATACTGTTAAAAATTTTAACAGGATATATGTATATAGTTTTGATAAAATTATATAATTATCATATTTTTATTAATCTGCATATTTTATTCAATAATTATCGCCATCAGCGATTGCTGCAATCGTATCAAATATCTTCTTATGATTATTCCTATTATTGAAAGAATAGCGCGAAAGAGATCGAACTCGCTATTTCAGATGCAGTCGCTAAATGAGACGCATAGTGCGATCGACGTTTCAAGTTTCGGGAGGCTAAAATACGAGCTGTCGTACGTGTACGTGTCGTGGCAGGCCCTCACCTGGGACAACAGGTTATATAAGGTCGGGGGACTCAAAGAGTATCCATTATCGAGCACGATATCTTCGTACCTGGTTGTTAGAGGGAGAGGATTTCGCGGCCACGAAGAAGAACACGAAGAAGCGCACTCCAAGAAGATTCGTTACGTTATGAAGTGGAAGAGTGGACCGTAAAGTGGCCTTTGTCATTGGAGACTTTCTTGAAGCTGGTTGCAGATCTCTTCAGGATCTCATTGAATAACTTCCACGCCGCGGTATGTTACGCAAAGTTTTACTTTTCGGGAGCATTGTTGATAAATTGCATGCAACGAGCAAACTGTCTCATTTCATTGTTGCCAAGGAACAAGAGAAACGCGATTGTAAATCTTATTTTCCGTCAAATGCATCATGCGATAATGCAAGAAAATTGCAGATCCTTCTGCGAAAAACATTTTACTCGGATGATTCATTGAACAATCGCATGTGTAAGCAGTGATTAGAAAAGACAAGCAATTACGCTACTCGTAAATGATAAATTAGAAATATTCGCGGATTTTTTTCTTTTCGAATTTTGCGACGTACTGAATTTTGTTTAATATCTTGTATGATTGTCTCGAGAGGATTTTCTTTCCTCATTTAATTAAACCGCGACTCGTAAATTTTCAAAGTATTACATTGTAATTTTCTACAGCTGAATGTACTTGTCAGTGTCAATTCGCAAAAAGTGTAGGCCTCTTTGAATGATTAATAATATACCTCATATTCATACGAGAGCTTGTATCATGTGTTAAAATTACTGCCCTTCGACAGCCGTGTAATCATGAGATACTCGAATGATAGATTACGAATTACGCCGCATTCATCTGATAAGACCTATAAGATATCCATCGATGTTTGCGCGCGCATCGTACGTTGCTTCACGAATTTGATGCTTGTAAAATATTTTTCGCATCGATAAATTCATGTAATGATGAATTCGAATGTGTCATTCCTATTAAAAAAAGCGCTATACACCTGAGAAATTAAAAATACGAGCTCAAACATATTGCGATTTCACCTGAAATGATATATTACTGCTTTTTTGTATTATATAAATTTACCAAGATTATATAAGATTCGCAGTTGATGATGATTATAACGAATAATGATGTAAAAACGTTTGACAATATTTATCTCGTATAAGCTTGATGAGAAACGAATGAATCCCACATTAACGAGTAAGTATATAAGTCGGACACTTCTTGTCGATGAAGACTTGCGATTCACATGCAGGATGATCGACTGATAATGCAGACAAAAGGGAGGAAGAAAGAGAAGAGAGAAGTCGAAAGATATTAAGTCGAGTTCACGTGTACATCAAAGAGGCGTGACTTCGTGTCTCACCTGTCTCTGTCGCAACTAATTGTGATACATGAGTGACGTGATACATTGTTCCGCTCGATGCCATTCGAATGTCAAATTTCGTATTATCGAGACGTTCAGTCAAAATTTCTTAGGAACATTTTTTTGCGGATAGAAAAAAACATCTCGATACATAACAGTATAATTTTGAATCGTGACGTAAATTGAATTTAAAAAAGCAGATTTAAATAAACTGATGAAGTAAATTAACGTATAGCTTCGTGCTTACATCGGAAATAATCAGAATTACATAAAACGATTATTCATACAAAATTTTTTCTTCGTTAGTTAATATTTGTTAAGATCGAAGATGTAAAATATATTTCGATCGCAAGAGAGTGCGCTCAAATTATAATGTTTCACGGCTTCCGTTTCGGTGCTGCAGCTGCAACGATCGCGGCAGCACTGACCCGCGCAGCGCGTTTCGACTTAAAAAAAAAAAGAAAAAAATAACTTCTCGCCGGACTACTGCGTGGGCGGAATGCATTCAGAAAGTCCGGTTGCAATAAAGTAATAAGCCTCTATAAATAGCGGCACACACGAAGTGGCGTGGAAGGAACACCATAGAGAGGACCGTGGAAGCACGGATGAAGAGGCTTGACCGCGAAAGTCAAGAACATAATCATAGACTACGATCAAGCGGACTCTTCGTCCTGCGCATCTCTCTTCTCTCTTTCTCTTTCTCTCTCCGCTTCGATCCGCTCATCCTTCCGTTGCATTGAAAGGCGACGGAGAAACATCGTATAATTTTCTTACCGGACCAATTAATGTAACTTTGCCACCCATGCTGCCACGCTGTCGCAAAAACGTGGATCTGCCTGAGCCGCCTAGTATTCAAACTCGGAAATGAATGGCGAAGTGATACTTGGGTGTATAAATAAAAAAGGAAGTCTTTGATACAATTTAATCAGGGTGAAATCATCGATTCCATTTGCGCTCGCTTCCTCGAACCTTGTTTTGGAATACAAAATCGCCGGCCTTCTTTCCGGAATAAACAATAGATTTACGACAAGATTACTCAAGACTGTGTGATTTATCGATCGCCTTGACGCGTTCTCGGAAAATACATATGTTTGGAAAACTGCCGATGCGATGAAGATGAATGGGATAGACAGCTGAAAATCGGATAATTGAATTCACCAGCTTTGGAATAGTTAATTTATTATTTTCGTGAGATTTTCGTAATAATCCAAGTTTCTTGAAATGTTATAGGATAATTACGGATCACAGGTCGCTTTTGCAGATTTTCCTGCAAAACGAGCGCGATTAAAAAAATAATGGCGCGATCGGATCGATCTCTAAATGCGGGAGAATGTTGCTGACCTTGCTACCGATAGGTGAACCACGCGGGATATCCGTCCGGTTCGTCGTCAATCGATTAATAGTATTCAGGAACGTATTCAGAGTCCGGACACAGGCCACCCTGCAGTCGACTTTCGCCACACACCTTGCCGGGATCTCGCCGTGGGCAAGAAGGCGGTCGGCGTCTCGGCTCATTAAAGCTAATAATATGGATTTACTAATCTCTCTGCTCTTGCCGAGCGTGTATAACCGTATGTGTGCCGTCTTTCCCGATATTTACTCGTCTGCGTATATATTCAACATCGATGAATTACGTAAGGTGTCGCGAGCGAAATCTTTAACGCGAGTCGTCATCAAACTTATTAAAAAAAAGATTCAAAACAAATTTTTTTTTTCGTATCTTCCAGAGCGTGCTTAATGATGCTCGAAGTGATGAAACGTGATTCGAAAAGATTCATATTCTAGGGACGTTGCAAATTACCTTGAAGTAGAAGAACGCATGGGATATAAATCCACAGGATATTAACTGCCGAAAAAAGTCGCATATTCGTCACGTCGAAAAATTGTGATAGAAGGAAGAAAGGCGCGACGGATGTGTTCTTGAAGTGACTGTCTTCTCGACTTCATTCGTCTCCGTAACGGTAATATTATCGTGAAATGTGAGAAGATTGTTGTTATCCGCGTGACAAATTAATTCAAGTCCTACTGCATTTATTTCTCGGGAAAAAAAATGTAACACAGTATAGATGAAGGGGATGTAGGAGGGACAGATAATACGAGGTTTCAAGCTTGATATAATTAACCGAACCCGAGTGGCAGTTAACGCGATTGTAAGAAATTTATTGTGAATAATGTAATCTCTCGCGGAAAACTTAATTGGACATGGCATGTAGCTATTATCATCGGCGAGAAAAAGCTACGATATATATATACAACGAGAATAAAAGCGATAACGATATTTCATCGGAAACGAGAGCGATACGATTTATTTACTTATGAAACACAGATCTGACACTTCTCGTGCAAAATTAAGTTATATAATGCTTAAAGCGCGAAACTAATTTTGGTCTCATTTTCATTGCATTTTCTTCCCGTAATTTTTTTTTAAGTTTGTAAATACATTGTGTTTCAGCAGCAATAATTGTACTAAACGTGAATAATCAATTTGGCTTCCAATGGCTTTAAGTTAATAACAAGTTATTACGAGACAGAGAGAAAAAAAGGAGAGAAATATCGTTCAAGAACTGCCAAGTTGGAAGTGGAACAGCGTAATGCAAATTACGAGAATTTGACTCCTACGTAAGGTAAGGGAAATCGTGCTTTATTGTGCTTTACTACGGGCGCGATCGTCGTAAAGCACATCGGCCAACGTGGCTATTTCCACAGTGGATGAACGTAATGACACAAGCGTGTGACGTATAGATACCTGTTCTCTCGGCCCGACTATTATCGGAGGCTCATAAATTTCGGACTCTCGGAGTAATCACGCGAACGTGCCACGATATTACGTAAAGACAGACTGTAGATATATTTATATCCATAAGCAGCGAGTGTGGTAGAGGAGAGGAGATACAACCGCAACCACTTCGTTGAAAGGTCGATCATCGACCTGCACTTTACTCTCGCTTTACCTCTAACCGGGTTACAGCGCGCGGATAAATTCTTTATTTACCGCGATAGCGACCTACACACTTTTTCGTAGTATAATGCGTACTCGAAAATGTGCCGTGTGAGACTGACCATAGGTGCGCATTTTCTCGGACGAGACTGAGACATTTGTTAACAACGTTACGAGCAAACGTTATACTTCGCGACCGTCGCGCGTTGTTATTATTATGTGCATTTTTAAGATTACTTTACTTATAGCACGTGTCGCCGACGAAGGCACGCGAGCCCAGAATTATGCATAACTTGTTTTCTCTCGAGGTTAAGTTATTTTTGCGATAACGTAATTGTCTCAAGCTGTACATCTATGGCTTTTACGACATTTTCCACTCTGTTGTACGATTACGTAACGCGTTTGACAAAACATTAATCACGAATTTAATATATATAATTTGTGTTTTTTTTTTTTTTTTCGTTGGTGATTTTACACTCACGGGGGATGTTGATTCTCTCGAAACTATGAATCGTGTATTTTGATAGGCTGGCGAATTTTTCGGATGCTCAATATGGGGAAGTCCCCTCCGAGTCTCTATAAATTCATTAAAGCAACCCTTCGACAGTGTCGCGCTTTACAACGTCGATCGAATTCCAGGCATAGTCGCCACAAGGGTGAACAAAGTCTCTTTTTTACACCACGTGTCTCCCACCCGGGAAACCTTTACGTAGGGTTTGATAACTAACCCCGTCGCGTGGTATTTGCACGGTTGATTTATATTGTATTCATTTCTGTCTTCAAAAGCACATTTTTGAATTATCTCAAATTTAAATCATATTTATCGTTGTTTCCATTATAACATTTTTCAATCCAGAATATAAGAGAATATTAGATTAATTGACAATTAGAGCGAATCGAATAATTTCTATACGCTGAAAAAAAAAATGACTAAATTAATAAATATTTATTTCAATACTGCTTAATAAATCATTTATTTGAAACAAATAAATATTTTTCACATAACAAATCAATATTATTAGTTTCAAATAAATGATTCGTTTGGCACAGTATTGTAAATAAATACTTATTCGAATTCGACAAATTTCTTTTTCAGTGTAATAATACTCCATGCTTCTCCAACACATCTCGCGCGTGTGTAAACATCGGGTTCAAAGTCGTAAACGTATCTCTCTCTCTTTCTCTCGGGATGCAGCGTCTGGAAGGAGGTAACGAGAGGCACGAACGCGAAAAGTGGCGAAGTCGTAGAGCCGCGGGTGGACGATACGTGATCGAACGGGCAGGAAGACCGAGATAGAAGGAGAGAGAAAGAGAGAAGTTTGCGGTAATTACGTAAGAGAATCAATTAAGCGCGCGAATACCTGAAGAGCTATCCACCTACCTACCAAGGGTTATTAATGAACTCGTCAGATATCCGTTAAACGTTCCCAGCTCGATCGTGTAGTCTCTCTCTCTTTTTTTTTCTTCCTTCTCATTCTCCGTTCCTCTCTCTTTCTCTCGCGGTCGAATGATTACTCGTAGGTCCATCGCCGTTACTCCGTAGACAACGAGGACGAATCGGTAATTAATATCGGGGCTCACGATGCTGAAGGGGATTTTAGTGAAGGGGTCGCAACTCTAGGGTGGGCCTATTCGGCGATGCCGCCCTTCGTGTATCAAGGGGGTGTCTACTCAGATCGAGGGTTTATCTTATTTTCGCGCTGAACACACTTAAGCTTATTGGATTTTATGGTAAACACCGCCGCTCCGAAACTGCCGTGGGAGGTATTGGCTTGTAAAATGACGTGTTTCGCTCGAGCGAATTTTATTGTCCCGGGCCGAGGATTATTTTCGTAGGTTCGTAAAATTATCCCGATCGCGATGAGAATTGCGTGCGGAGATTGGCGTCGCTTAGAAGCTGCCTTTGCTTCTCTTATATAGCGGTGTTCCGCTTTGGATGACATTTCCCGCAGTAAACACCCTCTCAAAGATTAACGAATCGTTCGAATACTCGGCCATTTTCTATTTTCGCGCGACCCTCACGGTCGTTAATTTCGATCAGAGAGCTTGTATGAATTTTTCCCCTTCCTGTCTGTGCGCACAAAGCTATGCTTTTAAGAGTAAAAAGAAACTCGGCAAACCTCGTCGTAACTTACGACGAGCGTTATAATGAATTCCACGATTGTGGAAAGCCCGGTAATGTGTTTAGATAATTCAGATTAGATATAATCGGCGGAATAATCGTGCCTTTATACCGGCGCGTATTTAGTTGCGGCTTGCAATTACCTTTCACGCGCCCAAGCAGTCGTGATTAATCGAGACGCGTCCATGAATTTATGGATTTCATTTAATATCTCAATGCGCGCTGGGAAAGTATAATTGAAACACGGCCTTGCCGATTGAAAGGCAGGCATCGGGAATGAGTCGGGAATTAAAAGATACTTAACAGTATGACGAAGTAATTAACCGTAAAGAAATTTTAATCAGATAATGTACACACCAAGGTGCATAGAATTGACTATGTACTTGTTGCCGCGATAAGTGTTTCTTCTCGCAGGCTTACGAAATATTTAATACATTTCATAATGATTGTAATCCGCTTGTCAAAAAAATATTTTATTAATATTTCATAGTTTTGCTTTTTTCTTAAAACAATGAGTTTTTACTATAAATTAGCAGTTAATTTCTGTACGTTTAAATTAAAGAAAATATTCATTAAAAGTAGTTATTTCTTGAAATGTAAGTGTGTAAAAATAACAGTAAAGTTTTTTCATTTAAATTATTGCAAAGAATATATCTAGAGAAATTTTCTATTTTGTCGCATGTGCAAAATATTTCGATACTGGTGCCGAGTCCTCTCGAGCAAAATGATGTAACGATACCTCGCTAACGACGTAAGCAAGTTTCTCGAGAGCGAGATCCACAAAGAAACGCAGAAGGATGCCATCCTAATCGCTCAAACGACGGACGGGTTGATCACACGCACACGCACATCCACTCACAACATTTCTCGTTTTCTCTCTCTCGGGCACGTTATCTCTCCCTCGTTCTAACGACCAGTCAGTCACTCCGCGATAAATTATAGCCGTACGGAAGGAACAGCGGCCGGTTTTTCGGGCCGGTAGTGTGGGTGGGCCCGTCGTGTCTCCTCTCGAGAGAACATACTTGTGCGCGTATACATATATACGTACGTGTATGTATATCGTTGCGTGATACTCGAGCAACAAATTTCCACCTGACTACCGGTTAACGATCGCGCATGATCGCCGCGCGATCGGGATATTTTTGATCCGAGCCAGCGGATTTTTTTTCTGTCGCGTCTTCCGCGAAGCCACCCGACCGGTTACGCGGCTTTCCTCATCTCGATTAAAGTTTCCGTCACCCTGCGTTTCGCAGTAGTACGTCATCCGTCATTGTGCGCGCCGATCTTGTCGCGCTGTCAGCGACACGTGAAATACGCATAGTAGTGCGTCGCGTCGGTGTCGATGACGCACAAGCGACGCTTCTTGCAACGCGCTGCATTTTTCGCGTCCGGCTGCAATTTCGCGCGATGGCATGCCCCTGATAATTGACGAAAGGAAGTGTTCCCCGGCCGACCGACGTTGCTCGAATTCCGGCTACTCGAACTAACCATTTCTTCCTGTACGGTCGAGCACCTGTTTCGCAGAACAGCGAGGCTGAACAATTTTTCTACAATGTCGCACAAGTTATTCACTGACGCGAGATACCCCCTCTTACAAACAAAAATATGTTATCAAATTTCATTGAATTACCAGAATTGTGTGAAAGAGAAATCCGTCAGAAAATTGGTAAGTCGAATTTTCACATGTCAGGATTATAAATTGTCATTTTTTTTTCTTAATAAATATATATATTTTTTAATTTTATATATTGTCGACTTTGCAGTAATAGAATAATTTCTAGGAAAAGAAAAATCTGGCTGTCGTAAATAGAGACGTCTACTTGTCTGTCCCACATATGTGGTGCGCAAAATGTTATGCGTGTCGTACATTGTGCAGTTTAAATTGCACATTCGGGGAAGAGGAGAAAAAGAGTCCTTAGGTACTATATTTTCTTCTACAAAATGTGTGTACACGCGTACCATGTGATACGACTGGAACAAGAGTTGAAAGGCAATTGGTCACGCTATGAATAAATATCACTCGTGGATAATACGATAAATAGTACGAACGAGAGACATTAAGAGGTAAGAAAATTTTTATTGCCGGTTTGCGGCGTAATTGAAGGTTCGGCGTTAATTGTGATAATGTACAATTGTTGTTCTACACACTCGTTTGATAATGAAAAAAACTGTCGTTACACGAAAACGCGCGTATTTTTCTCCGATGTTCCTCGTTACACATCGCTCGCGTGCGAAAAAGTGCGCCAAAAAGCACGAGTTGTGTATATCCTATATATCTACTTTCGCTAATAATTTCCTCAATCTCGTTAACAATGAATCACGCAACACTTTGTAGCGCACGCAAATGAACGGGTCAATCGTACGATCCGCGATGCGATCCGGCATTTTTTGACTTCGCTCGTCTCTTCCACGAAAGTCGCCCGACCGGTTACCTTCTCTCTACCTTCCATAAATACCATTCTACCCTTCGTCGTAATGATGTCATCCATTACCACTACCATGGATCTTTTTTTCTCGCATTATCGATGGACGAAATATAGATATCTCCGAAGCGAACGGCAGTTCATATCATAACTTCAATTAAGAGAACGATGTCTCGAAAACCCCCAATCGTTTTCTTTTTTTTCCGCTATCTCGTGCTTCTTATACAGTCGTCGCTAAGAAATTTATGACAAGTTTGTAATGGAACCTATATTAACTTTATATATATCCGATATATCTAACCTTTTAAAACAGCTGTTTTATACAGAAATTAGAATCGCTTGCCTCGACGAAGATCAACATCGTTTAGTTATCAATGAAAAAAAATTCTTGTGCTTATATACTACTAATCTAGTATGTATCTACACGTTTCGCATATGCTCTCGAATAATCATATTACGTGTGTATTACACCGCGATTGCGGGTGATTTTACTTTTAAATAGATGTAAATAAAGCCGGTTATCTCTAATAATGCAAATGTGTCAACGTTGCGTGCCTACGCGATCCGATCGTTTAATAAATACCGTATACGGAAATGGCGATCTCTCGGTCTCTGTATCTCGAAATGTTTAATCCGCGTGCGGTAACAAATCGCGTATTTCCTTAATGCAGTCGTCACGTGCGCAAAAGAGGCAACGAGACGGAAGACGGATAAAGGGAGAGAAAGAGAGAAAAACCATAGCTTTTCTCATGTGTGTTGGCTTGCTAATAATTTACCGAATCTCTCAACGATGCCACGTGTCGCCCTATGGGGATACCGCGTGTGCGAAGAATTCGCGACACGAGGCGGCAACGGCCCACCCACGTGTATATAAGTCCCCTCTTTTCAACACATCTACAATAACGAGATACACACAATCCGGCGATTGCGTATGTTCGTCGTGTACGGCAGAGGCGAAGACGCGTTCATCACGTCGTTGTTGTCGACGACAGGACCACTTCCGGCCCGCATTTGTGCGCTTCCCCGTGTGGAATGTCTCTGCGAGGGACCGTGATGTGATTGACGTATTCTAAATAGTCGACCGGTTCGTAAAACTCGCTACGTAAGAATCGACATTTCTTTCAGGAACGAGAAAATTTGCTCTCTCCATTTATCAATAAATTTGTGTCCTGAAACTTCTTAATTAAATTACTGTCAACAGCTAATTAATATTATATGTCAATTGTAATTGCACTTACCATTAAACATACATTACAGATGTTTAAATATCCACTTTGTATATAAATATATTTAATATGTGTTTAATGACAAGTGCAATTATATAAGCGATATATAATAATTGGCTATTAACATGTATTAAGATATTTAAAAGTTTTTCAGGCACACAAATTTATTTAAAGCTGCTCGGAGATATTAAAAAAGATTCAAAAAAATTTGGAAGAGTGTTATTTATATTTCGTTAATTGAATAATTTATTAAAAATAGTAGAACGACTAGATATTTGAAGTGCGTAAAATATATCTATATGCATCGAATATTGTCCTTATTCGGCAACGAACTGATCAAGTTTCTTGCGGCTCCTAACACGTACAATTCGTACACGCAATACTAAATGGATACAATTTTCATTTTATACAATAAGCGCAAATGAGGGAACATGTACGACGCGTGTAAAACCATTGCCGTTCGATGTAAGAGCGCGTACTATAATGTAAGTCGTTGTGACATATTCGGAACTTACGTGAGCGAGCTGAATTAGCTGCGCCCAGGTATAGCAGAGTAAAGACGCGATCATTATGTCTTAGAGCGACGACAGGTCCACTTTCGTGCTCTAAGCGCTTTCTCCTCTCGTGAATTATTCGCCTCGAGGAGATAGACGTATACTCCGTTCGAACGACTATACGAAAACCATCAATGCTGTTATCAAAAAGGTTGCCTGAGCATTAGATATATGTATATGTCGTGAATAAAAGATGTATTGACTCGGGCTGTGGAAATCGCTTTAGAAAGCGAACTCTTCATATTAATAATAATAATAATAATAATTTTATTCGGGTTCCTATCGCCACGTCTACGCCATCATTGAGTATCAAGCGTGAATTGAAGCTGTCGTTGTTGACGACAACAGCCATTTAAAGCACGTCCGTTATTCTGGCGTACATTCACAACCGTTCCGATGTGTTTGTACCAAAGAAATGATTGATGTCCTCTAGAAGGTACAATCTACCAATCTTGAAGACAGTGTTTCCTTCCTTCGCGATGCTTCCATCGTTCATCGCAGAGGAAGAAAACATTGTTCACTTCAAGGCTCTACACCGATTCCGAAAAAAATGTAATAAAAAGCAAAGACTTATTTCATCATCTAAAATATCGCTTTACGAGTTGTGGTTAACGCGTACATTATCGATATAGTAAATCACAATTCCGATGTGAAGAAAATAAAACTAGCTTTATACAGACATTAATCGTTATTGTTCTACAGATTGATTAACAGAGACAGAATAATAATCATCAACGGGAATCGATGTATAGCGGAGATGAGATTTATTCCGCCTTCGATTTAATGTCGCGATCGTAAATAACGGCGACCATTGAACACGATTCTCTGAACAAGCCATTCTCAAATAGAGCTTCCACGAATTTACTACACGTGTCACGCATCGGGGCCTTACGCGTATAAAATGGTTATAAGAATTCGTGATTGATGCTCACGAGGCGCTGGTATAATTTCCGTTTATAAAGGCGTACGACAAACAGCTTCCTCCTGCGAGACACCTACGCTCGCGCTGTGTTATTGCTACGCGTGTAAATCTTACGGATGATGACGAGCGACACACATCGTGATTGACGAGACCACATTGAGGGTAACAAGTTGACCGAAAAAGAATCGTTCGTTTGTTCTTCAATAACGACGAAGAGATCTATCTCTAATTCCGCTTCGATTGTCAGCGAAATGATTCTGCATGATTAAACGACATTTTAACAGCTGATTAATATTGTGTGTTCTTTCATTCAGAATTTTTGTTCGTTCAACGATTTGAACAAGGAACAAAAGACAAAAAATCGAAGTAAAAAAAAATGTTAATTAAAAATTCTTTTAGATTAACATATTGTAAACACGGAGAGAATTTTTTCTTAAAATTTACCCTGAAAATCGTGAGACAATATGGAAGAATTTTATAAGAGTTTCTCCTGATTAATATTTACAACAATAAAAAATATTAATATTTACATATATATAGAAAAATTAATCGAACATATTTTATATTTTTTTGTGGTACATATTAATATTTTTATTGTAAATATTAATCAGAGAAACTTATATAAAATTCTTCCAACGATTCCCATGATTTTTAGGATAATTTCTAAGAGAAAATTCTCTGCGTAAAATTAAATATTTTAATAAGAAATATTAAAAAAAATATATAATTCTCTCTTAATAATCTCGCACATATAATATTTATGGATCAGAATCAGCGCTTGCGAAGAGTATATATGCGTGGAGTCGATCTCCTTTCACTGATAGATTCTTGATGCCTCCCTAGATACCGATTAGTGGCGAACTCAATTTCTAAACACGTAATCGGCCGCGTGTGCCTTGCATTACACCTACGGATTGCCTGTCCGTCAATCTGGAGGCTCATTAGCGGACTCGGTGTACGTTCTTTCTGCCGTTTATTAACCGTCGGAGATTATCCCGGTGTGCAACGCGAGGCTGCACATCTGGCGTAAACAATTTCTAATTAAAGACACTTTAGCGCGACGCGTCTTTTCGTTCCATCGGTACTGCATCTCGCATAATGTATTGATTCTGGTACCGTTATCGCGTCGCGCATAATATCGCATACGCACGCTCATCATTCTCAAATCGACATCGCTTTTTAATTACTTATTAACTGCTTAATTTATTACCGTGAGAATCGATGAGTACGGTTAATCAAATGCCTTGACGTCCACGAAAGATTGCCAATGACGCGCGTCTCTTTATACAGCTACCGTGAATTATTCTCAACTATAATAATAATTTTTACATTAGCTAAACTTCGATATCAAAGCAATTGCATCGAATGATTGTATATTGTGGCTCATTAAATTCGCGTCAGAGAAAAATCATACTTGATCTCTCATTAGCGAGTGAACTTGATGGAATCCAGATAGCGAGGAAGCTGTTTCCTAACGCGGGAAAAGCCCTCGCGAAGACCCGTCTCGTGCCAAGTTACACTCATAAGTCAGTGGATATTTGAATGGCAAGGAAAGGCATTCCTTGGACGCCGGGGCTAGTAAATGGATTCCCCGCCATTTACTAATGCGGTCCGCTGCTAATCGCGGTACATGTATATACCGATTTAAGATCGTCGGGAAGATTCTTCACCATAACGATATATCGTTGACTAATATTGACTAAGCTATTAATTAATTCCACGGTGACAAGGTGAGCCGATAATACGTGAACGTTAGAAAACGAGACAGCGACACGCAAATATCAGCTGTCTGATATTTCTAAGAAGAGAAAACATGTCAAAAGAGTTGTAAGTTTCAAATAAGGCTATTGATTGACGCTTTTGGGTTAAATGATACAAGTTTTTCATATTAAAATGATAAAATTGTTCGAGTAAAGATAAACCTGCGACTTCTTGAAACGATGTTTAATTCTTTTTTAATTGTGCTCTTTATGATAATTATCAGCGAGTTAAGCCGATTATCTTTTTCCTATCAGTGTTTAATTATGAAAAAACTGATCTGAATTGCTTACGATATCCTAAATTATGTATTGGATTCTAATTGGAATACAAAGTCTTAAAAGTTATATTTAATTATTTTGCTCTACCATGTATTCGTGATTTTATATCCAAACACATCAATAAATTTGAACAATCTTTCGCAAATTGCATATTAAATAATGCTTTTAAATACGCGCATTTTCTCTATCGTCCGCTTCTCTCTTTCATCGTAAGATCTAATTTCTTATGCTTACCTACACGGCCGAGAAAAAGCTTAATCCGCGCGATGGACCGCAAACACGGATAATATCGCGGACAGGCATGATAATTACCGGAATCATCAATAGATCGTTAAGCGGGATTTCATTCGGGATGATGAAATGAAGGTAAGACTCATTTTTGATGCCTTCGAGACATCACTTTTTCATTATTGCTGCTGCCCAATGGAACGGAAGCTACCCCGTAATTGTTACGTAATTAACGCAGAGGCAAAATTGACGGGCGATTATCTCGATGTAGATATAATGATAACGGCGACATCATTACAACTTTCCGTATTCCCCAATGATAAAGATACATTTCTTTTATTGCGCCATTTTTAAACCGAGAAAATTAAAGTGTTTTTTTTTATTTTAGAAGTAAATGGAAAAATACTTATATTTTGTATATAATATTATCACATATATATAGGTATATGAATGGGTTATCGTTTAAAAGTGGGGATATTTTATGTGACTCTATTCTCACGTTAAATATTTTATGTTTGCGTTTCATTTAAATTATTATAATAATAATAATTTTTTCTTTCAGATGCACAATAAAACCATGCCGATAATAATTATTATATTATCAATTTTGGATTAAACGTGAAATATCTAATACCGTTGACTTTGCATACAAGACACATGTCGACAAATACATTTACCGATATTTCTCGGAACCGATGGACTGGAAGAGCAGCTCTTTTTTTGTATGATATGCAGATTTTCAGCTCGTCCTCGTATCGAGCACATTGATTTGATACTAAGGATCTAAGACGTACAAGTAGGTAACAACGCCATTTGTTGCACGCGACAAGCGGATAGGGATATAAAACGAAAACGGCGTTATCCTATCTGAAAATACACTTTACGATATCTGGAACGAACGGAAGCCATTCATAGGTTTTGTAACTTGCCTCCAGGGCCATCCACGCGTAGCTTCTAGACTCCGGTTTGTTATCGTGTTCAGCCGCGAGGAACGAGAGACACCTTCGACTTAACCCTAACAAGAGATCGATGGATCCCGCGAGACCGCCCGATACGGCTGTTGTACGTATGCCAATTGTATAACGTATGTACATATATCAACCATCTCATTCGATCGATCGACCATGAGAAAAAGAGAGAGAGTGCGAGGGGCTAAAACGAAGCTACGAAGAACCAGATCCGCGAATTAATGCTCTCTTTATTTCGCCGCGAACATTTCGTTAAGACTCGATATGTCCATGTAATGCTCGCCGCTTTTTATCGAATCAATCGCCCGATCACTCCCTTTAATTACGTAACGCCGCGCTGGATTCTATTCGCCGACAGACAATAATTAAATCGCACTTGTCTGTCTAGGATTATTTTTCAAACGCGAAAGTTGGCGCGCGCAACAACAATTTCGCGCGAAATATTCGGCACTTTTTCAAGTGAGCTCCAGTGAAATATGATATGTGCGAAATTAATTATACAGTTAAATAAATATTTGTATTATCGCATCGCGATGTCCACCGACTGTTAATTACGATTCCGTCATTGCATTCCTATATATTCCGTGGAATCGCGCGATCGTTGCAATCGCGAGTTTAATGAGTTCGTACGTTGACAATATATCCATCGGTGGATATATATAAAACATTCCGTGTGTGATTTTTCAAATTCTCACCCGCGCGCGTTTCGTGATAAATGCGCCGGTCGCGCTGTCCTTTCGCGATGTGGCATCAATTCGAGCCTCGTTAACGGGAAATCGGCCCGTGCGCGCGTTGCATCTCCCGATCGAGGGGAACTAATTAGCCATAACTTTCCGTAAATGGATTTTAGCGCGAGATACCGCCGGCTTTTATTGCGCCTCGCGCTCGCGCCGATGTATCCGGCCGAGATCGCGATGACTGTTTGATGTATTATGGATTCAACTGTACAATAATTCCCCGCGGACTTTTATTATCACGGACCTCGTTCCCTTTTTTCGCATCGACGATAAGCGTAAACGCGCCACTTTGATCGATCGCCGTCGCACACTTTCCCACGTTACGATTACGCGATACAATTTTGCTCTAGATTGGTAACGCAATTGAAACAGCCAATGTTGATCGTATATTATATCTACTTTTGTTTTTATGTTGCACTCTTCGCGACAAATGCGCGCCGATGATATCTCATTAGATAAAATAATATTTAATTAATTATTATCCAAGATGTAAAAACAATTTTAGCTCTTATGTGTAAACCATAAGTAAATTAGTAATAAAGAAATTTAAATTTTAGAATGTATAATAAATTATTTTAACAATCTAATAACATTTTATTTTTACTTTATTTCTTATTGTATATGAGTCATAAAACTTCTAAAACGTGTCTAATATTTTTTATAGTTGCTCGATATTTATATTAGCATACTTTACAGGAAAATTGCAGCGTGCAATGTGTTTACGAGGCTCGTAACGAGGAATATTTTACCATACCGTATTTATAGTCTTCAATAAAGTAGCCAATAATGGGAAAAGAAGCTTTACTTCAAACGTATTTTAATTACTACGAGCGCGTCTTGTAAAATGTGCGAGGCGAGCAATCAGATATTTTTTCCTTTTTACGTTACAAATATAAATAAATGTAGAAATTATCGCGATTATATCACTGGATGTTCACGCAAACGCGCGGAAAGAATGTTCGTGATATCATAACACGCGCAATTACGATAATTAGTTTTTATTGTCGTCGTCTTAACTATCCGCGTGCTTCCTTATCTATTCCGTCCGCGGGATTACGCGTTGTAAAGACGTAATAGCAAAAGTTGATCCAATAATATCTCTCGAGGCGAGAACATTTATCTATTCGTCACGGTGTTTGGTATAATGAACGGATCTGACATAATAGCGATACATTACGATTATCAAGTTCACGCGATGAAGAGATGCAACGTGTGAGAGCAGTTTTCATTTAAAAAGATGTCATCACGTACAGCGCATTGATCACAGAAGATATATATATATATATATATGGAAATAAATATACGACTGCAAAATTGTAACCACGTTCTAACATAGAGTGCAGATATAGATAAATGTGCAACAATTTATATAGTTTTTTTAAAATCTAAATTGCTATGTGCGCGGTACGATAATGTAATAACGTGAAGTCTATATATAATACATAAACTGTAACACAAAGAGAGATAAGTGAATTTCAATTATATAAATTTATCGATCGAATTTTTGCACAATAACACAAGTCTTGGAGATCCGCCTAGAAAATTGTTACTTGCGTTATACCAGATGAGAAATGGCCATGCTTGATTTATGAGGCAGAGAGCGGCTATTTCTCCGACTGCTTAACTATTGTTTCCTGACAATAAGCGTATATCAGATATGAATGACACGAAGAAACGTTTTCTATCATTCATCAAGCCGGCACTCGGCCGGGAAGTAAAGTAATTACACGTTTTCCTGTGTCACTTGAAAGGACCATCTATTTGTACGAAGGTGCAAAAACGCGCCGATAATACCGACATACTTCTTTCGAAGAGCAGATGATAATTAACTGTCCAGTCAATAATCTAAGATGCTGTAATGCAGTGTGACTCGTTCAAAATGACTTTCGCATAAACAAGCGACCAAATTGTTCACGTGTCATATGATTATGTGCGTATTTTTCATTTCTGCAGTAAAGTTGTATATATTTTGTTGATAAATGCAACGTTATTTGTTATATAAATATATATGCATAAGTAATAAATGATTTAAAGCTCTTTTAGCCTCGAGTTTATCATATATTTTAATTTATTATAATTTATTATGTATATAAATTAAATGTGATAAAATCGATAATAAGAGATTTTAAATCATTTATTACATACAACATTAAGAAATTATATTTCCTCCTCTCGCTTTTCCAAATATGTTTATATATTTAAACAGTTGTACCACATTCGCCTACTAAAGTGCACAAGTGTTGCAACCAATGTGTGTGTGTGTATGTGCGCGCACGCCATACGTTTTACTAATTAATTATTATTTAAAAATCGTGGTAACCAATTCCGCGAATTTGAGCGCATATTATGCATGACAGTAGTAAATTGCAGCCATTTATAACAAATGTTCTCTCGCACAATGGCAAGAAATATTTTTCTTCTCTCTCAGAATGCTTAAATATTTCTCCTCTGACTAAGAAGTTTATAAACACATTCGATGTACTTAAAGCTATTATACTATCGCCTAATGAGAGAGATTCTATCCACGAGTTTATTGGGCAATCTTAAATTCCGACAATGAATGCGTAAAACTTGTTTCGTCATCTTTCAAACACGTGTACTCCGTATAATATAAATATTAAATATTCAATTATATTATTTCTTCAAATATTAAATTATATTATTTCTTATGAAATCGCGTTCAGAGAATTCATATGTAAGCAAACCAATCATTCTATTTCATTTAAAGATTTACGTCTTGGAAATATATATCTTGATTAATGGAATTATTATACATTTTTGCTGTCGAATTCATCCCCATTAATATGAAACTTTATCTAAAGTATTCGGAATTTTTATAAGATTGTAATGCAGACCTCTTTTATTTCAAGACAACGATATAAATCATCGTTCCTATTGTGATAAATTGAAGCTGGATTGTCGTGACGCGAAAGTTTTCATCGCGTTATAGCACGTCTTGATAAATAATTTTTTTTTTTTTCAAATAACTCTTATTAGCGAAAAACATGTCGTCGAATAAATTACTGTCACGCTCTCTAGACGCTTTTGCGTAACTCAAATATACAATAAAAATATCATAGTAAAGAATGAGATTGATAAACTCACCAGAGGAAGGCCGATCCGAGTATCTGGTGCAATAGACCCACGCAGGCCACAACATCTTCCCAGGATCGGTCCCGGTCGTTCCAGTCGAGTTGGACGTCGAATTTCCGGTCGACACGCTGGTAGGGGACGCGTTGGTCGTCGTCGTCGTCGTCGTCTCCGAGCTGCTCCTCTCCGACGTGTCGGAGGACGACTCTAGGAAGTCCTTGGTTAGATCAATCGGCCTCGAGGACACTTTTTTCGGGCGCGACTTCTTCAGGGAGATCGGATCCGTGATTCTCCTGCCGAAGTCCGCCTTCAGAATATTGTCTATGCTGAACTTCAGGCCCGCCTGATGTTGCAGATTGTTATTGTTGTTGTGATTGTTGTGGTGATGGTTGCCGTTGTTACCGATACTGTTCGGTATGCTGTTCGCGGCCGGCAGGGTACGTCCGTTCTCTTCCCTGGTGCCGGTCGGCGACGCCGGACTGCCCGGCTCCCGTTGCAGAAGCTTGCTGACCGAGAGTCGATGCTGGTGCACCGAATTCGCCGGAACGTGCTGCACTTGCGAGCCCTGTTGCAGATGCGTGTGAGAGTTCGGGTGATGTAGATGCTGGCTGTGATGCGGCATCAACGTGCTGGCAGTCTCCCGCGGGTCTCTACAGGCGGCAGGATGGAGAACACCGGGTGTCGTTGCCTGGAGTCCGGCTACCGTCATGGCCGACGGCGGTGACAAGGAGAGCCTCGTTACCAGAGGTACGTTTATGGGCGTACGATGTAACCTCTCCACGGTAGGATAAACGATCTCGTGACCTAAGCCGTGCTGGAGCCGCGTTGGATAATCGGAGATCTCGGATTCTCTGGAGGAGTATCGGGAAAGTAGGTGTTGCTGATGACCAGATTGATACCTGGGTACGATAGCCTCTTGGATCGCCTCCGGCCGACCTGGCGACGAGGCGGTGGCCGAGGAGGAAGCCGGGGACCTGACGGAAGACGCCGTGGGAGATGACGGTGGTTGACTGTAGCCGGGCGGACTCGGCGCCGATACGTGATTACCGGACGTACGCTGATAATACAGGTCGTTGCAGCTGGCGGAGCTAGCTGGCGACGGCGTCTCCGACGTTCTCGTGTTCTCCTCGTCGCGGAACTCGCCGCGACCGGAACTCGCGGATTCCTGATCGTGATACCTCATAGTCCCGCATACGCGCACTCCGACCACGCTGGTTGGCGTGGGTTCACTGCCAACGCTGAGTACCTCGCTGGTGTCGCTCTCGCAGTCGCTGTCCGCGTTGCTGCACTCCGTTCTTCGCGCCCGATCACGTTTCTCCGCGTCTTCCGGATCCTGATCCAGCCGGGAGATCAGATGGTTCGATCTGATCTCCGATTCCGACCCGGTGTCCAGACCTATCGGTGGGGCCGGAGATGCGGTCGACATGTTTTCCTGAGAGAAGACACCTCGCTCAATGACAGATCCAGTTTTCCTCAATTCGATCACAATGGAACTTTCGTCGGCCGTGTTTTCATGATGCCTTCTTCTTCCTAAGAAGACATTTCTTTAAACTGATGTTGAGTTTTTCTTTTGATGTGTAATATCATTATAAATAAATTACCATATAGAAGAGATTCTGTCTAGCATTGATGGACATCATCCTCAGAATTGTGTCAGTCGCTACCTGTGCGAGCTTCACGATTTCTTTTTAACGTACATGATGAATTAGTGTAAGACGATGTGACAATTTCTTCGTTGACGAATTTTCGTTCACAGTATATCACACTTCCGACGGTCACGTCTCGGCGTCTCGCGGAGTTCTGTCACCGGCTAAACCTCACTCCGCTTCATTCCGACGGAACAGTTTTTTGCGGGTTGTTTACAAACGGTTTCCTATACCTCATCCCGCTTTCGTCCTCGGTTTATCTTGCCTCGTAGACTTCCTGACGATGTCACACTACGAAGTACTTCGAATCCGGATTTCATACTCATCTGTAACACGGACAAACTTCAGGTGATACCTCTGTATATGTATATTTAAATTTCGAAAATCGTAAGCCCGCGAAATTCGGCTTACCTTTTCAAAGTCCCCGCTTTATGAATAAACGATGCACTCTCACATATTTCGGAGTTCGACGGTCGAACATTTCTCGAAAGTCGTGTAAAAGATCACAACAACGTCCTCGACAGCGACGAGAATGAAGATACGTTAGAGGTGTCTCTTCGTGTGAGTGAAGATCGCGTCGGCGAAAACGTGGGAGTCCTCCGCGATGCTGGGAGAGCAGACGCAGGTTTCGACGGAGTCGTTGTGCGACGCCGTGAAACCGGACCGGGCCTGCTTGTCCAGTTGGTTGCCGCGGAACGTCTGCGGCGAGGAAGCGGCGGGAGAATCGCCGATGGGCGTTCCTGGGCGTAAACGCGTACGCCTCTCCCGATGGGAATCCCCGGGGAGTGCGCGGCCGAGAGACGCCGTGCCATCTGGTGGCCGCCGCGAGAATTAGTCGCTCTGGCAACGCCTCCGCGCCCCCTCACTCTAAAGAGATGACGTCGCGGCGGCGGCCTTTGATTGGTCAGCCTCGCCGCGTTCCACTTCCTCGGCTCGCGTCACCCTTCTATGTCCACAGACGCGCTCCGTCCTCGTTCCTCGTCGTTCTCCCTCGTTTCATCTCCCCCGAACCGACGCGGAATAATATAGTGTCTATCGCGGAGGGAGAACCGGCCGAGTTCTCCCTCTCTTTCGGACTTTATTCCACGAGTCCTGGCGTGTATTTACCCATAGGTGATCCCAACAGCGGCCGGCGATTCTCTGTCCCTCTCGCTTTCTCGATGTTTGCCTCGGCTCGCCAGGATTGCCTCTCTTTCTCTCCTCATTTCCCGTCTGTTTCGCTTTCTGCCTGTATTTTCGCGCGCACTTCCCGATTCCTTTATCCGCGATCTAATATGTCTAGCGTATGTATACACTTCACTCGCGCTCGTTTTACACTTTGATTCGATCTACTTGCAGGTTGCAGGATGACCAACATCCAAATGTTCAATTATTATCGATTGTATAGATGTTAATACTGTAGCCATCTATGATCTATGTCTGTTGATAGATCTATGATTGTAATGTAATTTTGTATTACACGTGCAGGCAAAGTGGCACTTTGTGTGCGTGTTTTCTGTGCGAAAAGCGGCTGATTTCCCACGCCGCCATCTAGCGGCAACGCGGCTATTTTCGCACCGTGCCGTCGCAAGATGGCGGCGTGCGATCGGCCACCTCGCGCACAGAAAACGCGCACAAAGCCACTTTGCCTGCACTTGTAATACAAAATATCGTGTGTATCAAGTGCGGATTGACAATTGTTCACTCGTGTGGGGTGGTCGCACTCGCCTTCGGCTCGTGCGTCCATCCCCCGCACTCGTGACCAATTGTCAACTTTCCGCACTTGATACACAATATACTATTTTCTGCTGTTGGTCATTCTGCGAATTTTGTAGTTTTGCCGTTGGTCATCCTGTGAATTCATCGATGCCTTATTATTTTCAAATCGCTTGCAAAATCGACCGGTCGATCATCTCGCTCCTTAATTCTCCGTTTGGTGAGCATCCTTATATATTTTCAATATTTCGTTGAACTTGCTTTATTAGGTTATACTTCCTCGTTACTCTTTGATTATGAATTTTTGCCCAACATTTATTAATCCGAGATAAATATATGCATGATTATTATATTGACTGAAGTTTTACACGCGATATGATATCGAAACTAGAAATTATGCAGAATTATGAACTTGAGTTTTCTCGTAATTATAGGGAAAAGAGACACTGTACGATAGGAGAGCAACTTGCGATGTTTTAAAATGCAAAGCAGATGAAGCGCGAGGGAATTATAGGCAGCGATGGAATTATTGATTATCATTGAATTATCGATTCTCCGCACGAGATTTTTTTTGTTCGACAAGATGATGCGTGAATCGTATATTTTCATTTTTCGCTGGACCAACGAGGAGTTCGAACGTACATTATTTCGGAGCAATCATTTCTACAATAAGGATTTTCATGTACGTACACAATCAAATTTCAGTATTCTTACATATTACATGTTCAGAATATATCGAAAGTTTCTTAAATGATAGCGTATAAACTTTTTGAATAGTTAATCAAATTGGCTTTAATTTGATAACATAATATTGAAAATAATATTTTTATCTATAATATATAAAAGAAAAAAATTATATATAATATATAAAAAATTGTATAATATTTATTTTTCAATGGAATATGCTAGGTTTAAAATCTGTTTAAGTGAATTTGCCAATTAATTTCAATTATTATTTACAGACGCATTTTCTAGAACACTCTCTTACTTCCATTTCGATTCTGAGGATTCTGCGGCTTTACGTCTCGATGTGTGCGTGCACTTTTCGCATGTAAATAGAAATCCACCACGAAACCGACTCGACCATCAAAGAGACATAATGACGTATTGTCAGCAGCACGTTAACACCTCGTAAACTTGAACGCGAATCCGACATTTGCCGAGGAGCGAGTGAGAGAAGGTATGTAAGATATATTCTTGCAAAGCTTATAAATTCTTACCATCTAATTATATTTATTCCCGGTTATTTGCTAGAATGAAATCGCGTCTAATCTCGTCACGAAACAAGACGTGTGTGTTTACTTGGCTTTGTTTTTTTCTCGCCAAATACTCGAAATTATAATCTAATAAGATTGCAAATAAGATTGCACTCTTCTCGCAACGTGAACATGAATTATTTTTAAAGATAACTTACGTACGATGTGCACTTAAGTGTCTGCATCTACTTTGTTCGTGCCTCATAGTGATATTTCATTCTCTCTGTTGCAATTTTCGAGGAACATACGACCATTTAATAACGTATCATCGTTGCAGGAAGATCGAAGGAACGCGTCGTAATTCAGATAAAATTAACGAAAAAGGATATTGAAACAAGGTCAAAAATGCGAAGATGGTAGTTTTGTCGATGCGTGTATATAGTGCACGTAATAATGGAGAAAAAAAAAAGAAATCGCGTCGTATAACAGCCGCGATCGCAGGATTAAGGAATTTCGACGTTATTCTCCCAACATGTACTTGAGCCTCGAACTCGTTACAGCCGGTCGCCTTCGTAAATTTCGTTAACGCGGAGTACCCTGCACATTCCCGCCTTAACGAGCGTCCACGCGCACTCGTTAGTATCCCTAAGGCCTTCTCTTCGCTTAGGATACACCCTGTAAGTTAGCCGAGACTTGTACTGCGCGCTCGCTAATTCGTAAGCGGCTACTCTCATTCGTCGAGAGGATGCAGCTTGCTCTCGTGGTACGAGGTGATGCATCCTTTCCAGGGTCGGATCTATTATATGTATAGGCGAATCGATTCTTTATGTGCTTGTAAAAAGCTTCTCGATTTTTGCTCTTATTTTCAATTTTTATTTTATTTTATTAATTGAATTTCAACATTTCTAATGTGTAATATTCTTATAATTTTGATAAACGTAGTATATAGATTATCTTGTTATTTCTGCGCGTTGCAAATAATCCGATCGTCATAATTGATTAATTTTCTTTTAAAAAAATATAAATAAATCCATATTGTAACAATGAAAATATTAAAAGTCGCACTTTGCTGCACTCTGCAAAATTAAAAACATTAATTATTCTGCAGATACTGCAGTCATTTTTTATATTAAATTAAATATATGAGACTTTGTGCCGTAAAACATTTATTTAAGGTAAAGATAAAGTTACGTTAAACTTACTTAAATGAATTCATAAGTATATATTAATTAGATTATAAAACAGATATTTTGTATTTCATTATTTATAACATAGTTTCTTACATTTATTGTTTTTCTTTTTGCAACGATAAATCTAATGACCCGTAATATGCAAGTATATCTTTCATCGAATTAAATTAATTTGCATAATTTATATCTTAACTTGCTTGAATTGATTAATTTTGCGCTGTTGATTTTTATCTTAATCTCAGATTTTATTTTAATTGTACCGAATGTGTTTGCGGTCTGTACAGATGCTTAATGATATAATAATTTATACTGTACAAAGTTAATGATGCATAATAACTCTGGGAAATTCTTCTTAACGTGATTTACGACGCATCTATGCAAAGTGCGTAATATACAGCAGATTAAAATTCCTTTCGTGACATTCAGGATTGCATTGCATAGAGTTCACACTCATAGAATGTCGCTTAATCTTTAGTTCGCTTTGATTTACGATTAATCTGTATTTAGTTTATTCAAACAGCAATCTTAATGTGTCAAATCAAAAATGATGGTAAAAATGATGAAACGATCGACATTTTTATCAAAAAGCACATTATTAACCGAGTATTTTTTAGCTTGTTGAATTCTATTTTTGTTCATGAATTTTCATAAAACACAAGATTAAACTAAAGGAACTTTACTTGAAACAACAGGAAATTCACTTGAAACAAAGGAAACTCAACCTGGGAGATACATAGAGCTATTTCAACCAGAGGCTGCGTCCCTGCAACTGTAAGTACATATTGATTTCTCGAGTATCGAGCTGCCCGGCAGCATTAGCATGGCAAAGAAAGCGCCAATTTGGGTCTGATAAGCAGCCTGCCATAAGAAACAGGGAAGGAATACTATCTATCAGTTATTTTAAAAGAGCCTTTTTTCGTTCTTTATTATAGTTTGACTAAAGTACAAAACTTTTGAATTTTTTAATGATGATGCACGCGTTAAAAAACGTTGCTATTATTTTAGTGAAAAATTATTATTATTTCATTTATAAACCAGTTATTCTAGACTCTGGATATGTGGATTATAATCATAAAAATGAGAAAACTTCGCTGCTTACGCAATTAATTGAAGCAACACTTTGCTCTCTGATCTATAGATAGAATTCTTTCTTAATTAGCTTCCCTTCGCACATAAATTATGGAGAATTAAATCTTACAAATCATTAATTCGACCCGCTTGACAGTTGAGTTGGAGGAAACAGGGTAATGTAATTAAATTATTATTAATTGGACATTTAGATACAAACGCGATGGACAAATTGCCCGTCGTTTGATAAGATAGATACAGAGAATTACGCCGCATTGCAATAACGAATCTTATTGCCCGCTTCGCGTCGCAAAGATAAATTATAGGTGTAGTTCACAATGGAGTCTTTATCAGATTTGTTTGGACGCATGTCGCTCATTATTAGGAAATTTCTCCTCTGCAAAGAATCGTCCGGCAAATTCGTCATTCGCGGTGTTAAATAAGGCCGGTGTTGCAAATTGCCTCGGGATCGCAATAATGTACCGCGCTGCAGGCGCTAAATTTCGTGGGATCACGCGAGAAGGCCCGAGTTATATTCGCGAAGGAAATCACCGAGGTGCATCTATCAGACTTATCTGACGGTAGGGTATCCTCTGTAGTCTGGCGAACGCCCGACAATCTTATTTATGGCCTGCAACGAGAAACACAGACAGCTACAGTCAACGAAGCGATTCGATATTGGAAGCGATATCATTTAATCAATCGCATTGTATAGCTGAGATAAAGCACTTTCTAGATTAAAGGATGATAAAATATTCTGCTTACGACCGATGACATTTTTATCAAATTTTCAGTCGTTTAGAGAATGTATTGCTGCAATCAACAATTATAATCTTGATATAAAATAGTCTTCATGTCAAAAATGCAAACTTCGAGATACATAAAAGAATTATTTATATTATATAGAGACAAACATTTAAAAAAATACTACTGCATTTATGTTGTGCATTAGAATCAATATATTTTCTTTTGTTTATTCTAGTTAATTACTTTTTGTCTTATAACTGATTTACTTTTATACTTGTATTAAATTTAAAAAGTGAGGATAAGATAATTATTCGCCCAGAGAAAAAGATTAAAAAGTTTGACATTTTAATTAATTTTCCGCTTCGTTGTACGAAAATGTTTCATCTCGTTTTCGCGAGAAAGCGCGTCAATTTACAGTCGTGCGGCCATATATACATCACCGGTCTTTTAACAGAATCTTGCTTCAAGATAATACGAGAAACTGAGTACGACGTGGCCCGGAGAACGATTGCGGCCGAACGTAACTTCCGCCGAGCGCTATCTCGGTACTCCACACCTCTACTTTATTAGGTATATGTATATACCTAGCGAAGTGCGCGCGGTATGTTTCGAGCTCACATAGAGGATACGCATACGGTGGCGTGTTAAGTAAACGGATACATTATATGCTGGACCCTCTCGTACGCGCATCTCGCCGTAAGTGAAATAGATCGAGGGTGTGTTACTGGTGCGTGCTAAAGTCTTCGGGCATCGCGAAATAACTCGAGTAGCCCTGATAATCGAGTATTTATTGGCTGAGATTCCATTGATATTTACTCCTTGCATGTGTCTTTCTTGAGTGAATGATGAGAGATCATTTTCGTATGCATATTTTTTCACAACTTACATATTCCAGTCGAAATTTTGTCCCTATTTTTACTCCCTATTTTTTTCACAGATTTTGATAGATTTTATTTATATAAAAATTGTATTGAATTGTGGTACATTGGGTTTCTTTTGAATCTTACATAGGCAGTAAACGAACAGCTTTCCAATTAGAAATTTAAAAGAAATTTTCAGGAAAATTATAGATTAAATATATTTTCGAAATATGGTGTGATCTGATTGCTTAAATTATATCAAAGTAGATGCTAGTTTAAACATTGAACTTAAAAACAAAAGAAAAATTATAATCTCGGATACATATAAGACGAACAATCATTTGAGATTTTTAATCTCAATATTAATCAACTTTTTATATGGGAATAACTGCACTGAAAAAAAATGTATTGAGTTTGAATAAATATTTATTTTAATACTGCCTAATAAATCATTTATTTGAAACTAATAATATTGATTTGATGTGAAAAATATTTCTTTAATATAAGAAAATCCTTTTCAAATCAGATAAATAATTATTTGTTTTAAATAAATGATTGTGTGTGTGTGTGTGTGTGATTAGGCAGTATTGAAATAAATATTGATTAATTTCATAATTTTTTTTCAGTCTGCAGAATTTTTTTCTAGAATATAATTTCGCAATGACGATTGAAATTAATGTATTATTTTATTATTATTAGATCATTATTCTCACAGTTAACACTTAATATGTTTTTTAACATAATCTACTGTGACGTCTTTCTACTTTTTTCGTGGAATAACGTTCATTGTATCACGAAACTCGTCTCAGAGATCTCGATTTGCATTTTTATATGAAAGATTATATTTTATTGAAATTAAATTGGATTTACAAAAGCGCGCGCACGATCAATCGTGATATACGTATGTATCGAATTACGAGCGGATTATCGTTGGACGAGGATCAACGCTCTGCCGGGATGCACGATAATTATTTCTGCGTTAGCCATAATTATTGCCGGGATGGCAATTAATTCTTGCCGGAGCGGCAATTAATTTATTGTGGCTTGATTAATTACCGCATGGTAGGCGGGCGAGACAGTTCGTTACTGCAGCTGATTGCCCTTTTGCTACGCAATAAGGTCCAAACTTGGGAACGCCTCTTTTTCGGAAAAAATTAGGAGACACTGTGCGATTTGCTTGATGTATGTAGATCTATCTAAAATGAATAGGTAATTGTTCTATTACAGTAAAACGCATCATTTTTATTGTTAATATACATCGGAAAAAAATTAGCTACTGTAGCTTTTTAGCTGTCCCTATATTACACATGAAATTTAGTTCTCATGCCTAAATTTTAGCTATGATAGCTAATATTTTTTAGCTATAGAATTCTTCGTTAAACTAAAGCTAAAAAGTATTAGTTATACCATAGCTAAAATTCAGGTATGTTAACTAAATTTCAGGTTGCAATATAAGGACAGCTAAAATTTAGCTATGGCAACTAATTTTTTTTCCGTGTACATAATTATCTAATAAAAGCAAATTATATGTTAAAGATGTTTTATCTTATCGAATATTTTTTATCGAAACCCAATGAGAAATGATTGGCCGAATCGATATCATTCGACGAATTTGACATCGATTCGACCATCATTTCTCACTGGGAAGGTACATTATAATATTAGCTTTTAATTTAAAAAACGTGTATAAAATATTATTTATACGGGTTTTTAATACACATAAGTATAGTGCGTATAATTCCGGCGCAATTTTCTGTCAAAATTGTGTGTCTTAAAAATATTACTGCTTATTTTTCTTTCTTGTCAAGCAGTATCATGGGCTTTTAACTTTGTACGATAAAAGTGTCTGGAACTTACTTGTTAATGTTCGACCAATCATTTGTTAAAAATAATTAAAGCGGAAGCTGTTTTCGTATAATGTTCTTCTCTTGTCGGATAATTTCGAAAACCGGTCGTTCGGTGATTGGCGCGTTTTTCTTTCGTTATCAAGGGATCAAACGATAAATGACGGTCACGTTTCGGCTTGCGGATGAGATATTACGTAGAGTTTTCACTTTTCATCAAGGAGCATTCCATTTGCGACGATCGACCGGCATTTTGGTCAGATTCATCTCATAAGACGAATGGCGCTGTTTGAGAAACATGATTTGTTCCGTTTCGAGATCATTATGCCCCGAAACATTTCCAATTTCTCAAGATCAGCCAGGTAGATTTCTGCTTTCGTCACGCTGGTTTAGATTTTTTCGCGAATAATCGCATACATTATTAATATTATAATCGAAAAAAACACTTCTTTATTGGTTAAACGACAAATGATTTATAAATTTTTAAATTAATATGTTAGTTAAAAAATTTAATAAATAATATAAATTATAAAACAGATATACAAAATTCTTTGAATTAACTTTGAGATACAAGTTATAAGATCGTTTTTAATTAATTAGCTCATATTGTCATCATTATTAAAAGGGATAATATTTTTAAAAAATTTCTTGTATATGTGAAATTTATTTAGTGTTTTGTTTATAATGCACTTATATGAAATATACGAACGTCATAGATAGAACATGTTAGAGAGAACACAATCTTCTTCTATTATTTATTGGAAACCTTGATACACTCGAGCTTAATCATAAATATTATGAGTGTCACGATACAAGACTATATTTACAGATAATTAATCGTGTAGTTGAATCCTGATGCACTTGGCTTGACGCTCGAAAGACAGAAGGGAGAAACAAAGGGATCGGGATTAATGTGGAGCAATGAAAAGATGCTTTAAGATTAAATTGTACGAACGTGCGTGTAGAGGGGAACAACCAGGAGGGGAAGTTAATATTTTACCAGGTAGCGAAAAGATTGCGCGGCGAGATCAGCGAATTTCTGAATAAATATTAAAACGAGAGAATTCTCTGATGAGTTCTCTGAATTAGCTACGACTCTTTGGTTCGCCTCACTCATGTATATAGTTTCGGGGTAGTTTCGTAAAATATTATTTAATCCTCGCTGGCCGTACGCCCGATATGCAATTGCATATAATTTTATTGGTTTCTTTCTTTTCTTCGTATTATTTATCGAAACTTCGCATCTTCGATGTTATGTATATCGTGTGTATAAAGTATGAACTTTATGATATATTTTTCGTTTGTTATATAAAGATATTTAATTATAACTTAGCACATTATTCACGAACATTCAGGAACAATTTGGATCGGATAATTTAATTTTCGCTCCTATCAGATTAAATATAATGAGTATAATGGTGATGACATGAAATTGTTTGATTTTTAAGAATCATGAAATAGGCACTTTTCATGCAACAACATTATTTCTTAATTATATATTTCTCTGCATTTTATGCAGATACTGTGCTCATGTGAATTCTTATAAACATTATTATTATTGGTACATAAAATAGATCTTATTTCTTATTTATTTTAATTTCTTTTATAATTCTTTATTATATTTTTCATTAATGTTTGATTGATATTAATTTGATATTGTTTGTGTGCATATATATATATATATATATATATATATATATATTCATTTTACTAAGTTCTATTATAAAAAAATATATTTTTATGTTCTTTCATTCATTAATTCAGTCGTATTGAATGATCGAATTGTTAGCGAGATAATCAATTTCCACGTTCCTGAATATGGTGACTAATGCCACATAGATAGACATATAATTAGTAAATCTTATCAACGGCAATTAAGCGTCGTTACTTATGTTACGTTCGTCTTGATCTCAAAATGTGCCGTTTGTGAGATCGAGATAAGCAATAAAAAAAAAAAAAGACAGCAACATCGATCGTCAGTACACTGCATTAAATTATGAAATTTAACAATAGTGCGCGGTGATCGAACAATCGAATTCGTATTTCATTGATCGCACATTCGGCACCGAGATCGTGGCAATGTATCGACGATTTCTAAATTCTATTAATCGACGAGAGATAACTCGCTACGGATACTTCATTCGCGATACAAACATATCAATTGGATGAATATCGATTAACATTTCGATAAGTAAGATTGAAGCGAGAGTATAGCAGCTAATATTATTTATATAAAAAGCATTCGCGCATGAAGGATCGATGAGACCTATTATATATCCATAGGAGTCTGAATTATCAACGACTATCAATATATGTAAGGCACTTCGCACTATATCAATCCCACTCTTATCTTAAGAAGTTAATAAGTACACGAAACTCTTCTAAAATTTTTACAAATTTGCTATTCCTTTAATTTGTTTAACAAAATAATTTATTATTCGTTTTGTCCCCTAATTCAATTTTTATCGGCCAATATCGTCAGCTTATCAGTAGCTCAGTCATTTATATCAATAATTCTCTATCTTAACGACGCACAAAATATGCGTTTCTATTTTATCAACGGAGCATTCTCCTCTTGGCAACTCCGTGAGATGCGATAGAGAAGCGAGAGTATCGCGATCGATCGAAATGCGAGAATATCTCGATCGACCGAGATTTGAAAGAGAGACAGGCTTCTCCGCGCGCTAGCGCTGCTTCTAATTAATTCGGCCTTTATGCGTCATATAACTTATGCTGTCCGACAATAATTTTTCTCGCGCGTGTCGTCGCATTCGCGAGCACATCACGAGTATCGTGCCGGCCATGATACAAATGAATCCGCAACCGACTCCTATTATTGAACTGGCCACAGAAGATCTCAGACACACTCTGTCAGCCGTAGATTCGCTGAGCCCTATAAACAAAAAATATAGATTTAGAGAGTCAACTATAGTTTTACAAAATATATTGGATAGCAAATTTTTTATTTACAATCATGAATCTTTCTGTCTAAAGTGACAGAAAGAGGTTGTACTTTAATTGTAATTGGTAAAACAAATTTAACGTTTTATCTATTTTTTTACTAGAGCATTACATGTAATTTTATATAAGAGATTATGAAATTTCGTATTTGTGCGAGCTTGACTTAACAATCATAAAATCGGCTTCGCTATCATTATATATGACAGATGAGTAAAATATTTTTTTACCGAGTGAAATTATGATAAATGCACATGATTGAGCATAATTGTTATAACAGTATAGTCATCTTTGACATAAATAGTCGCTTTACCACTGCGAAAGGCGTTCGTAGAATTCTGGAACAGTTCCGTGTCCGCTTCGCCTTCCTGCAGGACACGAAGAGATTGGAAGAGATTCACGTTCTCTGACAAACTGGTTGCCGGTGTCGTTGGTCCACCGATCATTTCCTGTGTTGATCGTTTTACCACGTTCTTCGCGTTCCTCCAGTGACAAGGTTGACTCTGAAATATAGATAAAACGATCAAGTTAAGAACATGAAACTAGAAGTCGAAACTTCAATAGAGAATAAATACGTTCTAAATAGTACAAATAAAAATCTTTTAAAGTTTAGAATTCACGATTTTCTGTTTGAAGATCGTTTTTCAAAATTTTAATTTATCAATTTTATTGAAAAAAGTAAAAAATACGAGCCCGTAAAAATAAAACAAATTAAATAATATTTTTATATACGCGATATATATTGATAAATATAATAGTCAAAATAGTTTGAAAGTAAATAATTCCGGTGTGAAATAAGTGAGTTAAAATCGATTACGTTCTATACTGTAGTATCTAATTACCGGACATCTTCCGTGGCACATGCGAACATCGCATTCGATGTATAGGGCCGGCGATCCTGTGAACCTAAAGGTCTTCATGTAAGCGAAGACTTGCGTCTCGAATAAACCACTTTCCGACCAGGAACCTCGAAACCGGCTGATTAATTTGTCATCCACTGGACATCCGTATTGATCTATCAATTGAATTCTTTTGTTTCCGCCATTATGCGCGTAGCAATCGTTCACGACGATATCAAAACCGTCTGTAAGAAATTCATGACAATAATTATTTTATTGAATAGGGTTTGTCTATAAAAAACAATAATATATAGTAAATTGTGGTACGAAATTTAGCTATTCACATAAATTGAAGTCGGCGTCGATTTGAAAAGAGATGACGTTATCTTTAATAGAACGCGATGAGTGTAATTTGTTCTGAGAGAACCGTTCTTGGAGATTTATTATAATTAAGCAAAAAGTTACGCATATATGTGTGAAGGATTAGCTTGTGAAATATGTCGTTAATAATGAAACCAATTTGTCAAAGGCGGTAGGAAGAGGATACGACGACGTGACGTTTACCTTCTGACATAGATTCGCGTGACATAAGTGATGTAGACGTAAATACAGAAGACTGACTCGTTAAAGCACAGACATCTGTCGTTACGTCAAAGTGCGCACATTTTCGTATCCTCCTCTCTACATGCGTTTCCGCATCTTTCACAAATTACTGAGCTCGGTCTGCAGCCGCGACTGACAAAGTCTCCTGCCCCTCATCTTATACCGTTATCGTATGATACCTAGGCGGAATCGGGCGTCGTATGATTAGGCCGGGCAATAGGTAGAGAATAGATGGAGGCGAGAAGAAGAAAAGATACGCGAAAATACGTAGTAGTGCTGCGAGTGATTACAAGAGAGAGAGAATGCCTCGTGTCTTAATAATAAATATAAATTATTTTCTTGGAAATTCTCTTCCCTAAATTGTTAAATTTTGAATATTAGCACTTTCTCATATTTCAAGCGATCGTAAATTATATTTACGATTGAAATTACATTAGCTAATTTTTTGAAACAATCTCAGACGATAGTAAATTTATTTATGAGATCACAAGTGCGCTGCGAGTGATTTGCAAGAGAAAAAATGCCTCGTGTTTCAATGATAAATATAAATAATTTTTTGGGGGAAATTCTCTTCCCTAAATCGTTAAATGTTGATATTAGCACTTTCTTATATTTCAAGCGATCGTAAATTATATTTACGATTGAAATTACATTAACCAATTTTTTGAAACAATCTCGGACGATAGTAAATTTATTTATGAGATCACAAGTATAAAACGTGTGATTAAAAAAATTCTCGTATACAACGAGACTTTAATTAATAAGTTAGTTGACTTGGTCTGTCAGTTTTGTTCACATTTCTGAAACCTACGTTGGTTGTTGCTTATTTGAAGCAAGATCGCACCTCTCGAGTCTAATGGGTGCTTCAGCTTTAACGATTTACACGGCAGTTACGCGGTGCGTATAGAAGCTTACCGTATTTACTGCGCATGTAGATAATGAGAGTCAAGGGATCGCCGACGCGAACTGGTCCAGCCACTCTAGTTCCAGTGGTCCCGTAACCGTATCTGATTTCCATGTAGCACTCCGGAGGCTGCAGGGTGAAGACTACGGGATTTCCCGTGGCGACCCTGGAACAAGGTGGGTGCATAGAATGCACATCCGTTATCTCGTGAACAGTACGGCCTACTTCGCACCATCGGATAGCACAGATGTTAGACATTATCGTAGATATTACGTAAATGTTCTGCGCTGGCGCGAAACCTTCCGTCGATCTCACGTAATCGGTCGGTTTAGACGGTATCACGTCAATCTCTTCGTGCGCGCTTTATGGAAATGATCCGTATCTTTAATCGATGCATCGATGGATGCATCGGTCTTTCGTATATGTACGTTTCCGCGATATATTTGAAGTTTCATCTTACCAACATTTTTGTACAACCAACGTTCTTAATCGAAAATCGATTTCTTTTCATTTAAAATTCAAAATTTAATTTGTCAAATATTTCGCGATAAAAATAATATTTAGAATGAACAAATGGAATAAAAATCGACACTTACTCGACATCAAGAAAGGGAAATGTCACCGTTTTCCAAAAGTCGTAGCCGTACTCGCAAGTGACCTTAAAATGCTCGTCAAATTCCTCCTCTATCAATGGATTGTACTGTACCGTGACCGTGTTCCACATGAGATTTTTCTGCAAAAAACAAGATTGTGAGCACGCATATGTCGCGAACACAACGTATACGTGAGTCTTATTTCTCACGTAAACCCGCCGCTGTGTAATAGCCCACGTTCCCGTTCCCCACGTACGCGACATCTAATTTTCTCTGATTATCGAGATTAAAAATGAGCTCGCCACCTCGTGCGCGCTACCAAAGACCGGGTGGATTATTTTTCCCCGGCGAGTTGTTAATCATTATTACTCCTTGTCGGGGCCGGTGCTGACGTGAGATGCGCGTTAAAATAACGATCCGTCATCCCGGGCGATGCTCACTCGCGCTCGTTTGTTTTACATACCGTCGGATTCTTCCTGCTGTCCTGATGATGAGTGTTCTCGCCGAGGGTGCCGCATCGATTCAGCTGAATGTAGAACTCGTAGTAGTCGCGGCCCGTTCCGTTAACGTACATGCAATCGGGATCGTACGAGTAGCCTGCAATTAAAAGCGATTGTTCCCGATCATCTGGAATGCGGCTACCTAATGCGATATACACGCATGTACACATACGACGGGCATCTCGGGGATGTGTCCCTTATTTATATCAACCCGATGCTTCTTCGCGGCGCGAAGCATGACTGTGCGAATTCTCGTCGCGGAGCAAAGATAGGCGGATGTTGAGGATGCATTTTTCTTTTTGTGAACAAATGGACGACGAGGAAAGAAAGGAAGAGAGGAAATATGAAGTGCGGTCGTTAGCGCCTGTGATAGGAAGTCGGAGATTAGGGTAATCTGACATTTTAGTCATCTTGCTAGATTCAATCCGATTCGGTGTCTTAAGATTGCATAAAGATGCTTCGCTCATTACGGATCGAGAAAGAATATGGATTAATAACTCGTTGTATTGATTGTTCAGAAAATTGCAAGCTAACAGAATTAATATTAAACTAGGGAAAAATTCGAGATCTCGAGCGAGGAGCCCTCTTTTCTTCGTAACTCGCGAAGAAAGATCACTTTCGCGGCAGTTTTTTTTCCCCGATGTATTACGCGGTACGCGCTTCTTTCGAAATAACGGAAGTATCTCACCAGAACGGACAGATGGACTTACGACAGTGATGGAAAAATTCTGGCGCGCCCGATCGCTTTACGATAACTTCCACGATTATCTCGTTAGCGCAGACGTATACTCGTCTCAGTGTCTGCCGAGATAATTGCGGATGCCAGCGATGCAGTCAGTTATGCAGCCATATATTTTAGGAGCAGTATTATATCGAATGATGGAGAATCCGGTGCGAAGTACTCAGAATCGCCACTTTTTTTCACGCTACCCTACTTACGCTTAATTTACCTTGCAGTATTTACATTCTCGCGGCAGGTATATATAATTAATATTTAACTCTTAATTAATTATATCATTAAAATATACTAATTAATATTTACCTTTTCATTAATTATATCATAAATTTAAATTGTATATGTGTATGATTAGCGTGAGAATGTACTGTGCAATTACATTTGAAAAAAAAAAATGTAATACACACGGAGAGCTAAATGGAATTACAATTATAAATGATTACATAAATTTTACGATTATAATTTTACCTGCTGAATATAAGAGGCCGGCGAAAGATCCGTTGAATCCAATTCTGATTTTCATGTAGTCATCTTGACATTCCGCCTCGATATCTGCAAATATAATATGATTACAAATTTATTTAAATTTATTAATCTATGTACTCACACATATTTCTACATTTTATTGTATACATATTTAATACTGATTAATCTAAGAATTTGATTATGACCGCGATGCGAGTACAATATATCTCAGTATGTGCTCAGTATTCGCCAGAGTATTTCAACAAACTCTATCGGAAAAGGTAACCAAAGAAGACCTACATCAGGTACATTGTTGATCCATCAGCGCGATGAACTCTCTGTCTACATCTTCTTGTATTTACGAAACAGAGAAGGTCTAGGTGGAATCTCTGAATGTCGAAAGAGGAATGGGGAAAATTGCGTATCCGATTATACGAACTAGCGGAAAAAATTTACGCCTCACCTATCGCTCAATCTACATTCATAAGAATCGACTTTCACAAATATAGTAACTTAACATAAACAATTAAAAAAAGAATATATAGGCTATAATAATCTTATGTAAATTACATGATTAAAAATTTAAAACAATGATCATCATTGATTTGTAATAGGGAATTGATTATATTTAAAGAAACACAAGTGGCAATTCCCTCTAAGTTGTAAAAACAGCTCTCTCAAACGAGAAGAGTTTTCAGGAGAACGTTATCGTATCCAATCGAGTCCGGTTATTGCCACTTGAAGACGAGTCGGATGAGACGAGCAAATATCGGCGAAACACCTCGATTGATCGTCGTTTGTGGGAGTGAATGCAGTCGCGGCCGGAAGATCCTGTCGTCACTCGCGTGTCGAAACCGGGCGCGGAAAATCATAGATTCGCGGATAGAGGAACGAGTGGAAAACCGGTCGTCGATGACGAGTGAAAGTAAGTTGGTATAGGCGCTCTTCGTGTAAGAAGCCGTTTCCACTGCAACAACGTAACTCGCCGCCGCGGCTGCAAAGCGGAATGGAGATTGATGGAGGATGGAGATAGTTACAGTCGAGGTGTCTACCGATGATACAACCTTTTCATTCCGTGACCCACGCTCGTCCCACGCACATCCTCGCATGACACATTTGATTAGGCATATTTGTTATTAATTAGAAATACATCGACTGGATCGTAAAATTAATGAATCAGATTAATCTTCCAGGGTGTCTAGCGGTCAGGAAAATCTGGGCATTGTCAGAGAATTTTATAAATCTGGAATTGCCAGGGAAAAATCAGGAAATTTTCCATTTATCTGGATTTTTTACACATTATTCTACATTTGTCTCAAAATAAATATAAACTATTCTATTGACTCCCAGCACGCTCATTTTCTGTGTTGTTAAAAATCGATTCATCTACAGCGTGTTCGTTAATTTATATTTTCATCGTCGTGTTATTTTATTTCAATGTGTTTGATAGAGACAAAACTAAAAAATTTGATATAATATAAATAAAAATAATGATTATTTAAATAGTTTATAGTGACATGTTTGTTTCGATTATCGCACGTAATGCAGATTATATAATTGATTTAAATTTTTGTTTTAACTTCCGAACCTTTTCATTGTTGACAAAAATATCTTTTCATGCTTTAACATTTAATTGATTTATTATATAGATATATGCAAATTATTTTTTGGAAAAAATAATACTAAAAAATCAGGGAATTTTTTTCATTGAGTCTGCTGAATACCCTGTCTTTTTTAAAATCGAATGACAGGTAAAATTCTTATAGCGATTGAGGCTATCCGGATATTGTGTAAATTATTAATTTATTCAAAAATTATCGAGTTTGTCTCGATATTCGATTAGATAAATAATAAACTCGAAGATCAGTGGGAGCGCGCTCGCGCGATGAATCAAAATGAAATAAAAAAGGAAAAAATAATAATAAAACGGAGATAGAGATTCTCCAGAGATAGTTACACCGGAGGCACATGCCGATGATACAACCGTTCCGTTTCACCTTCTTCCTACGCCTCGCGTACGTGCGCGAGTGTGCCGAGCGCATTTTCGAGCGGCGCACGTACGTATACGCACGCTTATTAGAATTGCGGATACGTGCTTTGTGTTCATCGTCCGGCAAAACGTCAGTGGGCAGACAATGGGAAGAGTTGAGCAACGCCGATATTTGCTCGAACGTGCCGAGAGCGGTCACGGAGAGACGCGGAGGATATTGTCGGGTTCCTTTTAAGGTACCCCATGCTACGTTTGCACCATAAAAATCGAGGTCTTTTAAATTTATGAAAACACTATGCTTTATTTTTCAGCATTCAGTGTACATATTCTCTCAGACTCGACTACGTGATTTTTGACGTTCGGTCTTTCATTGGATTTCTCATCTTCAAAAAAATGTGTATTCGTTAATCTAAAAAATCAAACCGATCGCAATTTCGGATGCGCGGTGGAAAACGTGGATCTGAATAGGAGGAAGCGGGAGAAAAAGGAATAGCGAAATGGACCTCGAGGACGTATATACGAGAATCGAGCGTTACCGAGGAGGATACATTAAACCTAATGAGGCCTCTTTCGCGTAATTGACGATACCGCGGGTGGCCTCAAGTTCCCGCAGCGAGCAAGCGGCTCGACTTTACGACTTCATTGAACCAGCGAGATTTATACGCCGGGGCGTAACATTCATCATTGCCAATGGCAAGCTCGTCTAAATGTTTTAGGAAATTTGCCGTAGCAACGCGATCGTCGATCGTCCCGTCGTCTCGAAGGGTCCATCGATCTTTTTCGAAAATAGCACTCGGATGATTGTACGGTCGATTTTTCTTATGAAACATATGCCCGTCGAATGATTTATCAGGGTGAAGTAGAGCGAGGTAGATTTATGTCGAACACTTATAACTCAATCCTTTCTCGCTGCCTAAACTTTATGAAAGGATATATGTACATACACCACTGTCTTGCAATGAAAGAAAAAAGCGTGAATCTGCAATATCTCTTATATAAGTTTATGTAATAGGATTTACGTAATAGAATTTTGGAATCATAATTTTACGATGCTGATTTTAATTATATACATCGAGAGTTCAACGAATATAATAGATGATCGTATCTTCATCCCGTGGATAATATGTATCGGTGAAGCAAATTGGCGTATAATGATTCAGTTAAGAAACACGAAACGATTAATTGTCGATGGCAAAAATGTAATGAGTGGATGCTTCGTTCTGGTTGAATAAGCGTGGGGAGAATGATGCGTCGTTAAGGTATTTTTCTCACATTGCGATTTCCAATATGGTCGTATAATTTTCCGCAAAACGCAATTAAAAGAGATCCGCAAAGAGGGAGGCTTGATAGCGATACCATTCTCTCTATCCAGTAAGTATTATTTATTTGCATTATTACGGAAGACACGCTATAATTTTCTCTGGGAATATCAGGTAACGAGACCTGCTTGATTTCTCGCCGAAGACTGTATAAGTATTCAGATTTATTCGCAATAAACTTTTTTAAGTCCCAGAAAAAATATCGCATCGTGGAAAAGCGTAAGAAAAATGCGCGTTACTATATAGGAAATTCATTTTATTTTCACAGAACATTGTCCATATTCTTTTATAACGGAATACCACGTCGTGCGATTAATGTCTTGTTCCACTGGCATTAATTACGCGCGCGTTACACGAGATTAAGACCGAAGCATCAACCGATTTAACGAGACGTCATTGATTATGTTCTTCGCTATCGTAAGGTCGCTTCCGTCCGAGGCATCTAATCGATTGCATAAAATTTTCCTCGCAAAGTCACGAAATGAAACTCCGAGCGGCGAAAGTCGTAATCTTGTAAATTTGTTCTTTCTCTCCACAAACGCGATTTAATAACGTTTTTAGCGCAGTAAGATCGCAAGTTAATTATAAGCAGTAGAGAAAATCTTAAACACATTCGAGATGACGGTGAGATCATTCCGAGATTTTTCTCGCGGACTCTCTCGACGACATAACTTCACGTCATCGTGATCGGGAAGGTAAAAAAGTCGCGTAACGGCCGCTCATGAACATCATTTTCATCGCGACGCGTCGCAATCTTCTCGCCGGAAAAAGCCGGCGATGCCAGAAACGAGCCGTCGTCGATTAGGTACCGGCGCTATAACGTATACGCGTTCTATATCTGCTCGAGTTTCCACGAGGCAATCGCGATCCCGAGATGCGGATATAATGATGATCGCGCCGGGATGATGATGACGTTGCACCGCGGCGGGACGACGATGAGATGATCGGAGATGGGCATATCGGGAGGTCTATACCTTTACGTAGAGGAAGGTGGTGTACTCTCGATGTCAGGAGCGTCGTACGACTTTCCGACACCGTTTTAATTGCCTCCTCTCTAACGGTAGCCATCGCACTCTGAATTCTCGCGGCGCGCTGGCTATACTATAGGACGGACTCTCTATATCGTGGAACACGTTCGCGATTCTTCTAAATCGATCGAGCGAGACACCGCACCGGCGGGATAAGCGCTTATTTCGCCTTGCATCGCCTTGTTCGCGTCGAGTTTCGGCCTTCTTGCAACGGGCAACGGGCGGAAAAATAACGGATCGACATGCTAAAGCGACGACCATACTGGTCGGCCTTTCTCGAGAGGCACACTGACCCACCGGACCGGATATGTTTTGTCGGCGCTTTTGCATTCGAATATAGCGGACCCTTCCTTTCTCCACCTCTTCCGGACTGTGCCGGTCCATTCGTTCGAGCATTCTATTGCTCTAAATACGTTTCCCAAGAAATTCGTTCTACTTTGATGCGCGAGAAGGTAATAATGTAATCACGAATGAAATTGAATCGACAATCCACTATCGGGCAGAGATAGAGATTTCTGTTATTGGTTCTAGATTGACGTAATCAATACCCGTTCATATCATATTTCCGCTGAATTAGCGGTCTGTGATGCGAGCTGCCATTAAATCTATACTTTCAAAGCAGGAAATTTCTATTAGCTCGGAAGATTGTACAGCTTGAAGAGAGTAATTTCCTTTAGTATCTCCACCCCTAATTTCATATTTAGTTTACTTTACTGAAAAAGCGTGCAAACAGACCGTCGAGAGTATTAATTACGCCTGCGCAATTTATCGAGGATCGTTTATCTTAATGTTATCACATCGAGTTCGTCTATGAAAATAATCAAGAATAATTCATCGAGAAAATGAGGAAGACGTTTTTATTTATATACTTACGTTGCACTCGCGTCGTATTGGGTCTGTATCTTCGGTGTTCGCGATCCCAGGTCTCTGGGTGTCTCCTCCAGTCCTCATCACCGACTACATCTGTACCTCCTCCTCCTGCAGAGAGCCCTTGCAGACCTTGAAGAGTTTGAAGGGCTTGGAGATTCGGATTCGCGGGTCGAGTCTTTAACGATGGAATTGGCACATAAGCGCTGCCATCGCCAACATACACGACCTTTCGAGAAAATAAAAAAAACAGTACTTTAATATTTAAATACTAATAATATCACAAATGCATATTAGATAGTTGATATTTATGTGTCGTAAATGTAATGTGTTGGTTTTTTAATCATTCAATTAACCGTCAGAGTAATTCAAGAATTAATATCAGCGAGTTTATTAATATATTTATATATTAAATTGTTAAAATTTTGTGACTTTGTTCAAATTTGAAGCAAACATTTAAAATTTGCTCATGCTAAGCAATTACAAAAAAATGGCTACACATACTAACGTTATACGTGTTATAGATCGAATGATAAAATTGTGATCAAAATAAAAGTAAATTTTATTCAATACAAGAATATTGCAAGAACATTTATTTATCGAATTATATATTTCACGTAATATATTCATTTGAAATAAAAATCGAAAATGAGGATCTAAAAATTGTGTGATAAGTACATATATTAATAATTATGTTCATAAATATCATTATAGTAAAAAAAAAAAAAATATATATATATATATATATATTTTGTATTTAAAATTTTCTGAAGTATACAGGGTGGCCACTTTTGATGGGACACCCTGTATATAATTTGACTATCATTTTTGCCATTGAAAGCATAGATAAAACAAGGATTATAAAATCAAATAATGAAAGGTGTAATACATTAATCATTTAATAATAATAAAAGCATATCTTTCGGAATTTATATACGTTCGAAATTATATATTATACGTGCGACATAATACATATATATATGTTAAATATGTCGTAGCGGTAACGCAATTATTACATATATTTGTTTTTCGCGCGCTGTTGTTTACGTCATTACGTAGGTCGCAGGTCGCAAGGTCGCACTGTCATTTGCGCGGCGACACTCGAGCCGATAGGACACTGGAAGGTACTGATATGCTTAGATTTTAAATAATATAAAATATTCGAATAATGTAAAATATGTGTTTAAACAAACCATTGACGTGCAAATAATTTAGTTTTTACCGTCTGGTTTTACACATATTAATATACAAAGTTTGATACGAATGTATTTATATATACTATTAATCGCGTTGCAATGTAACCAAGGTTATTAGGTCAAGTGCGCGACGTGTAGTTTCATGGGATTTATACGTATACTCGAAATTGCAACACGATATTTTCTGATGATATATGTGTAATATATATTTATTTTCAATATAATAATAATAATTTAATTCTTGTTTATTACAGGTCACGACCAATGGCGCGAAATTATCCGTGTAATTTTCGAAATACCGGTTATAACTTTGTGTCGTGTTTCCGTCATAAAATAATAAAATGTGCGTCGCGATTAACATCGGGAGTGCAAAGTGTCGCGCGATTATCGTATTTTCCTAATTAATACGCGCGTGATAGTTAACCGTTTTCGCGAGTATATATATGTATATGTGAGTGTCGCGTGAAGAAGCTGCAAAAGAGACGACCAAGAGAGAAAAGAGGGTAACGACAGAGCACAACCGTGAGGTGAGAAAATTATAACCTACTTAATTTATTACTCATAAAATTAATCACCCGTTTATCTTCGCATGATTCGCTTTACATTATTCCGTGATACGATGCATATTACAAAGTCTTCTAGAAATTGTATTTTAAAATTTTTACAACAAACTATCTTTACAATAATTCTTTAATTAAATATTTTTCTTCAAAATTATTTTTTTTAATATTAATGTATTTGGACATTTTATTTTATATTAAATGTAATTATATATATATATATATTTTTACAGAACGCTGCGAATACTACAACTCTGCCGCTTCGCATCGTATCGGTAAGTGGTAAATTGTTTTTTTTTTATTAATCTCGACATAATGTTGAGAGAAGAGAGAGCAAGAAAGAGGATAAACAAAATTGCAAAAATTAGGTTAATATATACATACAAAATATTGATACAAGATACATCATATTTAAAAAGAACCAAGGGAAGAATGAAACCCGATAATTTGCATTGATGTTCAAGTATGATCATCATCGGCATAAAAAACATAGAAAACAATTTTGACGGGCTTGCATATAATCAAGCGAGATTTGATCGCAATTTTCACGCTAATAATCGGCCACCCGCGCTAAATTGCCGCTACTAACGATATTCATACGGGAGTTCGAAAAATGAACACGAGGAATCCGCTAACGAGTCGCAGGTAGTGATTTGCTGGTTCAAAGCCGTTAGTCCGCGGCAAAATATTCCCGCGTACCTACACACTTCCCGCTATGCAAAATCATCCCGTCGAGCGGGAGCCCTGACCTCTCCTACGTTAACGATCCGGTTTAACCCTCAACCCGTATGCGCGCGGATCCGCTACCGCGCGAGAGAAGCGGTGAGAAAGGGCGAGAAGCTGCGTCGAGGGTCGAGACCGCGACGAAGAGGAGAAATAGGAGAATCTCCGAAGAGGCGGAAAGGTACGCGCGCGAAGAAGCCGATGGACGAGGAAGTCCGAGGAACGGACGGCACGCGTGACTAACGCTTTACGAGCTCTCTCGGCAAAGCGTGGGTACCTCGAGGTCGTTCGTTCGCGTATACGGGTGCCGCGTGGAAGAAGAGGAGCAAGAAGCGACGAGGAACAAGGGAAGGATTGCGCTTCGAACCGCTTGTCAGCGAGGACGACGCGAGCCTGGCGGCTTACTCGAACGAATTGGCCGTGAAGAGAAGACGCGGACGAGCACGTGGTTATATAGTGATAGAAAAGGCGCGAAATGCGTAGAAAAAGTCGCGAACGCAACCTCCATATGCCGTGACGAAGAAAAAGCTCCGTTTCGTTCCGGCCGCCTCCTCGTTTCCCTCTTCCACATTTTTTTTTCTTCCCTCTTCCTGTTCTATCTTTTCTCTTTCCGCGAACTTGACATTTGATGCGATAGATTGCCACGGGGAAATTATACCCTTTCTATTCCAACGTGTTTTCGTGAAATTTTTCCAAGTCTCTCGGAATGAATCCCGATGCAATCACGCGCATTGACTTTTATTGATTAATCAGGAATTTGAGAAAATTACTTCGTAATTGCGCTTTGCGAGGGAGGTCGTTCTTTTAACGAGAAACTCTCGGTGTCCCCGCTATTGTACATTTCGCGAGAATCGACCGGCGCGGTGGTCTTTGCATCTTCCGTAGTCAATCTCATTGGAATGCATTACGGAGGAGATTACCTAATGCGAACGATAAGTACTGATTACCTTCGACTCTCGCTATGCTTAACCATTCGATACTTAACTGTACTAGACGGTAGGAAATGCAATAAACGCGAAATGTTCCTTTACTACGATGAGTGCGCAGTCGAATCGTTCTCATCGGGGCTTTCTTCGCACGACGACGTCTTCCTCTTCCAAGAACTTATCGGTTTCATCTCTCGATAAATCTATTTCCGAGAAATTTGTCGAAAATTATCAGAGCCAAATTGCTAGAGAAGCGATTCGAGGAAATATTAGTAAGCATCCGGCAGTGCGAATGCAATTCGACGCAGGATTTCTGTGCGTTTTATAGAGCAATAAGAACAATTCCTTTAATAATCGTCAACATCCGCGACATTAGCTCTCGTTTCTTCGAAGAAGAAATACATACTAAGTAACCGTTTAGGCTTTCACGTTTTCTTACGTCCCTAGAAGATGATGCCGACAGACGAGGTTTCTTTTAGAGTGAATGTTCATTTCTTTCGAGGACTTGGTTCGATCAAGTCACACCGAGATATGCACATTCACGCTATGATTAACGGTTGCGCGATTACAGTGTCGAAAGTCATTAGTCGAGTAAGATCGCTCGAGAATGGCTCAGATAACTCGGACGGCTTATCTCATTTCTAGAATACGAGATTGCGAGAGTGTGTTCAAATTATCTGTTGGCTCGAATTTTATGCGAAAAACAATTAATTACATACAATTATAAATATTTAATTTTCCAGTGTAGGCGCCGCGATATTATATATAAATTCCGAATTTTTTGCTATTTTTAATGATCAAATATAACAGAGTAAAAAAAAAATGTCCGCGGAAAATCATGATTTGCGATCGTCAGCTAATGATTTTCGCAGCTTCTGCAACAAGATTTATCTGTTAAATTTTACAGAAGATTTTTCATTTTATAATATAAGTAAGGATGATCAAATCTAAAATTAATATTTTTAGTTAATTTTTACATTAGAACAATGTTTATTTTACACAAAATTTATTTTAAAATATTTGAAGTTTTGCATTTACTTTGTGTTAAAATATTTATGTCCCCATTTAACATATCCATATTATGTTAAATTAACACCATATGTTAAATTAGCACAAAAAATTCTGTGGACCATTGAGGTGACATGTGATATCTGTTAAATTTGACACAAATTTTTCAACTGTGTATTCCTCGTAAAAGTGTAAAAAATAAATACGTTAAAAATCGAGGTAGAGAAAGAGGGAGAGAGTCACTAACAATAAAACGTACACACGCAGCTTCTGCGAAAATCATTAGCTTGTCTCTTTGCCTCGACGGGGCGATTTAGAATTTTGCGCCCTACAGCGCTCATTTCCCGATCGATCTATGCTTTCTCACTCGGAATGAACGGAAACGGCAGCACATAGATGAAACTGATCTTGTCTCCGGTTTCATAGCGGAACGCTCGTAAGCCGAGTAAACCGCTTCTGGAGTTCTCGCGCCGGTTAATGGGGCCTTTCGCCGCGGAGAGAATCACGCGGCGCAAGAAGCGATCCATCCGCTCGCAATTTGCGATATAACGAAGGTCGCGCACGGACGTGGCCGCGATACCCTTTCCTCTCTATTCTATTGGAAACTGGTTCACATTTTTTCGCGATCGGAATCGATTCCTCTCGCGAAACTAGTTTAAAAGCAATCCGGAGATCATCGATAAACGGCGATTAATCAAGGAGAAATGGCCTTTATATATCCTCCCTATGCAACCTTTTGCCCTTTGTTTAGAAAAGGTCATTTTGCCACGAGGAAAGATTGCCAGGGGTTATATAGCGAGCGCGCTCAATAATTGATTTTCGTTGCAAACGAATCTTTCACTTGGCTGATATACGAAGACAAGCAAGCCCGGGTAGGATTTTTCTGTCTGATCGAGGACGATCTCGAGGCGTCGTCTTTACTGCGGTCAACTGTCGGGATTCTCTCTCTCTCTCTTTCTCTTTGAATTTTATTTTCTTTATCCTCTTGAATATCATAGCGGATGCAGAACACCTGCAGGTTGCTTCTCGGCCTTGCGCGAAGCATTCGCTAACGAGGAATTACGCGAAACTAAACAGATGTGCGAGTATCATTCCACGTTTCCTTTTTTTCCCCACTCCCTTCGTTCGCTCTTTGATTTTTTTATTTTAATCTTCCTTCTTGAGAAAACCGTTTCTCCAATTAACTATAACTGGACAGATCGTACGGCAGGTGCGCGTACGTCTTTTCCTCTTCTCTCACTTTCTTATTTGTTTTCGCAATTTACTGGAAGTCAGAAATCTGTTGGGTCTGCAAAGGATCCCTGAGAACTTTTACTAGCTTTCGCTTTCGGTGATTTAATAATAACGTGTGTCAAGTAAAAGTGCGATATGTATTTTTGCCTTGGCGTAATTTTAAATTTCGCAATATAAATCATTTTTTTTAAAATCATGTAAAGTGTCTGAAAATTCTCTGTTATACTTTATACTCAATATTGCTTGCAATATATATATATATATATATATATATATATATTGCATTATATATTTTACTGATTTGATTAATGAAAATAAGATGTGTCATAAGAAATTTGCCCCCCATAATAGAATATTATATATATATATATATATATTCTATTATGGGGGGCAAATTTCTTATGACACATCTTATTTTCATTAATCAAATCAGTAAAACGAGAGAAAGAGACAAAGAGAAGGAGCGAAAAATAAGGATAACGGAACAAAGAAATAACTGATCGGAGAGAAACTTCTTGCGCAATGTCTACCATGAATTTCAATAAGTAAATGCGCAAGGCGAAACAAATTGGCGATGCGTGACTTACAGTATCGTGGTCGCTGGCCTCGTGAGTTAACGCTTCTCTGGTTTCGTTATGAGGGGAATCATCCTCATCGGGTCCCGATCCGCTACTCGCCCAATAATCCTCGGTCGCGTCGTCGATAACAGAATCTTCCGAGTTCCCGTCCACCTCCGTGTTTTCGTGATTGGTAGCCTTTGAGACAAAATCGTCCCGGATTAAAAAATGTACACCTGCTCGCGTATCATCGTACATACGCAATTGCGAGATACTTACCTGACACCTTGTCGTGACCACCGTCAGCATCCAAATGGCGATATATCTGTAACAATAGATTATAAAATTATGTAAAATGTAAAGGATTGATTTAAAAATATGGAAAGCACGAAATTTCCAAACTCGTGTTGCGAAATGTTGAAAAAAGAATATATATATTTAAAGACTCTCTCTCTTTTGCATAAAAAAATTTTCCAATTTATCTTAATTAAGAGATTATTCGAGAAATATAATTTAAAATATAAATGAAAAGTTATCAATACACTGGTATGGCGACCAAGGACGATCATGGAGGCCGTTACATAGAGAAAAGTGCTTCGTTACGACAGTAACGGAAATCTCCGCGAAACGATGAACGAGCGAGACAAGACAAGGAATGAAACGTGACTGGAAACGTGACTAAGAAGGTAAGAAAAAGGACGAGAGAGACTCTCTCGGATCTCGCACGCGGTATGGGAACCCCGAAATGACACGGATCGCAATGTACATTACGCATAATGTCGGTGTAATAAGAGTATACACATAATGTCGGTGTAATAAGAGTATCGCGGACCAGCCACGGTCTTCTTATTTCTAAGTCTTCTCTTCCTTCTTCGCGGCTTGTGCCACGATCTAGGATGTGACTCATCTCTCGTTGCTGCTGCAGCCTTCAGTGCGGCTTCGCCTTCTACCTTCTATTTCCACGTGAACCTCGAATGAGTTTCTTGCCTCCGCATTTACTTACCGTTTACGGACCTTTTAGGTCCATTCGCACGCTCGGTGACCCCACGTCGGAATAATTCGTATTTAGTTTTTATTAATTTTTTTACTAGAACGTCTAATTGGTGATAATTTTATATTTTCGATCGTTTCTAGTTCGGAGGGGTTCATTTATGGCTTAAAATACTAAGAATTTTTACGCAGAGATGCCTATGTGACGTATAAGCATTTTGCATTTTTGACAGATAAATTATTCTTTGTATTAAAATTATTGTTCAATTTTATTATATGTATAATAATCCTGCATTTAATAAGCCATTTTTTTTCTAACCACACAAAAGAGCTTAAATCAATATATAATTTAATTTTCGCCGTGATTAAATCCGTAAAATGTTTCCATGTCCCAGATTAAGGAATTAAGATTTCGTCGAAACGTTTCGTGCATACTGAGCAGCGAGAATTTAAACACGCAACACATGTCAAGTAAATCCTTCACGTCTAGACTCTTTTATAATTGTAGACTATATTGTTCTACTATTTTTAAGACAATAGAAATTATCTACTTTTATAATCACGGTCATGTTGCAACAATGATAATTGCTATGAGCAGTCAGTCGTCGTTATCAGTACAGCTTAATCGTCCTCTCTTTTGCGATTTTCCCGGGGTCGCGGGAATCAGCTGACCGTAGTTTTCCGAGACGTTATCGCTGGAAATTTTAAACGCGTATTACTTGCGTTATGAGGCGCTCGAGTGAACAAACGTCGTTTCATCTCAGCAGTTGAGCAGTCATTTGAAAAAAAAAAAAAAAAAACGAAATGCTTTTAGCATACTAGATGATGGAATCGTCTACATCAGGTCGCGGAGCCGGTGCATTTCGAGAGATAAAATAATAACATAGTCGAATCATGACGATACTGTGGCATAATTTACATCGTCTCTAGCCAAGGAAATAACAAAATTAATATAGATAAAATAAAAATTAATAGACGCGGTACACTGGTTAATAATTCCAATCTTATTATTAGCTACGCTCAAAATTAGCAAGCGTTGCTCGAAGAACCGTTAGTAAATATAATCTAACATCTAATTTAGAATATGTTTGTTATAAAATACTTTTTGCTACACGTGCATACTGATGTAATATCTATAAATCTTATTTAAGAGTAATCGTAATGCGCGCGATCCCATTATTTTCACATTATGGTAAAAGACCGAATTTAAGAAGAAATGAAAAGATATATACGTTTGCATCGCTCAAGCGATTAAACGATAATTATCACCGCGTAACGGTTTATATCGCCAATTCGTCTTCATCCGCAATATGTTAGACGATGACAAGGATGATACGTTGATAGTCGTTCTAGAGAATGTTGCACACATAAGATGATTATAAATACGACGTAGACATACAGGAATAAAGGAGAAATTTATCTTACCCTACGCGCAACGGAATTCGAGTCATCGCGATTACATCGGTTGTCAACTAGATGAGCGGATAATCATAATTACAATAATTAATTTATCGCTCTTGCTAAGGAGTGGGGAAAGGGCCAATTAACGTCAGGCAATGATCGCGACGACTTATTGCCATTTTGTCTTTCGCAACGTGACGGCATTTCTCGCGATTGCGGAAATTATCCGATTTCGCTCGCTGTTTCTCACACTTTACGAGTGTAATCGCTTAATGGAGGGTCGTCGTTTCGTGATTTACGAGACATTTCTGCGCCACGTGGAAAGCAGCTGCATACATAAATGTTCAGATGCTCGTGTAGCAGTTTTCGATTTAATTACCCACGTAAATTCATCTCGAACGCGAGAAAATTCCAACGGGAAATTGAAGATTAAGTCTTCTGCATATATAATTATCTGCATCATTACACGGATAAAATCAGATGCATTCGTTCGTTTCTTTGTCCCCTTAAAATCATTCAAAAATCTATACGAGTAATCTTCCGATTAATAAAAAGAAAAAATCATTTTTATTCAGCAAGCAAAAGAAAAAAAAAAGACACGATAGAGTGAATCATCTATAACACAATCTTCCCGAATCAATCATTCGCCGACGCGATTATATTCCGCGATACAGTTAAAGCGTGATTCGCGCCGGCGCAACATCGAAGGCACACCGCAACTTCTCATTCACAATGTTTGTGAGCTCGCGTTACAGAAACAATAATCAATAATCCCATCCCGCTGATACACATCGTTTCGCGGCGTGGCGTTTCCCACATCGCCCATCTGTTTGTCTCGTAGAGTGACGTGAAGAAGAATCGCGGAGAGGAAGATCGCGTCCCGTCCGCATATACGTACGTACAGGGATATCGCGTGCGGAATTAATTACCGTCGCCTCTCGCATTGGCATCGGATCGATAATTTCGCCAACGTCCCGCGGCGAGGCATTCGCGAGCCGCTTGATATAATTATTATTCGCCGTCGCGCAGTCGTCGGTAAATGGAACGGAAGGTGTTAGGCGTGGGATGCGCTCGACCAACGGATCGCGCTACGCGATGATGATGGCCGTTAATCACGTGGCGCCGTGCGGGATTCATAGATGCGAGAGGAGAGATAGAGCCGAGACTTCTTCTCTTCGGAGCGAAGCCGACGTGTGGGCGGCGCGGTTTACCGCTGTACCATATCGTAGATTACCGTATACATGCGCACGTACACAGACAAATACGCACATGTATATACCCGCAATTTATGCACTGTAAGGACGACGATTGGCCTGAACGATACCGACGCGTGCAATTAAACTGTCATCCGATTTTTGTCCCACGCGCGTTACGCAAAGTAATGTCAGTATCTATGAATGGCGTTTTGCCGCGAAAGACTTTTCCATCTTTCGGAGCCACTTTTTTGTCGGATAACTGATATAGAAATTTGCTTGACTTGGTGTATAATTAAATCGCGCATCCCTATTTTCTCGGTAGATATATATATATATCGCTTATTTATTTATAATAAACGAGTGCGAAAAATAGAATAAAATGTTTCTTCGATGAAACGTTCAATTAAAATCGATAAACATGATTCTTGAAAAACTAAAATATTTTAATAACAGAAATGTAACGGTAACAGAACATTATAACGCGATATCAAATAATATAATCAGGAAACGCAATTCATTTTATATGAATATGCGAGCAACGAGGCGTAAATCGCCCGTGGCACACAATTAAGATGCTTTGAAATTCTATTTTTTTTTATAAATTTCTTTTAATAGCGATCTTTCTCGATTAATGCGCTGAATGCGCTGGAATTATATATTCCGTTTTTCACTAAATGCAGTTAGAATTATTGCTGTGAACCCTCGAACGGTTCAACGTGTAACATGTGCATATAATGGGAGAAACAAAACTCTCTGGCGAACGTATGCGTTTGCAAATATTTATAGATTGCACGTGTTTGTGTTCCGCGTGAAAAAGCCAACGCGGTTTGCGCGCATCAATCATTCTCGCGCGAAGCACAATTTGCCTCACGTGCAATACGGTATCGCGAAATGAAGTCGACGATCGCCTCTGGTCTTGCGGATAAAACGGAAATACTTATAGATTTTCAAAAGATTATATCCCGCGCACGACCGATGTGTCGGCCGGCTCTCGGGCTGAGCCCATCAACGATTCAACCTCTGTGTTATTGCATCGAAAGGAAATAAAAGACGCACCACCACCGTATCATGAGATATCGCAATTTAAGCTCACTCCCTAAGTATATACGCGAGGCTGCAAGTCACGCGCGAACGAAACTCATGTATCAATCGAACCCAAGTCGAACAGAATCCATCATCCGACGAATTGATACCGATTATGACTTTCGACGAGTTTAATTTTTAATATCGAGGATTGCGTCTCTTATCGCACTTAATATACTATTGTTACGAATGTTTGAGAGACGCGATAAAAAAATTTACATTAAATTACGTGGGAAAACTCTAGGATGTCTCTAACAGCACGCACCCCAAAAGACGTTCAAAGAATATTCAGAAGACATTCAGAAGATGTTCGATGTCCTCTGGTTATCTTCTAAACATTTTTCAAATATGTTGCGTTGTTAAAGTTATGGTGTTTTTCGTTTGCCTAGCTTGCTTCTGGATTCTCATAAAGTCATCTTCTTCGCGTACTGAGTCTCGCATTCATTTAGTTGTCAATTGTCCGATAATATACCATAATTGCTGTCGGGTTGATATTTTTGCGGAGCCTTACTCGACGAAGTCGACACGCACTTTGCCGCTGTCGGTTCGGTCGGAGAATTATGTCGTTGGGAAGTGAAATGAACCGAGCACGAGATACCCGCGAGGATCTCCACCTGATTCTCCGCTACGTCGCATCGCCGCATCGTCTTTCAATTCCGTTACCCACCGATAGGCAGGGACCACTTTTATTCCGACCTGCACCGCGCTGCGCTTCTGCCTTTGTAGCCCCGGGGCGTAGGCGCGAAGAAAACTGCAGACTAAGTCTCGCTCTTTCTCTTTGTGCACCACGCGCGTAATTACGTTGCATCCGTCGAGCTGCGTTTCGGTCGACTGGCAAACTCGCGCGAAACGTTCATCTCTGTCTGTCACACTGAGGTTCAATGGCACAGAGTCACATTTATAATATATTTCACGAAGAATATATATTTTTTCAACGCTATCGAGAATGAAAAAAATTCGACTTTCAAATTTTGAAACATTTAAATTTTTCATCTGAGATTTTAAAAAACTAGCACTGTATGAATCTATGTATAAAACTTGACAGCTTATTTTTGATAAACTTTTTCAATACGAGAAAATATTTTTTTGCGATGACAAAAAATATTTTTCGTTCGTTAGTCAAAGATATAAACAGCTTATTATTTTTACAAATAATTACAATTGAAACCCTATCATTTTTTAATATTGAAAATTTAGTTGATTAAAAATAGAATTCCAGGATGAAAAAAGTTAGTCTCCCGTGTATTCTATTTAAGACGAGCGAAATTGAGTGCATCTGAAAAAGTAATCAATATAACGTGGATTGCCTTGTAGCTCGCGGAGATTACTTTCTTCGACGCTCTAAATGGTCCTAAGATCTTCTTGCGGAGTACGCGAAATTATCCTCCGCCGCGCCGCGCCGGTGCAATCTTACCCCATCTTACGGTACTTAGCCGGCACGGTGGTCTTGAAAGGGTAGTCCACTCCATGGACTTTAGAAAATCGTTCGTCATCGCTCATCGCGCGCACATCAGGCGTAATCTCCTGCTTGTTAGTCGCACGTACGTGTTTTCGCGCTGTTTCTTTAATCGTCGAGCGATGGCAAGGAGTTCGAAGAAGACTCCTCGGGCCCTCGGTTTATGAGAGAAACTGCGAGAATTGGAAGCCAGTCGACCGAGACTCGAATTTTCCGCCATTGGCTCGGCGACAAAGAAATCGAATGAAACACAAACCGCTTGCCTGTCCGACAACCCTCGAGAATCTGCGGTTAACCCTTTAAAACTGGAGCACTTTGCTCTGACCGCGGCTTAACTATAGCCTGGCAACAATCTTTCGAATAAGCCGACCGTATCAAGATAATCTTCACGACGACATACATCACGAGGTAATAATGCGCGTGCCTTCTCTCGACGTTGTAACACTTTTTTTTTCATGAAAAAGCAGTTTTTTTTATTTTATATACAACTCGCGCAACATGAAGATGAAAGTTTTCGCGTTACGATACTGTAATGAAGGAAATTTATAACATTCTGATGTGATATTTTTAAATAAAAATAAATAAAACAAAGTTTGAAACTTCTAGATAAGAAATTAATCAATTATGGTATTCAATTGTAAAAACCTCTAAACCTGGTATAAGTCGATAATTCATTAATGGATGATTGCACTCTCATTGATGCAGCCATCCAATTCTATCTCAAACTTGGAAACTGCAGCTAGGGCAGGCATTGTTGAAGTGACGCACAAATTTCACGCCTCTGAGCGAGTGAATAAGAAGCATAATGCACGTTTTACCGACTTTTAATCGACGCGAGAGCCTAACATCCGGGAAAGGACGACGGAAAAACGGTCTCGTCGCGCACCCAGCCGTATCTAAATGTTCTTCTTCGGCGTCGTACATCATCGATCGCGCTTGCCTTTATCAAACGCCAGCAATGCAAGAACATCGTGTTTACGCCGTTGTCGCGCGACCGCGAAGTTCTCCAATCGTTCGCGGAAGTATATATATATATATATTTGCGCAAGTATAAAGTGCATTTAATTGCGGCTACGACAGGCATTGATCGTTTTGACTCGAAGGTGAGAAGACCATTGTAAAGTTGTTTATAAAGGAAAAAAATGTTTCCTTTTACGAATGGCCAGAGGCAATCGATGCGTTCGCGTATTTGTGTGTTTACCTGACGCTCTTGACATCCTAATCATCGCGTATGCAAACCATATGCAAATTGTGCATGCGGCGTCGAACATAGAAACGTCATATTTACTTTAGTCTCGTACAAACGCCGACTCATTCGATTAGTTGTACGCTGTCATGTTACGACGAGCCGACGCTCTACTTACCATTGATGTAAGAATGCCGATAAATGTTTCCAAGTAATCATTCAGAAAAACCAGTCATCTTCTTAAGTAGCCCCGTATGATCGACTTAAATGGGTAAACATTTGTTGCGATTTGTATCGAGAGATTAAGTATCGCTCCACATATTTCCACTTTGTGTAACAGAAATTTCTCTTCAAGCATGTATACTTATTTGATTACATTTTGTATATATAATATACCTAATAGAGTCTTAGTTTCGCAGAGAGAATACTTAGTCTGAGATTACATTGCGAATATTTATATTTTATTGTGAAAATGAACATGAAAATGAACCGCCTTCAGATTAATAACAGAGAACAAATAATGAGAGACTTGTCGCTGACTCATCTTGAGATAAATTTCCAGTCGCTCTCGTTAGATGATACTTCCCACGAAGGGAGCACGAGAGAGGTCAATAGAAGGGTCGCCATGCTAATTATTCTCTGTGCTCTGGCGAGCATTTCCGGGTTTCTTCCGCGGATCTGATTTTCCCGGAACGGGACGGATCTCATTTGCGTTTCCCTCGTCAAGATGAAATGTTTATTCACTCGTTCGCTCGCTCGATTACGCGCGCAGTGTATCGTCGACAATTAGCTGGGCTGCTCGCTCGCAGCCGAGTGCAGCCAGTGAACCCGCAGCTGTGTGAGAAACCCGCCTCGAGAGTGACCAGTCGACCCAGACTCAAATTTCCCTATGGTTGTTGTAGCGGTTGGACGAGCGACTCGGAACCGCGACGACGCGATGAGATGATGACATTACGATGACTGCGGTTAACCCTCTGAATCTCGCACTGTTAACTATATCCTCGCCTACGCTAAACATTTTTTCTTGACATCTAACGGCCCCTCTATGTGATATTTGGCTTCAAATATATAATATAATATTGGCTAAAATCCCTAACAGCACAACATATCCGAAAAAGACGTTTAGAAGATATCCAGAAAACATTGAACATCCTCTGGATATTTTCTGGATATCCTTTGAACGTCTTTTTTGGATATGCGTGCTGTTAGGGTGTACATATATAAAATATATAATAAAATGTATAATATTGGCTTGAAATATATAAAATATATAATATAATAATAAGCTACGATATATCGTAGCTTCCGATTTTCTGCGTGTTTACGTGCGATTTTATTTGTAACGCGTTTCCAGATACCGAGAGAAAGAGAGATGATACGTCCGATTAGACTAGTAAGATGACTCATCGCGAATGTAGCGGTTACTAATTATATTTGACATAAATTATACGGTTTTATATATATTTTCAATCTTACAAGGGTACGATGTTGTTACTGAATATCTCTTTGCCCGAGGTATCTTACTATGGAGAAGACGTTCTGTAGTATTATATCCCTCTTTAGATTGTCATGTTACGGGATTACGCATACTTTCGCATCTAGGAAAATAGCCGCGAGCCTTGTGTTCTCATGTTCTTGCTTCGAGATTTGCGGTTTTGATTAACGCAAGATCGGAAAGAAACGCACTTCGCCTCGTATTTGATCTGGGATAATGTAACAAAAATCGGGGAAGTATCCTTTTTTCATCTCTAGAGGGAAGAAAAAAAAGAACGAAGAAACGGTTAAACTTTGGGTCTTCTTGATCTCTTTCGTAATGACGAAAAATGCAAAATGAGAGCTGAAATTGAATCGCGGAGCACTGATGATGGAACGAATAATCCCGCTGCGCTCACGTATCCACGTTTTAATTATACACCGTAGTGATAAACCGCGCGAAGGGTGGTCGCGATTAAGGTCATCCTTGGATAACGGGTTGTATTTGGAGCGAACGGCATTCCTTAAGCCTGCCATTAATACATGTAATTGTAACGCGACGGGGGTATGCGGATATCGTGCTTTAGCGCCAACTTGTTATGATGTAACCGTCAACTTATAAAGACAAAATCCAGAAGTGTCTATTTCAAGTAGCGGCATTACCTGTTGGACGAGATCGAAAGACACCTACGGCTCGCATAATTATAGACCCGGTGTTTATTCTTAGTCCGCCATTCGGAATCGGCAAATGCGGAACGATTAATCTGTTTGCAGGATTCAGTGAATCTTGGAAGAATCCCCGTCGATCTGTCATTAATTTATCGCCGTGTATTCTTGATCGGACTGGTTCGTCCGTCGAATCTAAACTTGTTTCAATCAATGTTTATCATAGAAGAATGTGTAACGATAGCGGTTTTTATCTACGAGTGACGTAAATACATTTTATTGGCATCTTTTTAACGCACGAGATAAATACTATATATATATATAACGGATTCTCTTCGAGTTGTTTGACGTTTTCTCGGAACTGGTGATAAAAGTGAACGGTATGCGATCTGAGAATGCATGCAATCGTGTTTGTTCAGTGCACCTTTTTAATCGCTTCCGATGTCATCTTATACAATTTTATTCATTACTTTCTAACAACTATGCAACAATCCTTTAAAGTAATATTGATATATTAATACTCGGGAAAAAGAATAATTTTAATTATCACGGTATGTGACTGTGTAAAAAAATTTGACAGTATATAAAATATTTTTTTATAGATAGCTTTATATTATTTTTATTTTTATTTTATATTTGTAAGTTTTATTATCCTAGAACAACACAAGCGCGCGCTGCGATTTTTTTAGAAATGGGCTCTATTATATTTTACATAAACGTTGAATTCAACTTAATAATATATAATTAATAAAAACTTTCGTAATTATTTATGAAAATATAATTATTTATGCAACAATATCGTTGCTTGCGTTTATCGCAAACGAATAATGACAGGTGCATAGTCATTACATAACCGACATTATTCTTTGTGGCCGATATCTTTTTTCGCCTCTTTTCTCATCGAGGCTCAATCGCATCATTTAATCGTGATGGTCGTGCATATCCGTACACCTATCTTTGAAATAGAACGCACGCACGCACGCACGTACGCACGCACGTTGGATTATTCGCAGTTGTGTGGCGAATTTGCATCCAGCTGCAATTAAGAACCGTCTTAGAACGAGACAAGGAAATGGCGAGGCCATCCGGAGAAATGAGGAGCACAGAAAGAAACGGCCAGGAAGAAGAATCAGTCTGTATTCGGTACACACGTGGGGGCAATTCCAGGCCTCTCTTTATACACACCGACGTGTAGTGCATGCGATGAGGAAACACGCAGAGTGCGAGGCTTCCGGATGACGTTAAATCTGCCTAATCGTTAGTTGCACAAATTAAAGTATGAATCATTCTATAGCTTCTCGAAAACAACACGATATAAATCCTGCGGACACGTGCTTTGTCAAATTTAAATGATCGAGAAAATATGATATGCAAAAAATCAATCGGTGAGAAAATCCGTTACGTAAAATATATTTTATCTATACATATATATGATGGAGACGCAATTAATGACGATAAAAAAATTCTTTCATTTTAACGATCGAATATCATTAGCAGTTAAAATTCCTGATTTTAATTTAACTATATGGTTATCTGTATCCCCATTAAATGACTGCACGTATATAGTATAACGAGCGTTACATAGAAATATCTTGACTTATAGGCCCCGCAGCGTATAGTTAGGATCTATAAATCATAGCTGATAAATATACATCTCGCGCGTATAGTTTATCGTTTATAGTTCACAGGCGCGCATAATTTCTGCGCGCGTTTTACGGAAGTCCCGTGCACGCGAGGAACTTTTTTCCAGCTTGGCGGAGATGTCGCGGCGCGATCTTAGGTAAACGAATACGCGATCGAACGACGCATCCTCCGCGAGCAGGGAACAGGGAGAAGCAAACGAGATAATGGGGAACGAGGGAAGGAAATGATCCACGAGCCGAGTTACCGTTGCGCTTAAGTGAACCCGCGCGATCCGCTGCAGTTCTGCTCGCAATAATAATCGCTTTATTCTCCCAGCCACGGAAATCCCAGAAGAGGGAAACGAGTCGCGGCTCTCTGGCAGTTCGCGTCCAATAAACCCAGGCATAATGATCCTGTCGGTTGTAAATTCAACTTCCACTCGCGCGTACGAACTTATAAATAACGCGAGAATGGAATGGAAGGAAAATGAAATAAAAGGAAGGAAGGAAGGAGAATGCGTGTGCTTAAGCACGAGTGGATGTTCTCGCGTTAATTAAAATGTATAGCAATTTCTAGCTGGAGTTTGCCGTGCGTTTAGGGAGAGATCGAGTGGAACAATCTGAGTTTTACGGATGAACATCATCTATTTATATATCGATCAGGAAGTAGCGTCGCATTTTCTTCAAATTAGTTGGCTCATTCCTTATATCGAGAGACACGCAATTTTAATAAATCTTTAGAAATTCTATTCCGCGTTCTTCGGCGTTATGGAATTTTCGCAGATCAAACCTCGAAAATAAAACGCTTGAATTTGTGCAAATTTAGGTGGGAAACCGATTAAGAAGATAAAATAAAAATTCTTTCAATTCGAAGTTTCAGTGAACCATCTTTAAGTCCAAAGGAGCAGAGACTGATCCGTTGAAATAAAATCAAGAAAAACTTGAAGACAAGTTGTGCGCAATTTGTGTACCTAGCTGAGCTGGTTCCTGGCTCATTTCCTACCTGCATAATCAGACCCTTCTCTCTTGTTTATTAAACTTTCGCGTAACTTTGCATAATTCCGCGATGCTTATCGGGTGTTCGTTAGAGCGCGAAGAATGCATGTCTTTGCGTATACGCGTCTGCTGACACTTCTGCCGCATCTCTTCGGTTATTGACTTGGTCGTTTAACAGTAACCGCTCTTATCCGCGAAATCGGACTGCGCGCGAACGGTGACGAACGGCGGCGTCACGGGGGACGTATCGCCAGCCGGAAGTCATCGCGAACGTAACTGAAGTTTTATCGGCCGTTTCTTCTTCCCCCCAAGGACGATGGAGCGAGAGCAAGAAATATATCGACGGTGGCATTCCTCGTACCGTTGTCGCTCGTACGAACGTCCGCCGTATTTTCAACGCGTCGAATGCATTCACTTATGTGCCGCGTCATTTTATTTCCACTGTTGTATGCGCGCGTGTGAACGCCGGTAAGATGAACGCTTTCCTCTCGGAGAGATTTTAATCTAGCGAGATTTTATACGCTCGTCCCGTTCCTTGCATCTCAGACGCATCACCGAGTGTTGAATAATTTCGGAATTTAATAGGCGTTCATATATATAATTTATTTTATCTGATTATATGTTATAAATATACGCTCTCTGTATATATACATATATATTTTCGCCCGCATCTCGGAGCTTCATATACTTATCTTTCATCGCGATCGTTTCGCATCGCTACGTTTCTTCGTTCTTAAAGTCCCGCAAAACTATCTTACACCTTTTTTGCCGTTGTTTATCGGGAATGTTCGTGGATTCCGTGAAACGGAATTAGACCGATGACATTACCGTAAGCCTTCGCCTTCGCGATCGCTCGCCCACACGTTCAAATCTACTACGTATGTAAATATATATCCGAAGAATTTTAGCCGCTTATGACGATTTCTGGCACTGAAAAAAAAATTTTGTTGGATTAACAAAAATTCTGTACAAAAATGGACGAAACGAAATTCTGGTTGAATCTACCAGAATTTCTTTTAATACAACAAATATCTTGTTTGCACCAATAAACTGATTTGTTGTACAAACAAGATGCTTGTTGCATTAAAAGGAATTCTGGTAGATTAAACCAGTAATTCCGTTTCGTCCATTTTCGAACAGAATTTTTGTTAATCCAACAAAATTTTTTTCCAGTGGGAAATTCCGTGGAATTCCGGGCCATCTTCTCTCGGATCATAAATCGGCCGGTCCATCGGTTGGACTTTCGAAAAGCGCGGGAAGAGAATGTTTGGTCACGCGTGGTTGCGGGTAGCTGAAACGGTAGCGATTTAAACGATCCTACCCTTTCTCCCTCTTTGACGATTTGCATATTCACGAGTCCGTTAACCTTTGATTTAAGTCTCCTTCCGTGTCCTTCGTTCTTCGTCTTCGTCTTCGTTACCCGGCGAGTGATCCCGATCGCCGATAGATCGAGAGTGACTCCGCGAACGACGGTGAATAATTTCCTTAAAGCATGTACAACCGTCCGATGTCGTTCACCGCGATCACCACGCGATCGTATCGTTATAACTGTCGGATAGTAAGAGCTAACATCAGCGATCCGCATCAATTATCGCGGCAAGAAGGTGTTAACGCCGAGACGAAGGGAGACATTTATATATCTACGCTTCGCGCGTGCAATGTGCTATTAATTTTCCTTAAAAGAAAAAGTCTAAAGCCGCTACGCGCAATCAATCTCTGCGTTTCTTGCACTTTTCATTATTTCGTTCCGTATAAACGTTCCGTATTACTTCATATAATTACATTATCCGAGGCGCATTGTATAATTGAAAGACCTATACTTTACAGTCGTAAACGGCCCCGACTAATCGCTAGTATAAATGCCATATTTTAAACCGTAGAAATTATCGGTAGACAATTGTACCTGTTCTGTTGAATTCTCTTTACGATTTACATCGCTCGTTTGGTGATTTACGCGGACGAGAAATAAACGCGAAATTCTCTCATCGGCGTTTACGGTAAACATGCGAAACTAGCAAAGCGAATACAATCGATTCACCGAGAGTATCGTAGCGCAAAGATGTCGTTTGCGTTGACAATAAAAAATGGGGACATTTGCGTTAGATATAGAACTACTGCGCGATGTCATTACGCGGAGCAGCGAAGCATGGGTCGTGCCGATGGTTTCTGAGAAATTTGCTTTGATAAATCGCAACTCTTTGGGAACAGTCGCGTTATATAGACTCGGGAGGAAGCAATAGATCGCGCGATGATTATTGCGTCATTAAAGATGATTTGCTTTCGCCGGCGCGACGTTATTAGTTACCGGTCGAGAAGTAGCGTAAAGAGTTTTTCTCGCGCGCGGAATCGGGAAAATTGTTGGATGAAAATCGCTCGCAACTTTGAGCGCAACTAAACAAGGGGATCCCGGAAATTGAAATACTTTTCATCTCGCTGCGGGAAATTCGCGCGTGTTTAACATTTTTCCACGAATAATTGAAGAAGACGCGATAAGGGAAGAGGATAAAACTTAATAAACATTGTAATTATCAAACGTCCTAATAAAACGCGCGAGAAGTGGTTCATTGACTTGTTCCTGGTACGGAACAAAGATAACGTAACTCTACGATGAAAAATCACAAAGTTAACTTCAAACGTTAATTATGGAGAACGTGCAGCTGCCCCGGCTTCCATTGTTTTCGATGACACGAAGATTTAGGGTTTGCAAAGCTCATTACCATAGTGTTACGATCCACTTCCCACAATTGCGGCTCTGTTTACCGTAATGTTAGGGTAATAACATTATGGTTGCCGCAGAGTTACGTTGTTTAACAAGAGTAAAACACGCTACCGCGGGGCATACGCGTGTGTGTTCTGATCTTCGTATCTTCAGAAATTGGGATTATTATAAATCGCGTTCCCGATTGCTCTCGGATCGAAAGAGGAAAAGGGAAAGCATGAAATAGGTTGGTATCATCTATATGAGAAAATGGATCGGATTGTTAGATAAGCTTGCTAAAAAGAAAAAGGATAGTTTAATACGAAACGAAGCAAGTTTGTTTCTCTATAATAACAAAGATAATGCCCCGAGGAAGACAGGAGGCGCGATTTATAATAGCGACGAGGAGCGGTAACAGTTCTTGAATGGCCTGCATTCAATCTAGACCAGATCCTCTTCCGCGCAACAAAACTTCTTGCATATATACGCGAACGGAGAACGTCATTTATATTTTGCACCGTTCTTATATGAATTTATACAAGATAATGAAACATTTCGCGATTCGCTAATCTCGATAAATGGATCGTTAACGCACGTGCATCAGGATTATCACTTTGCTCGTGAAATTTCTCCGAGGCTATCGTAACATTTACGCCATGCTGCGTAAATATATGTACGCACATACACGCGTTATGAAGGAAGTTATCATTTTTTAAGACAGTTTCTCATTTTTTAAATTACTCAGATGAGAATCCTATTTAAGTTAACTCAATCTGAAATTACATATAATATGATTTTATTATGTATAATATAATTATATAATTATGTTATAGTTACAATTATAGTTTATGTAATTATTATATGTATAATATATAATTTCAGATTGAGTTTACTTTTTAGTTGGAATTTAATTGTAAAAATATCTGATTAAAAAAATATATAATTAATACATATATTATATATATATATGTATTATATATACTCTGTAACTGTTTATTCTAATCTATATCGCGTCGGTATCTACGCGCCAATAAATCGCGACGGTAGACGCCTACTTCGCGCTTCCTCTCTTGCACGCTCTCGCGTGCAATTTCTCGCCCCTAGTTACGCGGGCGGTCGATCCGGCCGAACAATGGCCCGCCGCGTCCTTCTATGTAATCAACAAATCGAAAAGAATCCCGCGGCCGCGAGATAAGCGTTAATAGCGTATTTTACCGTACGGTTTCACTCCGCCGACGATTAACGCGTTTCGCGCGCGATCATTGAGCATGCGGGATGAGAGAGCGCCGTTCGATACCGTTGCGTGCCCTCCGTCTATCGTTTTATTCTCTTTTAGATATATTTATCGAATTTATCTATTTTAACCTGCAGTTCATGAAATCGCGCCTCTATTTCGCCCGGTTAAGTATCGTATGGCATCTTAAGATATCGAGCGCGTTTATCATTACGATAACGTAGAAAATTAGTTGTGAAATTCTTGATGCTCTGAATAGTATACAAGCGATATATTTATATAAAACAATCATTTTTTTTTGTTGCATTTTTTATGTAACATATACCTTATAAATTGAAATTAAAATTAGCATATGTTATATAAATGGAGTTCTAATTTAAGAAATAATTCAATTCTTAATGAATAACTTGGCAATCGGACACAGATTTTTTTCTACAGATTGTTTTATGCTTAAGATATAAAAGAATTAAAAATACAATACATAAGAATATGCAGCTTTTTCATCTCATATAAAGAAAAGAATGGAAAGAGAGAGAGAGAAATCTTAATAAATTAACAGAATATTTTTTCACAGAAATGTCTGTAAATGAAATAAATTTATTTAAATTGATCTCGAGACCCAAGATCTCTATAAGACAATTCTATTTAATGTAAACCGAATCTTTTAACTGCTTAATGATCATGTCTACGCGAATATCATTATTGATTCCGTTTCTTCGTACTCAATACAACTATCGCATTGAGACGCTATCGAGATCTTAATACTTTCATTAGACATGCAAAAATGCTACATTAAAGTCAGCATTATCGTGATCGCGTTAAGCCGCATTCGATCGAATTGGTGCAACGACAAGGGGAAAAAATCGAGCGCGATGCGAGGAGAAGGTGCTCCTTGTGGCCGACGCGTCACGGCTGAGATGGCACGCGCGCGGATGAGAGAGGAGCAAAAAGAGCGTTTCGCTCATCGGAGAGAAAAGAGGAGAGTGCCGCGAGAGGTTGTGTGTACGAAGGCTCGATCTGGCCCCGAGCGCGTCGCGCCGATATATACATTTGAAGAGAGAGAGAGAGAGAGACCTGGTGGAATCTCGCTCGCGCGCGAACCGATCAGGCGTCGTCTTACCGTTATAGGAGCGCGTATATTCACGCACCTGCGCTCGCGATCGTTAAACGCGAAATCGCATCCCGTGACGCGCTCGGGATTCGAGACCCGTCGAGAGGCGCGTCGCGGAAATGCCGTCGGGGCCCGTGCCGTGTGGCTTTTGAGAAGCATGTATTTTCGTCGCTCGATTACGATGCAAGCAGGTGTATAGTAACGTGATAACGCCTCGAAGCCGAATGCAAACTTATTGGTACGACATGGTGCAGCGGTTTGAATCAAATATCCGTATGGTTAAGAAAACAGGGTAGTGTAGTAATAATAATAATTCATTTTAAATATCAATTCACATAATAAATTTATTAATTATAGACTTGGATTTGAAGACAACTCTAAATATATTTTTTTAAATAGATTTCTCTCTCTTTTTCCGTTTATGAATATTACGACTTGAAATTATTTTTATTTTATTTTGGATGATATGTTTGTTTGAAGAGCATTACCGCAATGCACTGAACGAATAAATTAACCGATCTCACGTAATGATTTGAGAAAGACATTATGAGATGCAAATGTAAAAGAAAGTTACAAGTGAATTTGTAACAGTAATAGGGAAAGTAAAACCGTGTGTTACCGGATTAACAATAACGTATGAGAATGTAAAGAGAGTTCTTTTTTCTTGATATTTATCATGTAAATATATATAAATTATACAGATAACACATTTCCAAAGACGGTTCTTAAGATAACTCATTATCGAAAACTGGTTTTAGACCGTTTCGGTAGGCTGCATCAATCATGAAACTTTCTTCGCTTAATATATTAATTAATCTTTTGCGGTAATAAATGGATGACCTTTTGCATAATTTGTGACGTAACTGAATATAGTGCGCGAGTGTTACCGGATATGAATTCGCTGGACGTAACCGGAAAACAACGGAAGATGATACGTTGCTCGTCGACTTATGCATATTCAAACGACCTAGATAAAGAATGATATTCATGACGCGAGTTATTCTTCTTTTTACTTTCCTCTTCTTCGATTTAACGACCTTGTTAGGTCGATTTTAGAAGAAAGCGATGTTAGTGTGTTTAATTAATAAATATCAGTAATATCTCTCTAATTAGATGCTACATACAGGAAACAACTTTCCATTTTAAAGAATCTCTTAAGGATTGTATATCAAATAGCCAAACGTATGAAGAAAGAGAGTTAGATATATCTAAAAAGATTATTATAATAAAACACACAGACACACATGTTTTAAATCCAATATTTTATTTTATTATACGATAATTATCATATTTAAAATATTAATTTAATCACTCATAATAAACCTTATCTAAATTACAAGATTAAAAGTTTTTCAATCGCGAGTCTTTTCTCCATCAATCGAAAATTCTTTTCACTTGAAAACAAGAAATTGTAACGTGGGAAGAGAAAAACAAACCCACAGAAGAAATTGATAGCGGGATAAAAAAAAAGAAGAAACGGAGGAGAATGAAGGTAGCGTGGGAGATGCAGCTAATCAATTGGCGAATTATTGTCCGTTACTGACCTCATCCAATCATTCCTTCTCTCTCTCTCTCACTCTGACTCGGAAGTGTATATGCCCTGCCAGGCTGTCTTACATTCGCTGGACATCTCATGCTCCCTCGAGCGAAAGCCGTCGAGCCGTCGTGCGATTAATCGAATTTAACCATCCCGGCAACGACATTGGGTTCTCTTGCGCTTCCAGCTATGTCTTTCTCGAGTCCCCGATCGAGAGACGATCGGTCGTGAAAGCGCAATTATGCGATTCCCATGATTCGAGGCGAGGCGTCGAGTACCGATACCAGGAAACTGGATGACTCTTCAGCATAAGAAACTCCAAGGCCAATGCAATTCCTGGGAATCGAGTAATTTGTTACATTTCACGGACGATCGTCGGAGCCGAGCAGCTGTCACTGCATGGTCGGCTGATTCCTGCGAGATTCATGAAGTTTCGGACACGCGCGTCTCGTCAATGTAAACGCGATGGAAATTGATAAGGGATATATACAGAAACGATATATCCAATATTGTAAATACATAAATTCGAAACATTGTAGATTCGTGTTTCGAGTTCAAATAGTTTTCATAAATTCTATGCACTTTTGAATCAAAATTAATAACTGAGATAAATACCGATTAAATAACAAATTTATACGTTTTACTTGTTAAACATCAGATTCATTCTTGGTATATAGCACGAGCAATATTCCGGATTTTGTATCGCTCTTTGCGGAATTCTAGGTTCGTGTTTCGAGCTCAAATAGTTTTCATAAATTCTATGCACTTTTGAATTAAATTTAATAACTCTGAGATAAATAAAAAATTTAGACATTTTACTTGTTAAACATCAGATTAATTCTTGGTATATATAGCACGAGCAATATTCCGGATTTTGTATCGCTCTTTGCGGAATTCTAGATTCGTGTTTCGAGCTCAAATAGCTTTCACAAATTCTATGCACTTTTGAACACATCAAATTTAATAACTTTGGGATAAATGCCGGTTAAATAGAAAATTTCTACATTTACTTAAACATCGGATTAATCCTTGACGTAGTTCGATATTCCGGATTTTCCACCGTTCTTTGCGGGATAAAGTAATAACGCATAGGCAGATTCCCGAAGGAGTGTCGTGAAGCTCTCTAGTTAACATGACGAACGCTGGCACGTTAATACACCACACGTTTCACATTCCGATAATTTCTTTAACGGCGCATTGAGCGCACGCGAAGGAAAGCAGGCACCGCAGGAGTTGCGCCGATCCTGCTGCGACTCGATTATGACAGGATACGCGATGGTACCAGCTGATCGATCATGGGGTATTCTCAGAGGTGTCGTGCGGGTTCAAGGCCAGACCTGGATCGACTGCCAGCATGAAACCCATTTGATTCTTGTTGCAATTAGTCACCGGCCTCTCCTGAAGTTGCAAGGCTGATGATCGCGACGTATATATCTCTTAATCATTGTCCGTCATTAATGGGATCGTCCCCGACTGCGTTAACGTCACGGGCGATTGAGATTGTCGGCGATTTCAGCGCGGAATAGGATTACGATTGATAGTTTCGCATTAAGAGGCGACAAGCACTTTGGTACATTTGTATATGTTTCTAGAGAATCGTCGATATGAAATTAACATTTTTTCTAAAATAAATACATTTTTTGTAAAAATAATATCTCAACAAAATAACATTCGGATATTAATTTAGAATTAAAGTGGAATATTTGCACTAATTTGTACAAAATTTTTACTTTTCATAAAAAAGACACGTTGAATACAATTGAAATTAAAAATGTAAATATAGAACTTTTTAATCAAAATTTATGAAAATACTAGACTCATGTGTTTAAGAATATGCGAATGCATATTCAACTAAGCGTCAGAAATAATTTGATTTTCTATGATTCTGCATCGTATTTTTAAAGACAATAAAATGCAGATAAGAACCAAGGTGCGAACGCAAATAATGCGGTCTGTGGGTTAATACACATTTAAAAGACCATCCGCAGAGCGAGTCATTTTATTATACCAGTCATAGCTTCAGGAGCAGAGGAGCAACAGGATGCCTAGTGATACGCGAACTGGTCGTAATGCGATCCTCGTAACTGCGGGCTAGGATAACTAGGTAACGGGTAGCAAACACTAAACTCAGTCGTCCTATACGCGGCACGGAACCTTCATCGGGTATTCAGGATGTACATATATATTCGTGGAACATTCAGGATGCGGATTGCAAACACCGAGACAGTGTTATAGCGGGACGGCCTATCGTTAAGCGTAGAGAAAATCCCGTAATACATTTCAAACATTCTTTTACGAGTTCGGTTCATTTGTTCGGATTATCTTCGCTCCAATATGTGTTTAATTTTTTTTCGCAAATCGTGTATTTCCATAAACAAAAACAATTGATCAAGGATTTTGCGCGACTGGCCAGATAGCAGGTAATCGATAAAAAGAAAAGTCCCCTCGGTCCGAGAAATTCTATCCCAATAGATAGACCAGTTTGCTTCGCTTGTTTTATACACGAATCCCTGCTTTATGTCCGAATGCATATCTCTCGGTGCAAGTACATAACGAGCTATGACGAATGACATCGATGAAGTCGAGACGGCTTCTTCAAACAATATGCGCGAAGTGGATTTTCTCAAGTGCCTGATCGAATAAAAAGTGGAGAATCACCTCGCCGCTCTTCAATTACCCCATCCTGTACAGAGAAAAAGAGAAAGAAAGAATAAGAGAGAGAGACGCAATTTTTCACCCATTACACACGCAATCCTTTCTCTCGGCTCGTTACTCGAAACGAGTTCGCCTCTGTCTTCGCCACGATTACTATCCCTTCCTCTTCGGTAGTGACGTATTTTTATCAATGATATAATACTCTGCGGCCTCGCAGGTGGTCCGTCTGAAGTTTATTCTGCATGTCGTGCGCATAAATGGATCCGCAGGGGAGAAAGGGAGAGAGAAAGAGAAAGAGAGACTTAATATCAGCGAGGATAGAGTGAAAAAGAGCCGTTCTCTGTGTATGGAATGCGTAGGAAGAGAAAAGGAGAATCGCGCAACACACACGTGAGTCCTGTCCGAGGGGATTCTTTCAGCCCGCGGCTGGTACCTCGAGGTTTACGAGGATATATCGATGAGACGACAGAAATCACGTCGTGTTAACACGCTTCTACCTAACGAACCGTTATCGCGCGCAGCTCGCGGCTACGTAGGTGCATCTGCATCCTTATATATACTCGGTGTATCTGCGCGGCAAATTGCCGAAGCGTAGACGCACGTAAATTGCCGCTCGAATAATCGCGAGGGCGCAACGAATGCCTGACTGGTCGAGACCGAGGATTTGTACTCGTTCATTACGTTAAGTATATTCATTTAAGACAACGTGCTCGATATCTTGTTGCCGGTTTATCCTCTTACAAGACAACTGCTTTGCGTGTTTCGAATAGTTTTAGGAAAAACAAAGAACGGAAGCTCTATAGTTATCTTTCAATAATCATTCAATCACTTTGAACACGGAAAATAGATGTACGATATTTATTTCTTTTTTTTTTCTATTTTTTGATAGAAAATTTAAAATTTCGCCAAAGTCAGAAAAATTTTGTCACTTTTAATGTATACGCTGAAAAAAAATTTGTTAACAAATGTTTAACAAATTAACAAATATTTTGTTCAACACTGTCAAATGAATCATTTATTTGAAACAAATAAATATTTATTTGTTTTGGAAAGGATTTTCTTATATCAAATAAATATTTTTCATATCAAATAAACTATTAGTTTCAAATAAGTGATTTATTTAACAGTATTGAAATAAATACTTTTTTTCAGTAAAATAGTTAAAATATTTCTAATGAGGGGAGAAACAAAGATTTTATTGATTTATTGTTCAATTATCTTGTATATAGGATTTGACACACGAGTACCAAAAATATTATAATCTTATCTGTTTGTTAACTTTAACTTGAAGATTTAGTTCAACGTATCCTTCAATTTTGTATATCATATATATTTCCTTCTTCGTCTATCAAAATAGAAGAAATCGATTTTTTTGAGTTGGTTTAATATATACTGATCATATCGATAGGCGTTGAAACTAGGATGATTATTATGACAGAATTGCTGATCTAGAGTGAACGTCTTATTTCATCGATATGATGCACATGCAAGAGCGAGCGTCAGTGCATTTTGTTCCTTTAACGTTATAAACTCGGAGATAAGATAACTTTATCCGTTCGAGTTTAATGTAATACTTGATGTAGTTACTTGCGTTGATACTTACTTCGCTTCTTTCTCAGCAGGATGGCTCTATATACGTAAAATATTATCAAAGTATTATCAAGTTGATGAGAATGTAGTACTTTCTAGGAATAAGAATGCAATTATAATAGATACGCAATCTAAAATTACATCGAATGATGGATATATCCGCAATAAACAAAATGATAGTCGTATGCTATCCAATATGCTAATAATTTGACAATTTGATCAATATGTTGTACAAAAGTAATTGCATAATCTTGTTAGATTTTTACCAGAATTCGAAATATAAGTCTGTCGCTCATCTCATCAAACACTTTGCAAAATCCCGACAGATACAAATTTTTATTTCCGCAAAATATTACAAATAAAATTACATGTAAAATAACGATAATATTTTACAAGTAATTTTATTTTGTTTATAATATTTTGCACACGAAAGGACATTTTTTTATATCTATCGAACATATCTAAAGACCTTCGAATACGTCGGAATAATCAAGCGCTATATGTATATATAGCATGTGGCTCTTTTCTTATTAAGATATATCGCAATAAAAGGGGGGCAGAGAATCATCTGACGGGAAGAGCGAATAAGTAACGCGAGCGAATCGCAGAAGAAGAAAAGCGTAACGGGCAAACCAGAATTGCATTCAACGAGGCAAGAAAAGGTTCTTAGGTTCCAATATTTGCGTGACGGCATACAGCGCATCTGTCAGCGCAGCTCGCGCTACAATCACCATCGCTGTACTGTAAAGCGTTATATATATATATATATATGTATAGCCTAAAGTCTCTGAAAGGATCCTTCGACTCATGCAGCTTCCGTCTCGAGAGAGAATCTAATAAAGTTTGAATGAAAACGTAGCGGTATAATTCAATCGTTCATCGTCGATAGACGATTATTGTGTGTCGATCGATATCTCGCTCCAAATCGCACCAACCAGATTGGTATATTTTATCGCGCGCAAATGAAACTAATGATTTAATTTATACAAGCTGTGTTACACGTCATCTATTAAGTGGCACGCGCTCAAGCGAATCGCAATTTTATCCGCAGGTTACCGATACTCGCTCGATATTCGCGATATATAATGATATAATTGAAAATAAAGCAGAGCGAGCCAGACAGGCTGGCGCGAATTCCATTAACATTCCATTAACATTCCGCGTTAATATGAAAGTGTTAAGTGTCACGACAGGGCGTTCGGTATCTAAACTCGGATCATCGAACGTGGCTCGTTTTGTTTTATCGCGCAGCGAGATGAAAAGAATTTGAAAACACGGAAGAGAGGTATGACGGATATTTCGTATACGACGTGTGAAAATTATCGGAATCGTAAATCTTCCGTTCTCGTACATCGACGAGCAACAAAAAGACGCGTTCGGAGCAGGAAATCGCACGGGGTAAAATAATTTTATCGTAGGTACGAGAGGAGGAGTTAGTTAACTCCCGTGGTACAAAATTGATTTTATTTCCCCGTTCTCTTGCGTAATTGGTTCCCATCGATAAAAGCGACGCAGGAAAAAGTAAAAGTACGGGAAGAGGAATGATACGGGGAAGTACGTGAACAGATTTGCTTTCGAGAGGAAAACGCATCGCCACGCACTCTTGAATTAATCTCCATTTCCTTATACCGTTTGTGTTTGTAAGCTTTTGCCGTATTTTACTGGAAGAAACTGCAAAGATATTATTTCTTAAACCTGTTTGTAAGAGTCGTATATATTAATATCGTGTGAATATATATCCCTACGTTTTCTTATATAACACTCCATCGAAAACAAAATTGAGTTTACGTGAAAGTAATTTCCATTTCTTCACGCTGATTAATCTAGATTTATAATCACATTTTTGTTCGTTTTTCGAACACGTTTTTAATTTTGTTACTTGTCTTTGCAATGATTAGTGTTGAATTGATTGATGAAAGAGAATTATTATTATCTCAATTTTGAGAGAATTTCGACCATGTGTTGAAATCATGATTTTAATTGTCAAATGCATTTTGTATTCAAACGATAGAGTGACAAATATATAAATAGGAGAGAAGAAAATACGTATCAATCGATACGATAGCACGCTAAAAAATGTAATCTCAAGCGACCGATCTCGCAACAACGAGAAAGTGAAGCGACGCGAAAAAACAATGCCTCTTACTATCGATCAACTTATTATTTCGCGGATTTTATCGTACAGACACATGACGGGAAAAATCAATAAAATAAAAAAATATGATCGAAGAAGTGACGAGGAATGAATATGCGAAAAACATACAGAATATACACATGTTTTTGACGCACACATAACATGATGACACACGTACATACTCGGTAAAATCATCGATGCTCGATTGCGAATCTCTTATTTGCACAGCATCATGTGGACGATCATCCTCGTGGAGCGAACCTGTTGGCATCCGCTATCGCGCGGCGCGGTCTTATTAATTATTTTTACTTCCTTTCTTATTGATCGATGCCTCCGCCTGCGGTTTATTAAAAAAAAAAAAAAAAAAAAAGTCAACATACGCGTGATATCCGTTCCTTGTTCTTATTTGTTCCATATAATAATCAACGATAGCATCGCAGAAACGATATGTGGACGATAAATTTTCTCTCGGTTGTAATATCCGTTGTAATGGGTTTTCCGCGAATCATGTAATCGTGAAAATGTAATTTTATATTATCTATTTTATCTCAAGGAAGGTCGCGGTAATGCGACAGTGAAAATGAACGCCATTTGGTCCATCGATTAAATCGAAAAAATAATTTTGTCTGGAATAAAAAGCAAGATAAAAAATTAATTATGAAAGATTCATCATGACAAAGTGTCTCTTGTCACTTCTAGATCTATTTTTTTCGTGCAAAATTTGTTCTCCCTAAAAATTGCGAGGGAAATAATCGGCGTCCTCTTGTAAAACCGCGCTTTCTCACGCACGCCCGTGTTATTTATTACTTCATTATTATTATTTATATATTTACTTTATTTTGTTCGAGCTCCCCCTAATGGTGCGTAATGACGACAGTGTCGACGAGTGCTCTTTCATTGCGAGAACGCCGACCGAACGCCTCTTTTGCACGATCCGCGTTATATATATTATATACCCGGTGTCCGTAAATCAGCTCTGATCCGTGTCAACAACAACGACTGGCCATTAACTAGCGTCTCTCAAAGCGGGTGACTTAGATCGCTCGTTAACTCACCGCGGGGAAAAAAGTGCCCTACGAAGGGCGAACGATTGTGCCAAGTACTAGCAAATTTACGCTTGATGATCCCGACATTAAGCGCTGCGAGAATGGAAAGAGAACAAGTAAAGTATAAAGTGAACAAGTAAGGCAGAATGTAACGTAAAAAGAAATCACCTGTTAGTAGAAATTCTGCGCGAGACTAATTTACATTTTCGTTTATCTTCATCGGTTCTTTGCATTCGAAAGATTAATTCGAATAGATATTAAGTAAGTTAGAGCGAGATAAATCGACGCAAAAATTTATATTTAATATTTTTATGCATTTTTTTCACATGCAATCTATAATTTAAATTTTTTTTCATAATACTACAAGTACTCGAAAAAAGATATACTGCAATAACGCAGCGGCTGAATATTATGCTAAGCAGTTTCGCATGGTTTTCTATAAGTGCCGACACGACACGAAAGATATGACTCGTACCATTTCCGCCCAACGTGACGTACGGCATTCATCTGAACGCGGTGATCTCGGTATGCAAAAAGTCTCTGTTGCGATGATTGACGTTGGTCAGTGCGACAGCGATTTCCTGTTTACGGGTGATCCTCGACGGCGAACGACGTCAGTGTGAATTGATGTAGCGTACAGCCTCTAGCTCCTCTGGCTCCTCAGGTGGAAGCGAGGACATTTACTCGGGGCGCCACATGGAACGGACCGTTATCTCGGTTTCGTAGAGCACAGAGAGAAGAGTCGTATACGTATACACATATCCTCTCTTCTCGACGCACGTCTCACGGTCTTCCTCCGGGACAAGAGCGAAGTCCGAATTTCCCAGCCGTTTCGTGTCGCGCGACGGCATAATTATCGCGGTGAACAACGACAGATGCTTTACAAATCCGCGACATCCCTTTCCTCTCTCTTAATCCGCGCGAATATATTCATCTCGATTATTTCGGTGTCGCCCGTCGTCGTGGATCGAGAGACGGTAATAATGCTACGCATTATTTACAGTTAGCATCGCGGCTGCGAAGTATCGAACGCTCTTCTAAAATATCGTACTTAACACGGTACGACCTAACAGCAGAATCGACTTAAATACGTAATTATGAGCGACTCGTTATGGCAGTTAAGGCAACTGTCTCGAATTATCCAAGTCACGATAGAACCATTTAGGAAGCATAAATTTGCGAGGCCATAATCGCAGAAGCAGCAATCAGGAAGAACACTCGAGAATTGTACGCCTTAATTTTGTGTCTTGTTTAATCGAAATTTCGGAGAAAAGTCAAGAGACTACAATTGTCACCGCGACAGAAAAATGAGAGAATTTTTAGAATCTAGAAAATTTATTGAAAAAATCAAAAAAATTCCTTTTGATGTAAGGATTTATTCAAACCCTTTTAACACGAGCGTTTGATTTTATTCGAGCTGTCGCAAACGTAGTGAGACGCTGTCGACGACGTAACGCTGTCTCGGTACAGGGAACACGCGTTCTCGAGGTTCAGGGACCCTTTCTTTCCTAGGGAATCGCTGGCTTTTCCTGGTCGTCCTGTACCGTGTTCTAGTACTGTTTCGCGTCGCCGGATACTCGGTCGGATACTTAAAAGTCGTCTAATTGCCGGTGACCGTTATAGACTCACTATCGGTGGATATATATACGGCAACTGTTAGGCGTGACTTGCGTTCCTTTTTACTCTATTTATTACGCTGTCAGAAGAAAAAAAATGAGCGAACATAATCCGATCGCGTATTACGAAGCCGCGTAATCTGGGGAAGTTAATGATAAGTGCGTTATCGTATAATCTCGTTTTACAGCTTTTCTTAAGAGGATAATGGCACGGCAAGCCTGCTAATATAGGCGTAACCGAGACTTTTATTTGACAATTAGTATTACACACGGGTGACGCTCTCCTCATGTTGATAACGTTCGCTTTCATGTTTGATGATGCGTATAGCGAGAAAACGGACTTTGAGAAATACCGTAGCTTCATTTATATAGCTAACGTTACAAGCAATATTCTCGATTAATTGTTTAATTATAAAGTCGTATACATATATCCAGACTCATGCTTCACGCTATTAAATTCGCAAATTAAGAATTGTAAGTCTAAAAAGTGGAATATTACTCAATTTATTATATGTGTATGATACAATCTCACACACACATTTAATTTGCGTGAGTTCTACTAAGCAATGTTAGAAATAGATTATTTGGCAAATTTAAAGTAAAAAAAAAATGGTAAATCCACCAAGATTGATATACAATTGAAATTCATTCGAAATGACATTTCTTTTAGCGACTTCTCGTTTCCTATTTACGAGTTGTTTTTTTGGAATGATACATTTTACTCCAAGTGCGAAGAGGACGATGCATTTCCTTGATTGTAGCGATTCAGTGAGGAATGCATCGTCTTCGGGGGATATGCAACAGGATAATTTGAAATCGTTGAGTCGCATAAGGTTCGTATTTTGCGGGCGGCCATTCCGTAAACCTAATCAATCATGCTTTATGCATCACTTAATTTCATGGTGTTATCGTCGCCAGTGCGGAAAATTATTTCCGCGCCTATGGGCGTTTCTCTTCCTCTCGAACAAATCATATACCAGGGAAGAGAAGCGTGAGCATTCCTAGTTTTGTTCGCTTCGGAGAAAACAAATCGTCGTAAAATACAAAGGCAAGAGAAAATTTTTAAAAATTGATTTTATAAATTTTCTAGCAAATTGTGATTGTGCTAGAATTCCTTTGTAAGTTTCTCCATTTAATGCTATTGCTTATTTCCAATTTTCCATTCTCCTTATATCCTCGTACAAGACTGGAAATGCCTTTAAGAGGATTCTAAACATCCTTGAGAAGTCTGTTGTTTTTTTCATTTTTCATCGACAAACCATGAGGTTAGATAAACTATAAATCTATTTATTGGCTATACGGATTATTTTTTACCTGAAATTAGGACGCTTCCTCCTTTGTTAATATATTATTACTTAATTTGTACAGGAAAAAGATCTCATATTATATATAAGATAACCTCATATTTTGTCGATAAAAAAAAACCAAGACGTTTAGGATCACCTTAAAGCGTAAAAATTGCTCTTCCCAAATAAAATCTAGCGGTGTGTCGCCTATCCCGTTTTTATTATCTCTTCCGCAGCAGTTGATTCTCAATATCTCGCGAATAAAGCTGTTAGCCGCATATCGGCGCGGCCGATACTTAAGGCTAATTATGAAATACGTCCGAGATCGTAAGAGACGGTCGTTTCTCAGCCCGAGAAGTAACTAAAGCAGGGCGCGCACCGCAGTTTCTCTCCCATTTCCTGTCATCGGCGCTCGGACATTAACATTCCGGCGTCCCATGACGTTACGCTCCGGCGCGTAGCGTCAAATAATGATTTACGCTTTTATTACCAGGCAGCACTCTACTGTTCTTATACACGATCATTACCGTCAAGAATCTCTTTCTTGTGGAATCGCCGGCACAAACGACGGCGTATCGACCAATAGCATGCAGTAATTGGCCCCGCGAATATCAGACCCAGATACTCGTTCCTGAACAGATTTCTTACCGTTCACATTATTTTTTTTTTTTTTATATAATAATTAAAAATATGTGTAACACTTATTTGTCAAGTTTTAGAGAGAAAGAGAGAGAGAGAGAGAGGGGGATGCATTATTATGTTATAATTAAACATGAACATTTAATTGGATATATATGACCTACATTTTTCTTCTGTAATACTTTTAGGGGGTCATTAAAGTATTTTCCAGAAAATAATTAAATTGTGACTTAAAGAAATTGCAGTCGCGAAAATTACAGGTTGCGGCAGCCGCAACAAACGACGAGCCAGGAGAAAAGAAAAGATCTTAGTAGGTCTCTAACATTTTAAAAATTGAGGACGTAGAGGAGAGAGATATAAGTGGAAAAAGCAAATAAGAAGAAAATTGTGCATGTTGAGTAGGAAAGTCTACGCGAAAGAAGATTGATGTGAATGTAATAGCATGCGCACGGTCAAAAGAGCATGATTAATTGAAATCCCAACAAAAGGTACCTAAAGGCATATATTTAACGCTATTTATAATACATAGACACATGACATACAAATATATTATTTTGACTCTTTTTATTTTTAATTTAATTATATTATCGAATAAAATGAGACATAATGCGACATGAGACTTGAGCGTTGCAAGAAAAAAAATTGTGCATTTTGTAAAAAATTGTAGTCAAATTTCTATTGATGCGAGATTATTTGTATAATTTTTTTTGATCGATAATCTTGGATCGAATTGGTTATCAATGCGATGCTAGCCTCAATTGCCATCCGATACACAAGGAAATTTGTATACCCGCGGGCTTTGGTATATGATTCGAAAAGGTTCGCTGCATCATCGAGGAAGAGAGAATCTCATTAACGCCCGGCACATCATTAATCATGGTTAACAATGGCGTATCTTTGCCCGTAACTTTAACGCCCAGTCGCCGGCATTGTTCGAGCCATAAGCATTGATAAGTCACGATTAACGCTTTCCGGACGTGCTCCATTTAAAGAGCATCAAATACAAAGTAGTAAATATTACATGTGCAGGCACAAGTGTATATATATATATACAATACATCACAGCTAACGGATCTTACGCCCCACAGTACAAGATTTTCCGACGGAATGCCCTGAAAATTCTCTCCACTTGTAAATAATGCATTAGTTTTTTAAACAAAGGATACACTCGTTTCTTCAACGATGACGCGATTGCACAGCCAGGTCGTTACTTTGTGCTTTTATCTCACGGCCGAGAACAATTTATCGTACAATTTTCATGGTAATATAATGGGCGCATATAATTTCTGTAATGAACTTCCGGTGTCTATGCGGACAAATGTGCGACACAAAAGATTGCGATCTGTCTCTTCCTCCTCGCGGAATGTATCCGGGATTGTCTAATCCGGAGCAGCTTCCCGAACACGCTTAAGGTAGTTCTATCGTTTTTCACAATTCTTACGAATTTTTAGAAATTTTAATATGTTGTAGACGGAGTTAATATCTATCGATTACGAAATTTTGAAGTCGATTCATTGTTTAGTTTAACAGTTATTTACAATTAAAAATAGCATTTTTTCTATATACACTACGTGAAAGGATAACATTTTCATCACATTTTAATATATAACAATAGAACGGATCTTACGATTTTAATAAAAAACCAGTGGGGTATACCTGTACAATACGAATGTGGGATTATTTAAAAAAAAGAAATAAATTTTTTTCACCGTTTAGTTTCAAAGATATTACTTTTTAAAGAAATGAATTTTCTTCCAAACGGAACATGAACAGAGAAATTGAAACGATGATGTGTATTCATACATGACCTGTTTCTATGCGAAGAGGTTCAGATTGTACCGACTCAACTAAAATTGTTGCTACGGTAACATTGTATAAACTATAAATTTCCTTATCGATTAGAGGCGAAACTTTTAGTCGATATTGTAGCGACAGAACTACCTTAACAGCGGCCTTAAAATAGCGAAAATGTCGGTTGCTGGACCGTTGGCGGAAGGATCAAGGTAGGCATAGGAAAAGAAGCCGGAGAGGAAGCCCCGTTAGGACGACTGACATGTTGTTACCGCCGCGCGGCGTCTGCCACGGCGTGCTCTGTTATTGGTCCGTAAAACGACCTAATGAACGTATCGCCCACGGGCCGCGCCAGCTACGGCCATGTAAAACAATTTCAGGGTATATGCCTGGCGCAACCGCACGTATCATTTATCGCGAGTAGGTCGGCCTTGCCCGCCTCGGGACTATACTACCAAGAGGGATCATCTCCCTCGCTCGGCCGCATCATCCCTCTTCCAATCCCTGCCATTTATCGCCCGTGAGATTAGCCGCCTCCGCGTGGAAACGTGGTCAGGTGATGTGCGGTATATACGGTTGTAAACTGCGGAGGTGTACTGTTACCGCGCAAGATCCACGGCTACTTATTTCGCACCCTCTCGATTTCTTTTCCACAAATTGACCTTGGCTACCGGTAGTAACGGAATGGCCTTGCCGCGTCCGGCTGTCTTTCCTCTTTCCACTTTGAGAAAATATATTAACGCTATACTAGAGGGTGAATATATTTCGTTCGGGGATCGTGAGCGCCGCCGGGGAAAACTCTTTAAACATCCATCGAGGGACGATGCAAGATAACGCGCTCGCGCGCGAACCGGTAGGAAAATACCGGTGAATCATCTCCCGCATCCTCTCGATGGCCGGCCGACAGCTATTTTCAAAGAATGCTGTAATCGTCGCATGCGCAAACTTGGCCGGGAATGAAAAATTGGAGATTCGAGTCATTACCTTTAATGGCACGTTGGTACTCTACCTTTTCGGAAGATAATGCCGGACACGGTAACGACATTGAACTTTGAAGATAACGATGACATCTTCATCGTTCAACTGTAAAACAAGACCGCAATAAACGAACGTTATTTTTGTTTCCCCTGAAATAATGAAATTCCCGCGCACCGTACGCAATTTCCACAACAAGCTTCTATACGAGATTGTCGATGAGATAAGGCGTAGAAACGGTGGCAAACTCGGCGCGGCGTTCGCCAAACCGCCAAGCGTCCTCGAAACGGGAAGAGATTATAAGCTTCGAAAAGGTGGAAGCCGTCAATCGAAGTTGCCTGCAAAATTGAAGCCGACCGTCTGACGTACCCTCATCTCGACTATAGTAGACTACGACTCCTACGTAGCCTCTATTTGCGGTCTGTGAAATTAACTGCGTGGCAATCAGTCAGTCGAGTCCACCTAGGGGGTCGCTGACTATACACGGCGTTTTGCGGTGCGCGACTATACGTCGCCGCAATGTGAGAATTCCATTTACCGAGAGAGAGAGCAATCTTTCGGGACTGTACAACCAGGCTATATACGTGCGCGCTCTTTGTGATGCATCCCGAGAGAGGAGTTCTAAGTAGGTCTATTTCATCCGGTTGACTTGACTTACACGGTGATTCGCGAAATTAACCGCGGCGATATACTGTTACGAGGGACACGATATAGAAGAGAGGGCCCAATCTCCTGTCGGAGATAAACGGCGACGTGCGAGCGAGCGAGATATCCTTCTCATCCCTCTTCGCTCCTTTTTTTGCGGCACGAGGACGCGGTCGACCTCGAAATCTCTCGAGGTAACGGAGCGACCTTGCGCGTCATCAGCGCCGGCTAACAGCTGTTCCCAGTCGTCTGTTGGCCGATAAGCAGGATCGGAGCGTACGGTCGCTGTCTTTTCCGTCTTTTACCATACTCTTCGTTGATGAACGTTTCACAGACGTCGTAGCTTGTAACCCTGACACCGCGGATATTATGGTATCGCGGATGTGCGGTTGTCACAGCGGCATTAGCTAAATTAAATATTTTCTTCTAACCCGAAGTGTGCAGGCGAATATAATATATGTTTCTTCGTAATTAATAGTGACACGCGTAAATTTAGTTTTATATATTGCTACATGCGCGAGATATACAATGCATATAATTTATGTGTATAATGATATATTTTACGAGATATAGGAAATATTCGAAATATTCATCTCTATTAGCATAGAATTATATCTCGCGCAGATATATTTACATGGGTTACAGTTACAATTTTTTCGTACGCGAGCTTTTACTGTTACTTCTGTGACTCCCCGGCATTATTATAATCTCGTATAGTCATGATTCTCTCACGGTTTGAAATATTCTTTCCTGCTACGATCGCGCCGTAGGATAAATTAGTTCCACGACGGATTTTGATATTCGGGTAATAGCGCGCCGCGAAATTACACCTTGTCGAGTTTATAAAAGCATTAACCCGCACACGAAGCATCATAATAGAGAGATCATGCGGATGCTGCATTGGCGTTGCGTGGCGGCAAAAAGGGGCAAGGAAAAAAGAAAAAAGTTTATTCGACATGCAAATATACGAAAGTGAGAGGGGTTCGGCCTGCATAAAACGAGTCGGCGAGAGTGTTTCTTCTTATGCACCTCGCCGAGAGAAACGGTGGGTGGCGAGGCCTGTCTTGCACCGTTAAGGTCAACGTACAAACACAACAACGACCCATGCGACGGTGAAGGGAACGCGACTTCCCACAATATCGGTACGTTCCTTAAGCAGGATCTTTGATGAACGATATTTCAGACTTTTTTTCATTCTCGTTTACTGTCGAGACAATTTTTCATAAAGCAATCGGGAAAGAAAAAGAGAGAAAAAGAATTTTAAAGAGTGGTATTTGTCTTTGGAAAATAAGCGCGGTATATTTTATAACATCATTTTTTAATATATATAATATTATTTTATATATATACATAATACATTATTTTATATATTATTTAATTATTATATAATATATATTATTTTGCTCAGATCGCGTTGTCGACTTTGTGTCCCCTCTTCTTCTCATTTAAATAAATTAATTATACATATATATATATATATATATATATTGTTTTAGATAGTTCAAAATGAGGTGTCTTGTTAGACGGTTGTTTTATATATTTATAATAATTTCAATTTTTTTTTAAAATTGTGTTAAACTGCGAGAAGAGGCGACACAAACGCCTATGGATATTAAGAATTTCTCGCTTAATAACGAAGAAATAATTTACGGGATCCAACATCATAAGATCACATTATGGCGAATACTTTTATAAATATGACAATTTGTAACACGCATAAATTTCTAACAAATTCTCGACTCGTATTAACGGACTATTAGTAAATTTTAAGAATATGATGTTTTTTTGTAAGAATTATAAATTACATAACACTGTTATACTGAGGAAGACCGCGTGCGGTTGAAACGTTTATATGGAAGGTTTTTGTAATTTTAATATATTGTGTATGAAATAAAATTTAATTAGATACATCTTAAATATTGCTCGATAAGTTGGCCTCTTTTGAATACATTTGTTGTTTTATACAATACACGAGCAAATAGAAAATTTTAATTGATATTGTTTTTACATTAAACATCTCGTTTTTCAGCGAGAATGTTATTACAATTGTATGAGAATACGAAACGACTCCTACTTTTTCGACGATAATGATTCTTGCAATAATAATCATGAGAGTCGCTCGTGCCTAAACTCGCGCGAGTTATGTAAGTCGTGCGCGAGGCGTAGCGATCAATTCACCGGCAGAATCTATGGTTACCCGAGCTGCACCGCAGCTCGGAGGAAGATTGAAGTGTCCTGGGGCGAACTATACGCGGAATTATCCGCGAATGAAGATGCAACGACCGAACAACGGGCTGGAGCCTCAGTAATTCTTCCTGGCCGTCTACCGCGATTAGCGCTAAAAACCTTGCGCCAATCAACATTTAAAGTAAGGAGGAAAAAAAGTCAAATCGAACGGAGGAAACGTCTCTGTCAATGTAATTTGTCTGCGGTTCTTTTTTTGCAAAAACGATTTTAACGCCAACCGCGAGACAATTCATGCATTTCTTGCATATCAGAGACATCGACGTGTGTTGATGTATAATATAATAATATGGTGTTTAATATGTTAAAATCATTGCTAGCTCTTTCTGCTTCGATCGTGAACATCTTGGTTGCTGAAATATTTTCACAGATTATTTATTATGCGTATAATAAAATTCAATATATGAATATTTTATAATTATTGAGATTCATAATTCTTGTCACGCGCGATCTGAAGGAAAGAGTAGGATCAATTTATCAAGAAATAACGAGTTGTCGCGGTATCGTGTGATTCTTAATGTATTAACCAGATCGATATATGTGCTCGCGCGTTTGAGCTATCCCTAAGAAAGGATAAAGCGATTTATTCGCGAGTCCGCTGGCACAACGGACGGCGTCAAATTACTCGATGGAAAATATAATGGCAGGAACGATCATCGATCGTTTGTGCCGCTAACGATCCGGCTTTCCGTCGAAACGTCCAAGCGCGTGATGTAGTTAAGAACGCAGAAGACGAAGAAGAAGGAGGCGCCTTGCCTTCACTTGGAAGCTGCACGTGGAGCAGTCTCTCGTAAAAGGGAACGTATATCGGCCCCGACCGTGGCACAGGTACGTAGATGCACGAAGGGATAAAGTAAGAGAAGCTACGCGCGAAAAGGGACTGCATCTCGCGCGAACACAGAGAAAAAAGTCTTCCGGTGTCGAAGAAACTACCGCCGTTCGTAAAAGTCAGCTTAGCGCCGATTTAACGAGCCTTCGCGATCCGTGCGAGAGATGCAAAAGTTTACAACGCTGCGGAAAAGAAGATCGAAAAACGGCACTCCGAATTGAACGATATTTCACCAGGAAGAGATAGAAAGAGAGCGAGAGAGAAAGAAAGATTATCGCAAAGTGATGAAATGCCGCGGGATGGCGGTTAGATATGATATCTTAATTAGAATCATTTAGGCGTGGCGTAAATTACGTACGGTGAACGATGAGAGTTATTTATCGTTATTCATGATGTCTCTATTATGATCGCTCATATTTGCAGCGAGGATAGAAGAAAAATGTTTCCGCGAGAAAAATGTGGACTTATAATTGCGTTCATCTAGCTCACGTTATATATTCCGGTTTAATCAAGATTAGTAAAACTATTAATTTAATGGCGGGCTATTAATTTTATGTGCGCATACTTTGCGCGAGTCGCATTTAGCTAATTAGAAAATTCGTGATTAGCCATCAATACAATAAACAATTTTAATGCTAATTAATTATTAGAAGAACATTTTAATTGGTCAAGATTGCTTCTCTAGATGACATAGACAAGTCTATAAGGGAAATATAATTATGCTGTCAGTTCATGTTAATCCATCAGTAAGATCCAACAATGTACTACGATATTCTTTTGTGTGTATTTTTATTTTATTATTGATTTTAAAATCTAAAAAAATGCACGCTCAGACTTTTATTATCTTACATTGAAGGCATCATACATAATTATGTAAATTAACAACTGTTACCGTGCGGCTGATATATTTAATAAGTAAGACGGTGTTAATAATTTTCTGACAAGACGTTTATTTTCTGCGCGATGCATGTTTCATTTTCGGATTTAGAACAGCATAACTCGAGGCGAAATGCAAGCGGTTTGTAATCAGTGGTTCGCAGCAGTTAGAGAGTTAATACCGAAACGGTACCGAAGTAATTGCAGCAGCAGGTAGTCGCGACGGTGTTTCGCGGGAGAGTGTCATCGCTTAGGTCCTTGCGTTAAAGTGTCACCATCCATCATTACCGCAGAGTGTGCGGTGCAGCACTCTGTAATACAACATTACACACAAGTCTCTAATTTGGATGCCGCTTATGCGACCGATTGTTTTTTACGAGCATGTATTCGCATGGAGATGTCAGCCACCTATGAAAGAATCCTCATAAAGTCAAATCTTCTGAAAGTGGGATGTAGTCGTCCGAGGTCCGCTAAGAAAATTAAGCGGAATCCGCGCATTTAATTAAACGCTAAATTATTGAATTCTTCTCTCTTATTCGTGTTCTTCTTCATTCCATAAAATATTTACGCGCCCTGTCCAGTATATTTCTATGTACACGAGCGAATTATTTTTTATCAAGCTGCGCCAGGATGCTAGATATGTCAGACTGGAGATTAGAAAACAGAACGCAATTTTATTGCTCTGTTTGCGAGTGCATTCGTGTCTATCTCTTTTATTTTTCCTGTCTCTCTTCCTATTTTTTATTCCATTTTCCGGCTACTTCAAAATTATGACGCTGATGGTATTCTTAATATACAAATATTGAATTGTTGGCGAATAATTCAACCTCTTCGCTATATCGAGAATGAAATCAAAGGACCGATCGTTCGTCCGATATCGCAAGAAACTGCGAAGGCGAAAGCGAAGATCGAGACGATACGCTGGGGTCACCATCCGTATCGCTGCGATTGTTGTTTCCGACAGCAGCAGATTTTCGCGAACAAAGTATCTCTATTTGATGTAAAATCTTGAATATAAAATTTTCATATACATATTTTCGCCTTCGTAAAAAAAAGGGAGAATTAAAATTTTTTATTTTAAATTAAAATTATTTTTTATAATTTTTAATTGCATTTTAATAATTTGTACTTATAATGATGTATCTTGCGTTTATTCTGAATTTTTATGATAATTAATATCACTTGAGATCGACATTTATGCTCAGTTAATAAAGTAAATGCAAAATCTTTCGTCCTACTTTCCTATTTTTCTAACACATTGTTAGAAAGAAATTTATTCAGTTACGTAATTACAATTACCGCTAATTATAGTTGTAACAAGAACTGATTATAATTTAAATAGAAGTATAATTTTGGAAAAAAATATTACGCGGACATGTATGAATAAAACGACATTGTCCAAATTGAAAGAAGGAAAAATTACGAAACGAATTAATTTCACGCATCAGACCTTGGATTAACAGATCTTAGATTAAAGCCAAACTCACAAACTTATGAATAAAAGTATGCATCGAATACTCCGTCTATCGTCTATAAAGATTTCAAAGATTTTCACAATCAGATTACTACTGTTGCATAATATGACTAATGAAATATTCCCTCCTTGTGAACCGCCGCAAGATTGGGATCTGCCATAAATCGTCGAAGGAGAAAAAATATCGATAACCGTTATGATCGCTCGCGAATATCATCTCGATACGTACCGACATTTCATGTTCCTGATTGACTCCCCCTGATACCATCATTGCTGAAGGTCAGTCCCGCCACGAAGGTCAATCTCGCCCGCCCTCTGTCCGTCCCGCCCGTCATCTTCGTGTTCTTCATCGTCATATCTTCGTGCTCTTCGTGGTCACGCCGAGTGCCCATTCGTCGTTCGCATCGCCAAAGTGGAGGCGACGTGAAGGGAGGAAAAAAAAGCGGGAAAAGGGGAGAAAACGGAGATGGAAAGAAGGACTGTGGGTGACTGGCCGGCCGACTGAGGACTCGTAAGATCGTAATTGCAACGGCACGGTCGAGTCATGGTCACGACGACTGAGTCAATGTCGTTGTCCTCTCTGCCGCGGCTTTGCTCTGCTCCCTCATTCCGCGAGGAAATTCTTGCCCCGTCACACGAAAGCGAAGAAAATCGGGACTTATCCGATGCGGTCCGGTACGGAGAAAGGTCGTGACACAAATCATCCCGTCCTCGGCTTACGTCGTCTCGTTCGCTTTCGTCGTCGATCGATCGCGCACGGAATTGGAACGACTGTAATTATCGTCGTGATTTCGCGAATCGTCGATTCCACTTGTAGAACGGAATGGGAGTAACAATCTAACGATGGCACAAATTGATTTAGATCTAGATCTAGAAATCTTTTTCAAGCACATTAAAATAGTAGAAAAAATTAGAGATTTGTAACAATTTATAGGATACAATGATAACTTATTAAATATTACGAGGCCATGTGTAACGAGCAATAAAAAATTATTATAAAACTTGGAAAAACTTTAATTTAAAAAAAATACGAGCTTAAGCATTGTTACAGATTAGGTGATTCTGTATTATTTTTTTCATTGAATTTATAGGATAATTTCTATGTTAAAATTTTTTCTAATGCTTTTTGTTTTCAAAACTGTATGGAACGCATATATGTAAGCTGTTATATATGACGGGCATTCTTGATATATGGATCACATCCAGCACCTGTTGCACAAATAACAGCCATTCCATTCGCGCGCGACAAGATGTATAAACTGAATCTCTGCAGAAGTTGATAGAATCCTGTTATCAAATCACCTCGGTGTAATTACGTAAGATAATCTTTGCGCGATTCGCAGGTACAGCTAGCTAAATAACACGTTTCCATGGTTAGGCTTTAAGTCGTTCTATCGGCGTCTTCGCGAGTCATTGACTGCCTTCCGCGCGAAGAAAGTAGTCGGTGAAAATAGTCGGATTCACCTCGACGCGATGCTCCATCAAAGATAGATCGCGGTATGTAATTAAACGTTTATCAGATTATAGAAAATCTCCGTCATTATCCGCACTTATATGTGTTACACTTACGCACACAACTCTCTCGTCGGAAGTGATAACACGCTTAATTATGAAGTTTCGTCCGTTTATAGCGGCGGACTCGCCTGTTATGTTAGCGTGACATAATCGGGCATGTTTTATGGCGACTGGTCGCGCGAGCCTACCGTGTGACAGAACGTTCTCGCGACAGAACAGGACAGGATTCTTATTACCGTAAATTGTGTTTTGTCAAAGAGAAAAACACGCGTTTATTTTATGCCTCTGTAGGAACGATGAATATAATTTTATTAAAGAGGATGCGTGTGTTTTTCTGACAATGACAAGCAAATAAACGATTTCTTTCTTTCCTGTTAGGTTTTATTCTATTATTTTTCTAAGAAAAATAACGATAACGATGTTTATATCTGAATTATATAGATATAATGATAACGGTATTTATTCGTCTTAATTAAGCCGACATAATTAGAAGCAAAATCTCGGGCACACAACAGTAGACATGTAACATTTTAAATAAGAAGAGCATCCAAAATTTATAACGTGCGAAAAATTCCAGCAGTTTTCCTCATTGTCTCGGTACCTACTCATTTCGCTACTTAAAAATAATATCTGTATCTTTTCCACAATTGCAAAATGATACATTAAGAAATTGCGGTCTCTCGTAGTTTAATTAATTTGTTCGTTCAACTTTTAGAAGCTTGCGGCAAATATATAAAATAATTATATGAAAAATGACATATTTATAAATAATATGTGTATTTTTCACCAAGATACATGAATTGAAATTTACGTGGTACCTACTTTATATTTATTGTCACATAAATCATATTGCGTGAAACAAACAACGAGATGATTGTTGACACCGAACCGATGTTTCTCTTTGTTTGGCCATCGTGGATTTTGTCACTTGCTCTCACGATTTAACGGAACACCCGGTACCTTGGCTAGTTGAACACCATAATTGACTTGCATGGAAGTTCGTGACTTCGAGTCGAAACTCGAATAACCGGGAAACCTGTGAAACTTGCGGTACTGTTGCGAATAAAATTCAGACATCTTGCTGTAAGCGATCATGTAATAGCGGCCTATAATTATCGCGAGTCGTCATTTACAGCAAAAGGCGGAATATCTCCGTAAGCGATCACTGTTTATCCTGTCATTTTAATATGTCTCGTTTACATAATTATATAAATTTACATTAGAGTGAATAATATTTTATCGCGAAATTGCAATGTCATATCACTGTCATATATTTTATATATAACTGATGCAGCACTCGAAGATGATCGACGCAGATTTAATATAAACCCGTTACATGATGATTCAAAATCGAAGTCGGACGAGATGTCTGATATTGATACCATGCTGTTTATCAATACATTTTTTGAAAGTAACAGGAACGTCGAATTCGTCTGCGTCGAATATATATATATATATCATCGAGTATATATATATATTTTTTTTTTCCAGACATATATTGACACATTCTGGTCAAATCGAATGCTTCTTTTATCAAAATGGAAAAAAGGGTAAAGATTTTTTAATCAAATTATAATATGAATGAATCGCGATAAGCCGTCGATATTCGTGATTGGAGAACGCAACGGTGCTTAAACGAGAATCTAAATGGCTAATAAATTTATCTTAGCTCAGTGGTCAGTCAGAAATCGAGTTACGCGATCAGTTTTCTGGACCGCCCGTCTCGGCCGCGGTCATAAGAGCGTGCAATGTGCTTACGACCGGTCACGTTCGGTAATCGCTCCTACGCTGGTTATGAATATCAATTTACGTCCACCTGACTGCTCAAGATTCATTGCATCCAATTTGTTATATTCGCGCTTGTTGCGCTCAGATCATTTGAGCGGCGTACACGAGCGTCTATTTTAGTTGTAAACCCAGAGGCAATTTTAGAATACAAAAATGTCGCATTTTTATGGCTGTCACAATTACAAATTTTTGTCGTATTAATACGCGAATGTAATTGGGAAATTTTTGTGGCAAATTAATTATGTCTAAATTTAAGCTCTAATAATTTGAATAAGAATTTGATTGTGTTGGTGAGATCACATTTATTTTATGTTAGATTTTAAACTGTAAAATTACATTTTAGTATAACATTACAGTTGAAATATGAATATAAAAAGTAAAGAAGTATATTGCATGCAGAGAGGGTGGATGTAGCACTTATCGTAATATTGTATATCTCGCAAGGCAAAAAGCGAGGCAATATTAGACGGCGTGTTTACGATGGAAACACCCAACGATCGGCCAAGATTTGCACATTTTACTGGTGGAATTGCGAGGTAAAATCGACCTATAAATGCACATTTCAACTGCCACTTAAAATTCCACTAGCTGTTCTCTCTCTTTCTCTCCATCTCTATTTTTACAAAGTTCAAGAAAGAGATACTGCAAGATCGAAGAAATTGTACTTGAGGAACAATGAAGTAATATCGTAAACAGAGAGGGTGTGAATATTGGTGTTCTCACCAAAAAGAATAAAATAAAAATATGGAAAAATGCAGAACCACAAAACGTAACGCAGGAAAATTGGCAGGAAAAACAGTTTCAAATTATATGATTCCTCGCATCGCTCATACATAATTCACTAGATTTAAAATAGCAAAGTTATTTTTTAGGTTGCAAAAGTAATTTAAATATTCTTCAAAATAAGCTGTATTATATAAGTTATTATTAATAATTATTATTAAGTAATAATCTTGTGAAAATAAATAACACGCATGTCACAGATACAATATTAAGTCCTGAAATAAACTTGTGTAGGCGTCTGGGTGTATCTTGATCTTACCGATTACGCAACGTGGATCTTGTAGAGAAGACCGCAGGAATATTTCTGCGGTGACGAGCAAGCTAGTTGATAACTTACGATACAGTTTTTTTTTTAAATCCAAACGCGGCTTAGCGAGAGAAGCTATTGCTCGCGCCCTTGATGGGCCACAGGCAAATCGCTTAGAACGTGCGAATCAGACCGTAACCGAAGAAGTTATAAGGGAAAGGCAGAGCGAGACGACGGACGAAAGCAATGTCACGGAAGATCGAAGATTTTTTCTGGAAATTTTACGCATCGCGTAGTAGTGCTGCGACATTGCTGGTCGCGGTGGTTCGCGAGGACGAATAAAAGAGATGAAAATATTATACAGCGCTGATTGGGCGCACAATATGCGTGGAATGTGTCTATACACGAATTAATAATCGTAAATATTTTTCTTTCTTCGATGTAATTATTATCTCATTTTTTAGAACATTGCTGTGTCGTCTTCATACGTGATATGAAGTATAATTATTATAATACTTATGCATACACATGTCAAAAATGAATCTCTCTCTCTCTCTCTTTTATTAGAGAATATAATTTATTTATAAGCGTTATAGAAAGCAAATATTTGTACGATTTTAACAACATTCTTAGACTGAAATACTAACACGTGCGCTATACGATGATTATCTTTCCTGTAATTGTAACTCCTCCCTGTAACGGTAAGGATATAGTATCATCCTTTATTAGTACGTGGTAGTAATTGATATTCGAACGGAAACGAGTAAATCGTTCACACACGCGTTGTTACGATTTTTCTCGTATATTTCTACAAATCGATCGGACACGGAGTAAATCCGCAGTTGAATCAACAGCGATACATTAATCCTGTGGTTAGTCGAGTTTGTGCTTTGGATCAATAATGAGACAGCGACGAGAAGAATAGCGTTATTCGATGCTTTTGAACTAAAACTAGCTATCGTTTGGGCATGCGAGTTTTTTTTTGCGACAACGCATGTAAATTACGCACGGAATTGCCATGGAAAATCTTGATCTCTCTTCTCTCTCGCATTGGGATTTATTGAGATTTCAATCGAGTGTGCAAACTAATCAGTGGGTGTCAACATTTTAAAAAATTGGAGCTCGCACGCGAACAGAATAATTCAATATTTAAAACCGCGACATTTATCGCGATGGAGGATCGTAAAGCGCGAAAACGGCATTCCTGTCGAATCACCCGTGAAAAAGCTTCCGCGTTAAAGATGCCTCTATCATCTCGGTCGACAGACAAGCTGAAAAATTGACGTGCCTCCTAGCTGAAGCTCGTAAAATTGAAATTAAGATGTATCAACGGGATTTAATCGCTCTCGTGTGGAAATGAGATCATCGATTCCTTTCTCGACACTACGGAAGAGCACGTGACGCGTAACGAACACACTTTTTTCCACTTTCCTGTAGCTAGTTAGAAAAATCTTTCTCTTTTCCTTGTTTTTAATTCTCGTAAAATAAAATTATGCATTTCGTGTTTTATTAATATAAAATATTAGGAAATTAAAATTAAAATTTATATAAAATATAACGATTAATGGTAAATTTTAATTATTTCTATATGCTGCTCTTTAAATTGTATATATTTATATATAGATAGATAGATAGATAGATATTATATTGACAAAAATTGAGCACATCTTCGGAAGAGTGAAATCAAATCATGTATAAGATTGCGTTGATTTAAGTGATCGATGAAACTTGAGCTTTTCCGGGGTTATCATCTAAGGTGTATTGACAACAACGTCACAGAGAGGATCTGGCCGGGAGGAATACAAGCTTTACAACTAGCTGTAAATTAACCGCACACCACGATACGGTGATCCTTCGTGCATGTTCTCGCTCGTGCATTTCTGTCACGCTATATACATAGCTCTTACATATCGTAAGACATAGCCGGATGCATCGCTGATACGTATCAAAGTTTTTAAGATTATAAATTTTGCGCAATATGTTATGCAAATTTTTGACAAAGAGCTATGAATATTAAAGTTACGCATTAGAATTATGTTGAATATCGATAAAACTTGTTCTAATCAGCGGTATCATTTTAATTGCACATGTTCTTATTTATGACACATTATGCCTTTGGTTAAATTAAATAACTCAAGAAGCTTCGACAAAATTAAGAAGAAGAATCCGCACGTACTGGAAACGCGCGCTGTGTATGAAAGCATGAAAATTCGCGGTAAAAATGATATGAAACGTGATTCTCTCTCTGTACGGTATGTCACCGGTTAATTGAAGGCACGGATCGAAGTGCAATTTCACGTTGTACGGCAGTGTGCCGTAGAAGCGTGTGTGTACGAGTAAACGCACGCACATCGGCAACTGTCGGGGCAGCTAGATCGCCTGTGATCGCGCTTCCTTTCTCAGTGCATGCAAACCAGTGCACGATCCTCCCGAGCACTGTGGTTAATGTCCCGTTTGATTGGTCGGCACTTCGGCGTGTACGCGATAGCGGTGAACGATCCATCGGCGACGATCGATCCCGCGATCGAGAATAGCCTCGTCCTTTTTTCGCTAATCTCGAATGACGGGCGTTTACGTTCGATCTCGAACTCACAGATTTTCGGAACGATTTTATCTTTAGAAAAAATAGAGAAATCAAACGTTCGTGTCCCATTTAAATTTAACATCTAAGCTCTGATCTGACATCTCTTTGGATATATCTTGTAGATATTCTTATATTCTTTTATCAGTTTTTATCATTTTTTTTCTTTAAATTGTTAATATCGTTTTATGCAAGAAATAAAAATTATCCTATATTTTCTAAAGATTGCAGTTGCCTATAATATTATGCAAAACGTTTAAATTCTGATTTTTTTAATTTTAATTCGTGATATAAATTTGGAGCAGTTTGCTATCCAAGAAAAAAAGATTGAACAGAATTGATTAAATATTAATACAAAATGCCATAGCATCATCTGTCAATCTCAATAAAAAAAATCATGATAATGATAATCAACAAGAGAGCGATCATTTAGAAAAAAACTAGGGCAAAATGAACGAAGCAATAACCAATAATTAATAATTTTCGAGATTACCGATAAGTGGTAGTACATGACGGTCAGAAATTGTAGAATATGCTGCTATGGAATCTACGTGCAGAGTAAATAATAGCTATGCTCTACACTCTAAAACAGGTTCTACATTAATGATGTAATATTACATCTTCATTAGCTATATTTTTTGTAGGCGTAACATAAGATTTCAATATATTTCAATAAGTCTGAAAAGTACAACGTCACGATTTACCTAATAAGAAATGTCAAAACACGGTTCAAAAATTTAAAAATTTTTATAATTTATTTCCGTCATGTGCTAATTAAAAGTGTATTAACATCTTTATTTTATTTTATACTCTCGCATGAGTGATTTCTTTTTTCAAGGATTTTTTTTGTAAGAGAAAATTACGTGCAGATTTTATACGAAAAGAGAAGTTTCGCGAGCGTCAGAATGACAGTAGTTTTCACTACTTGTAACGTCGCAGAGGCGCGGCAGTGACATTGATTTACGCATATAACGGGAGAAGATGATATCTTTGCTGAGTTGCTTTCGAAAGAAAATGGAGTAATTATTATTCGGGCCACATTATTTCCACAAGTGTATAACTTCTCGGAAGATCGGATACTAAGAATAGCCGGATAATAGATTAATTAGATACATGTTGCCGTTCCGCTTCGAACTAATCGATTAGGGATTTTTGTAAGGAAAGTTTCTCTGCGTACACGCTTTTTCGTATCAGTGCAGCGAATCGCGACCATGGTCCGTGAAAAACGCATGCGAGATAATATTTCTGATCTTTACGTAAATTAGTCGGTAATCAGTACTTAATACGATAGTGGAAAATAATCTTCCACGAAGATCGAGCCACGATTTGGTATCGACATAAATTACATGGATTCGTAAACGCATTATTTTAATTTACCGGCCCGGGGATATAATTAATGACCGGCTACGCGACGACTGGCTCCGTAATTTTACGTTAAGTAATTTCCCATAAAAATTATCTCAAGATGTGTATTATTATAATATCAATCGGTCCTAAAAATATTACGGAGGGAGGTATATACAAGTAAAAACCGATTCATCATACAAGTTATTTACCATAATTCTACAACATCACGTAACGCTGTGATGTAAAAAAACATAAAGATGTAATGACAAATTTACAAAATGATTAGATCCTTTTCCTATCACCTGGTGACACCCAATTTCAATCGCGTCGCGTCTTATCGGACCAGAAAATCCATCTCCATTGAGATTCCCGCAAAATACAAAAATCAACATCAGTCAGTGTTCACTTACAGCGTGATCTTCCGATCCATCCTCGCGTCAGCCTTGCACTACCCGACGATCACCTTCGACCCCTTCGCGACCGTCCGGTGAGAAGAGAGAAGCAGCTTCCGTGGATCAGCCGAGGTCTCTATCACGAATCACAGTATCACTCGTAGAAAGCGAAAGGTGCGCATACACGCGTATATATGTACGTTCTGTTCACCACTTGCGATCGCTGTACAGGTCTCTCTCCACTTGTATCCACTTCTGCTGCGGAAGTCAATCGAACATCCCGCTAGCGCGACGATTTTTCGAGGGTTACCGATCAACAACGGAGAACCAGAAGGGACTTACCCCTACAGAGCATCGACCCTTTATCTCGCTCACTCCACCGATAAATATACTTCATATATAAACCGATCGCGGGGATTCGCTCGGTCTTTAAGGACGGTAGGTGCCTAGAGCCGAAATAGAGCAACGTCTGCGCAACTCTATTCTCCGGTCGTAACACTCTGAGATAACCGGCGCGCCGGTGGCCGCCGCGCTCTTCTTCCACGGTCGCGGAAGGTGGGAAGATCAGCAGGGAGGAGAAAGACGTGGAGCGTAGAGTAGAGGTGACCGCGGTGACGGTGATGACTACGGTGGAGGTGGTGGTGACGTACTGGTGGTGGTAGTGGTAGAGGTAAGTGACGGTGGTGATGGTGATATAGTGGCGGCGGCGACCGGTGGTGGAGGTGGTTTGGTGTGTGGATATATGCCTCGTGTAAGAGGATGCTCACTCTATGGAGCACTGCACCGTAATGACATGGTCTAGGAGATACCAGTCAGTTTTGTAATAACGACGGTAAAAAGTGAATTTCCACCAGGGTGGGGAAACGCGCCTAGGGCCAATCCGAGGGTCCGTTGCCCATCGTCGGCGGCCAATCGGAGCACGACATTCTTCAGAATGCGACTATTCTTCTTCTTTCCTCCTCTTTGTCTTTATCTTCCACATGTATGTACGTCATCTTCCACGGGATGACATTTTCCTCCCTTTACCCTTGTATTCGTCTCCCGCTATTGTGCTTTAGGCGAAAGTCCTTGCGATGTGCTTCGCGGAGGTTGTGGAAATTGAATAATTCGCCACCGTTAGGTCATTAGATTTCTCGAGTGTGCGTTAAACGGAAGCTGTTGATATATCTTAGGAAGAATAAATAGTATAAGTAGTATGATAGAATATAGGAGCACCGCGCGTGTTTATGTTACGAAACTATCATTGAAAATAGATACATCGGGATTATTCCTGTTTTAATAAGCGAAAGAAATCATTTTCGATCTCAACAATTAATAAATTAATTAGGCTTAACATTCTTTATATGAAGGCGCGTAACACATTGACTCGTTTACTTTACTAGGTTAAATACATAATCATTACTACAAGTCTTACGGTTTCCATGATAGCGCTTAATTGCGATGATAATATTTTATTCTGATAATATTAGTTACATCTCTCTAATGAGGAGTAATTTATTCGAACGCTTATCACATTTAATCGCGCGCGTAACGGAGGATATATATTTTAGTTCCGAAGAATTGCTCCTCTTATCCAAACAATTGGGGCACAGACTTGGGATATATGCGATGAGAGACAAAATTAGAAAAATTTATTTCTATATATTTGAGAGACTCCGATTTGACAATTGAAGACAATTCGAGATTTTGATCTCTCTTTGCGAAGTTATAATTTTTTTCAGCACTATATATATAATCACTTTCTCCGTGGAAAATCGAATGATGCATCGCGGCGAGAACTGAAACGCTCGCGGTATTCAATTTCGAGCGGCAAACGCTACATTACGGTTCAGTATTATTTCACATCCGTATCCTCCGATTTAAATTTCAATCATAATGGGCGGTACAGTTAAGGTGGTAGCTGTATCATCGGTAATATCGCGCGATAATGTATGCGCCGACGTCTCACTCTGGTATGATAATTGCCGAGAGACGCCGCGCTCGCGATATTGATATGAAAATGCCGCGAATCACGGTTGCTGCTGCAACATATGTTGCACGCATCAATACGCAGAATACGATAAGTCGTTCTTTATTGCATAACAGTAACGTATTTCTTAAAACCCGAGCTATAGCGTCGCGCGGCGCATCCCCGATATTATTCTTCTTATTGCTTCGTATATTTCAGAACAGGTATACGTTCTCAGACAGGATACGTTTTACAGCTGTCGATGAAACTGCGAATCGACAAACTTTACCGTTCGCCTTCCAACGTTTCTCTCGCACTTGCACTGATCGTCAATTAAACGCTCCAACTCGCTGACGTAATGCTTGATTGTCATTCGAACATTCCTTCGTAAGCGTATACGACATATAGAAAATATTAAATAACGATGAAAAGAAGTTTGTAATTATAAAGAGATTCTCGATCAAGATACGAGAACTAATATATCTTCTGACGTGCATTATTAAACGAAATAATATAGCGTTATATATAAATCATACATGCTTGTTATAATTATGGAGATTATTACTCATTTTCTCACAGTTACGCCAATTTATTTCATTTTACTTACTTTGCTTAATTAGCGCGAGATTCAATTCGAGAGATGAGAGAAAAGTGATCGAGGATTATCTGAATTCCTCGAATTCCTCATAACAGGCGAATCATTTACTGGAAAAAAATTATTAAATTAATAAATATTTATTTCTTTTGAAAAAAATTTTCTTATATCAAATAAATCTCTTTCACATCGAATCAATATCATTAGTTTCAAACAAATGATTTATTCAGCAGTATTGAAATAAATACTTATTCAAATTCAATGAATTTTTTTCCCAGCGAAGTATAATTAATCTGGCACGGACGATAAACGCGGATAAACGTTTGCGCGAACAAGTTTATCATTTTTCCGCCACATCTTTCTCTTTCTCTCGACTGGTATATCGGCGGGCAACTTGAAAGAGAAGGGGAAAAGAAGCTGAGAAAGAAAAAGTAACGACGAGTGAGATGGAAGGATGAAAAAAAAAAAAAAAAAAAAAAAAAAAAAACGCGAGAAAGATGAAGGAACGCAATATGTAGGAATTTTCTCCCGTACGCCTTTTCTCTTCGGTTGCGATAAAAAGGTGCTATTGTTTAGTAGAAAACTACTGTCGCTTCGCGAGGCGTTTCCGCGAAGATTCCGCCTCGTCTATAACGGCATCCCGCGCATCATCCACGGAGAAATTGCCGAAGTACCCCGGGAAGCATTATTACGCAATGGGCGGTTTCCGCGGGCGCAAGAAAGGACTTGGCTTTTCCAAGATAGATTCCGTTTTGCGGCTTCAACGTTTAACTCTTAATGACAAGCGGATTCATAAAACGCTGACGCTCTATATTTTTTTCCTTCGATCGCCCTGCAAAAAAAGTGTTATTGCTTGGAACATAAATAACACCGACTTTGTTCTTGTACTCTGTAGTATGCGCTAAATAAATGTAGGGCAAAATGTAGATAAGCCGATGAATTCTAAACAGAGTTTAATTATATACGAAGGCGTGGGTAAATTTATTCAGAAATAAAAAGTAGGAATAATCAATGTATGACGACGCAGAAACGGCTTGTTTTCGCGCGAGAATTTTGTACAATCTCCACGTGTTTCTAGAAATTCCCAGCAAACGTTCAGTGCTCGCATAACGGGAAGTATTATAGCTAGCAAAATTTGCGAAGATTGACGGCGGCACATGGAGAGAGAAAGAGAGAGAGAGAGAAAAGTAGTTTCTTGCACGGGGTAGTTTCACAGAGCGAGGAAGCTACTACGTGTAAAGAGGTACGAAGAAGCTATAGACGCGAGTAATGAACGAGATTGGCTTATAATCTCGATTTCTTCCAGCGCGGGAGAACACTTAGTCTATTTCATAAACAAAATTTAATAATAGAATTTACTTCGAACTCTGAAGTTAAGATCATGAAAACGCGCAACTCTTGACCCTTCGTGTATTATTATACTTAACCACAGCCGTGGCACTCCGTAATATATTCTCCATACGCAATAAAATACTCCGCACGTTATGTTCTTCTGCAAAACGGTGAGTTTACGAAGGTGCGCATTACGCGAAACGTAATGATGACCAGTCGAAAAACAATAAGACCAAACGAGATGCGCGAGGAATATTGAATGCGAAGCTGCGCCGCGGTTTCGAGAGAGGCTCCCGCGAGTTTGCGCGTTCGCATAACGGGAAACGATATCCAAGCGATATTGACGAAATTGACGGCAGGGAGAGACTTCCTTGCGTTTCGCGCGGATCCGAGGAAGATGCAGCGCGAGAAGAAGAAGAAGAGAGGCCAAGGTTCCGGGTTCGATTCCCAGGGCTGCGAAGGAATGGCGCCTCTCTCCCTCGATCTAGATCGAGAGACTTCAAGCACTTTCCTGCCTATCGGCCGAGAGAGAAAGAGAACTCGAGAGCTGTAGTAGCGATAAATTATTGCAGTACGGATGATTTCGCGAGAGCAGAGGTCACGATCGGCGTCCGAATACGGTAAGGAGTCCGCGAGGAAAGAAGAAGAAGACGTAAGTGCTGTGTGTTATACGCTTCCTTTTACGGGATTAAAACTATATTAAGCGCGGCGAGAAAGAGAGAGATTTCGTCTCGACGAGTCTAGCATAATGCAGAAACGCGCTAATGAAAGATAATTAAAAGATAACGCGAATTGAAAAAAAAAAAAAAAAAACAGACGCCTTCGCGTAGAATCGCATGTCAGAAAATCAAGATTTCAATCAAGAGGGTAACTGCCGACCCGCGCATGCGATTGTTATTAAGACGCTTTTATTACATTTCATATATTTTTGATAAACTGAAAACCGCGTGACTAAATATTCGAAAAATATATTTTTCAGTTATAATTATGTGAATATCATATTTTATTTAAAGTCTTCATTTCCAATATGATCGATTTAGTCTGTATATTTTCCCTTTTTCATATATTTTTGATAAACTGAAAACCGCGTAACTAAATATTCGAAAAATATATTTTTCAGTTATAATTATGAATATCATCTTTTATCTAAAGTCTTCATTTCCAATACGATCGATTTAGTCTGTATATTTTCCCTTCAAATCTCTTTTTTGTTAAACAATTTTTCAAACCGTTATTTATTCTATGCAGACCTTCTGATACTATACCAATCATAAAGGGTCGTAACAAACAGAAGAACGGTAAACACGGTCATATAAAAAGGAATTACCCGTGAGAACCTTTAAAGAGATGCAGCGTAGTAGCCCCATCGTCGATAAAAAGATCGACGTTCTCTGGTCTTTATGTGCAAGAGCTCAGGATGATTTAAGATAATTAAACTTATAATACGCAGTGTATTTTGGTAATATCAACGTTATCTCTCGTAATATAGTCGGTGAACATCTGGGCCGCAATTGATTTTTTTTTCTCCTACCTATTGTCGGTAGAGAATATTGCGATTCAACGCTTGTTAACATTCCATTCCGAAAGTTCAGTAACAGCTTTGGGAAACATCCTGAATACGGAGAAGTTAAGCGATGCGTCGCGGATGTGCGCTTCGGAACTCGCCGCGCGAGTACCAGAAAATTGCAATCTTGAATCTTCTTTCCACGATCGCGTGCATTCTTATTCTTGACGATCTGCCTTGACGATAGAATCGTGCCGACTTCCTTGTGTATAAGCTGGAAGTTGTTAATTCGTGGAACGCTAATCCGTTGCGTGAAATGAATCGGATAACATGCGTGCACCATCGTAAATCACAAGAGGAGATAATAGACACTAAGGATAGATAATAAATGCAACATTGTTCCGTAATTACGAGACTTTTTGGCTAGGAATTTGTTTAAACTTTGATCCGAGAACGTTGCTCCCATAGAATTGCAATTAAAGGAGAAATATTGCACATTCGAATTCTCACGTATACATAGTAAATCATATGTAATATTTTAATTTCATTACACTGTTACACTAAATTTCTCACTTTTTTATTTTTATTATGCTATATTTTATAATGACTAATTATTTTATATTTTTTATATCATATGCAATATTTTATTCCTGCGCGGATAACTTTTGATTAATATATAATATTTTCACTTTATTATACTGTTCTCTGCTATATTTCTCACTTTTTTATCTTCATTATGCTATATTTTTTAGAATTAACAATTTTATACTTTTTGATATCACGCGCAATATTTTATTCCTACGCGGATAACTTTAAGAGATAATTTATTTATCTGTCGATTCGATTATATAACGATTCGAACGCAGTTTAATCCGCAGAGACCACGACTTTCTGGATCGCTCGACTGCAAGAATTTACTTCAGATCGCGTAAATACTGTAATGACAATAGAATACTGCTACTTCTCTGAGAAGCGGTCGAACCGATCCCCGTCCGTTACATTTGCCGTTAGTGATTTACAGGTAATCCGCTTTTCATTATCCTTTAATCTAGGTCTCTAGTGGCTCTAAACACTAAAGCGCGACAAATGCATTACTAAAAGGATATTACCGTGCGAAACGTCAAAAAAAAAAAAAAAAAAAAAAAAAAATGCGACGTAAAACGGTGCCTCGCACTCCTTTGAACATCCCGCGATTCAATCAACGATCAAATCCAAATTGTTGTCGCGTCTCTTCTCCATTTTTTTCTCCATTCTTTTACCGTATAGCCGCGGTAGACAATAGCATCGCGTATAGCTCTTCTCCTCGACTCCGAAGTTTCCGAAGTGAATAATTTCCTAGAGAACATCCAGTTTAGGCGCCCTTGTGGCTTCTTATTATGTATTTTCCGCGGAATGAGGGTTAAACGGGACAGCAGCCTTGCCTCGCGACGATTATGCCCCGTAATATGCATGGGGGTCGATCGAAACCCACGATAGCTTCGGTGACGCAGCAGGTTTGGCAAAGCACGGCTGCTGCAAAGCGCCGAGCCGGCTTATTCTTACGGCCCATTGTTCGAGTTTGTGTGAACTTTCGGAACAGCTGATTACAGTGTGTACAGCTAAGCGAGGTGCATATAAACGAACCTTCTGCACAGTTACGACTGCGTACATGGTCGTCTCGAAACCTTGAACGGCCTACGTGCTACGTATCTTGGCGTATCGTCTGTCGACGGGTCTGCGATCTGATTTAGAGATGGGCTTAAAAAATGTAGATCTTGTATACATATAGGTATACGGAGGGAATTTAATGGTAGAAATATTTTTCAGCGATCGCAATCTCGATCGACGCAGTTCTATTTAGGATCCTAATTAGTTCCGATTCTAATTATATCGTCTGTGAAATTCTCAAGTTTGTAGATGCATGTATGCAATGATGGAAAACATTCTATTCACCAGAGCGTTCATTTAAATAACATGAAAATTTCTGCTTAATTTATCGTATTGAGGCTGCTAAGCTTTAGAGCAATTTTCTTTAGATCTATAACGATGATACATTTTTATTTGTGGCGTAAAAATGTTAAAAAGGAATTAATTACAGAAACAAAATTGACAAGAATCAAAGTTCGATATGCTCACGAATATGTATGTACATATATATATAAATTTGCAAATTAGCAAAATTATGTTGACCGTGTTTCGCGGTATAAGGTCCGAATTGAGACTGATTTTTCTCTCCGAGCGATTAAAAATGCATCCCAATTTCTGGGGAATCTCCACTTTTGAGAGTACAATAACGCCCTGGCGTTAAGGCTCGCGGAATAATCCGTGAGAAAAGATGGCGTCTTTCATCGTGCCACGTCGTTCTCTCGTAAAAGTCAATCCTGCTGTATAAAGTAGAGCAGGATTTTCCTCTTGGGCAACTACGACGAGAACTCCACTCGGAAGCCTGGAGAGGGATCCCTTAACGCGCGGTTAGACGACCGCTCGTATATATTGACCCGTAGGCTTAATCTTCTTAAGAAGAACCTGCCAAGGTTGTGAGGTATATAACGTGAATGCGCTCCGAGCACTTTGCGCCGCGGCGGAATTTTTCGCTCGTTTTTACATGTACATTATGTGCACGATGTAAAAATTAATATCATGTATATTTTATGAAACGGAGTATAAGTCTCAGAAGGACCTTTTTATATACAATTGCATCGAACCATTTTTATCTCGGTATAAGAGAATCTGAAAGTACAAGTATTAACTTTTATTTTCATACATTAAAGTTTATAAAAAAATAAGGAAGAGAGAAAATAAATTTAACAATTACAATTTTTCTCCCTACGTAAACATCAAGATGTAAAAAATGATCTAATTTCTATTTCATCATATAAATGCAATTATGCAATAGATGCTGTTAATTTCAATTTTGAAATTGATTTTTAAATCGGTGCTTTTAAATATCGCAGTTGTTTCAGACTAAAACATATACAATTGCATCGAACCATTTTTATCTCAATATAAGAAAATCTCAAAGTAGAAATATTAATTTTTATTTTCATACATTAAAATCTATAAAAAAATAAGGGAGAGAAAAAATGAATAAATTCTTAACAGCAATTAAAATGTTTCTTCCTACGTAAATATCAAGATATAAAAAAATGATTTAATTTTTATTTTATTATATGAATGCAATTATGCAATAGATGCTGTTAATTTCAATTTTAGAATTATTCGATTTTCAAATCGGCGCTTTGAAATATCGCGTAGTTATTTGAGGCTAAAACATTTGATTCTTCAGCTCTGTATACAGTTATTCGACTTATAAGTCAAGATTCACAAATGTTTATCGGTTTGCCTCTAATCTTCTCTCGGAGAAAACTAATCAAGCATTTCAATTTGTATTGAAGTGAGACGAGTGCGAATGCTCATCTGCTATTTTACATGGTATCCCGAATACGCAACGGACTTCTCTCCGGCAGTTGTTGCGCGCGATTCGCAATTTACCGGACCCGCTTCATGCTGAACATCCGGGTGGAAAAATGCGCGAGCCTCAGTGAAATCGAACGAAACGTTTCTCGCTGGGGCAATTGCGAGATGCACGACTTGAAAGCCTGCGAGGATCTTTAACGCGCGGTTAGAGAAGAATGCACATACCTAGCAGACGAGGATAATCGATGGGAGCACCTAGCAGATTACGTTCGGAAATTCACGGGAAAAGCGGGATTGGAGCAGCCGTCGCTTCCGTTGGAAGAGAAGCGTATCTTAAGAGTCGGAGGGCCTGCCCTTGTTTCTCTCTTCTGTCTCTTAACAGCTCATTAACCACGTTCAGCCTCAACCGAGCTCTCTATGCATAAACTGCGCTGGCCTTCGAGGCACGCAGAGTCCTCGACCTCTGTAGATTCCTCGGATAAAGCGGCGTGTATCTGAAGTCGCTTTGTTACCCTTTAACAGGAAGCGACGAAAATCTTAATGAAAAAGTCAATTACTTAAATGAAGTTATGAAAGTTACTTCCTGAATGAGGTACAATGTTCTATTCCAGAAAATAATTATGTATCAAACGTCGAGTTAAATGATGATAAAAAATTTACATTCGTGATCTTTTTATAATTATTATCTTGCAGTATGGGTTGAATATATGCTGATTATAAGATAGTTTCTTTTTTTCCCGTGTGACCGTGAAAATTCAAAGCCAAACATCATTTGTGTCATACGTGCGCGTAATAATATTATTAAAGAAAGTAGGCATAGGAAACTTTCAACAGAAAATATCTATCCAAATCTTACATGACACTGTTACATTATTCCAATAATTTTAATTGCATTACATAAGCAAGGAGAACAACGCATTGAAAACAATGTGAGACTTATTCGATCTACAAAGTTGATAATAAAATAGGAGCAAATTTATTACGAGGAAGGTTCATTAAAATTATTAGATTCTTCGATTAAGAGTTGTATGTAAACAATTAATTATATTTTGCACCGTTATGCATAGTGAGAGATGAATAGGAAGATTGAAGATTGAATGGAGTAGAGAGCAAAAAGTTTGTGATTTAGAGAAAGTTCAATAATTCATAAATATAATATTAAAATATTGTAAAAAAATCGCAGGAAATATTTAAGATATATAAAAAGGAGTGATCGATAGTTCAATTTATAATGCTATAGGTTTAATTTCTAACTTTAATGGACGAATATCTTTAGATCATATATTTATATAGATTTATGTGACTACCTTGTAAAATGTGCAATATCGGTTACGAAGGAGGACAACGACGTAAAAGAACGCCGATGAATAAGGGCTAAAGTAATGGGCGAGGGAGTGTATGGTCACGCGATTCTCTCGATTGCGTCAGAAAGCATTTTCTCTAAAGATTACGAGGCAGTCTTTTACAAAACTATCAATTACATTTTCAAGTAGCTTCGTCGACGTATTCATTTTGTCATGAAATATCAGCGCCACTATTTAGTTCACGTATTAAAAATCATATATAATACACTGTAAAAAAATATGTAATATATTACATAAAAATATGTAAAATTACATAAATAATAAGTGTAAAAATTACACGATAAATAATAAAAATGTTTACCTTTTTATTATTTATCGTGTAATTTTACATTTATTATTTATGTAATTTTACATATTTTTAATGTAATTTTACAAAATTTTTTTACAGTGTAGCATATTTTTTATTACGCATTTTTTCCAATATATTATACTTCTTAATTTAATATTTATTGAAAATGAAAAAACGCCTGATTATTAATAAATACATTATTAATATTTTATATATAAGCTGTAATAAAGAGAGAGACATTGCAGTCGCAGTTAAATATTTTTTTACGTACATAAGAATCATAACATGTGAAAATGGGGTTATAATTTATACGCCTACACAAATGGAATATTCTATTAGCGCATTGTAATTAAAGCTAAATTTCGACAGCGATTGATTGCATCAATAACACCGACTATCGAACCCTGCTAAATCCACGCCGGATGTCTGTCAGATAGGATCTTACAGTGAAATTAATTTAATAATTATCCGCCCCCTCGGGGCATCCTTCCGCCGTACAATTTTCATTTTAACGAATTACATTCGCGTCGGATAAAACTAAAAGCGACCGCGTGAGTCTCTCGCTGGTAAGTAACTTATAATTAAATCACGCCCACCGCCTCATCTTCCTTTATTATTTCTGCACACGTCAATACCCGACATTTGCCGGATACGCTCCCGAAGAAGTTTTCGCCTGAAATAATTAGAGGAGATAGTTTAGCTCGAAATAGTTTAGTATTCTAATACTTCTAGAGTAGCGGGGTCTATCTTTCACACACAAATTTAATCAGTTTGAAACAATCATTTATTTTACAGATAAAAAATTTGTGCAAACTAGAATTTCCCTTACTTTTAGAATACTATTATATTATTAATAAACTCATAATATTATACATATACGTTTAGTGTAATGTTGATAATAAGTTATAATGGTGTTTTAATTCAATGAAAAAAGTATATAGTGTTAACGCATTTTTTCCCAACGATTTGTACACCTGAACGGTTTCATGGTCATTTGCTGAACTCTTCTACGGTTCGATGAACTCTGATCTCTTGTTTTCTTTGTTATTTTCCGCTAATTTCATTATTAGTGAAAAACTGGCGGATGCTTCGATCAACTTATTGGCAAAATTTCAAAGTGCGAAAGAGTTGCGTTTTTGAAAGAATTATTCCTGAAAAAAGTAGGGCAATAATGATGAAAGCTTATATGATATGGAGAATGTTATTCTCTTTGATAGGAAAATTCATCTGTTAATATGTAGATAGATGGGTAGATAAGATTGATGAACAGATCGCGCGAAGCCGACAGTTAGATCGCTAATTCTCGCACCGCTAGATAATTCATATAGATAGAGAAACGTCGATATAATATGGATCAATCCCGCTCGAATAATTATACTCGTCGGCTGAAAAAAAAAAAATGTATATCCTATAGAAGCGTAACAATAGTCATCACGCGCACAAACACCAGAGCACTTTTGTATGTGCACGTAATGAATTTGGTTTTTTTCCGAAGATTCATCGTGATGATGCGGATTAGAATTATTGACGTATAAAATAAGCACCATTTTTTTGCAATCGATTAAACGTACATAAAATATATGGCAGGTATAAGTAGATACTTATGACCCAGAAAGAATGTTCTCTGGCTAATAAAGATGTGAACAATTACACATATGAATTATACAGTTATTTATATTTACATATAAATAAAATTGAAGAATTATATGGTAGAAGTGTAATTTATACTAAGGATGTCTAATTTTCTTCTCTTCTTTCATCTTCTTTTGCGAAGAATCACTTTTCTTGAACTTCATGCAATAATTGCCGATGATTAGAGAGAAGTGCGAGATGATCAAAATTGCAGTTATATTTATTATCATGGTTACTCTTTATTATTTCGCCGATATTTCTTTATAATTGTAGTTTGTCATACATCGCGAATGCATTGATAAATAATTTTAAATCAAAGTTTTTTTCCAGTTACAACAGATTTAATTTAATTATAGATAATTGCGGCTTGTTCAAAGCGATCGATTGTATACACAATGGTTATCAAAGTACGCACAGAGGCTTTAGAAGTAATAGCTATAAAAAATGCTCATGAATGATGCAAGAATTATATTACATCCGATCTATCGTGAACATAAAATCCCGAGCTATTAATTAGCAGATTGGGGAATCGGCATAATTTTGAGGAGATAGGTTTCTGATAATAGTTTATAGTATTATATACATTCTAGAATCACACTATGTATATGTTGCATCTTACGGTAACATAATTAAAATTAAGACGCCGTTATGCACAACGGTGCATTTTAATCGAAAGAAGATCAATAAGAATCGACATATGGAGGAATGTGTATGAAAATGATCGTTGCACTAATCTTTACTCTTGAAAGTTGGCAGATGCCTATCAAAACGTTCGCGTATATTGACAACCCATCTTTGGTCAGTCAACGATAAATTGTTAATTACACCATGTATTGATTGATCTGATGGAGCTAATCCATCCAAATTTAAATAACGCACAGAGCAAATTACCTGAAAAATACTTTACTTGATTTGATATTAATTATGACAAAGGTAGAAAAAATAATATTTTTTCAAAACACATTTAAAGATTCGCTGGTTTTTTTATAGATAGCTAATTATGAGTGTTCAAAGTAAGTACAGAAAAAAAATTAAAAAATTATTAATATTATTAAGCAAATAAATGATAACATATTTATTATCTAATTGTAAGTAGAAACTCGTCAAAATGTACGATGAAGAAAAGTTTGTTTTATAACTGCAGGATTTAAAACACTAAATGCACTTTCTGAATTTTACCTACAAATAATATTTTATTTGTAGGTCGCCAAAGAGACTGCACGTTCAATTCCATTCCGAGTTCGTTGATCTAAGAAGGGCGACCCTGACGATCGGGGTCGTCGCGGTGTAACAATAAGTTTGAAATCGCATTGAGCGCAGGTCACCCGATCGCGTCGATTTGTTCTTGCTCGTTTTCTTCGTCGACCCACCGGTGTCATCTCACGCTCCGACACTCTGCGGTCACTCAATCGTCACGATCCACGAGATGCTTTATACGAAAGCCAGATCGCTCCAATAAAATATTTCTGCTTAATGAGCCGTCTTTTTACATCAAATTGTCGCAAAAGTTGTCTCGCGTTGCCTTTTAATTACGAGAAATGTTCTGGCAATTTCTTCATTTAATTTATGCGAAGCTAAGTAATTGTCCAGGCAAACAATACGAAAAAAGCGATCGCAGTAAGAGATTGGAATTGTGCTTCAACGTCAATTCCATTTTCTATATCCAAGTTTCTGTATCTCGAAGGAAAAATTATAAGCAAACACGTTGCATAAAATTACACTGATTTATCTAGCAGAATATTTTAAGACTATGAGAAGAATGAACATCTTGATATATCTTATCGAATAGTTTAGAGACGAAATACAATGCTAACGCGTAATGGCTCGAAACTAATCTATTAAACATGCATGCGTTTCACATATTATATATACTTATATAGTAATTGAAGTTAATGAGGATGCTCAAAACACAGTACCGCAATGATTGCACCCAATTATCGTTAATTGTCAAGATTCGAGCTCTCGCTCATCGCGGAGGTGTAACCCCCAAGCTGTTAATTTTATAATCATTACTTTCATAAGCTGTTATTTCCTCTCTTTATGTGTGTTTTGTCGTGCTAATAAGGAATTCTTTATCATTTCATTTATCATACAGCAATTGACAGCTTAAACGTTAACTAATCCGGACAACTTGAATTTTTCACATTTCTACATTTAAGTTGTTTTATCAAATATTATATATTAATTTTATATGACAATGATCTCCTTATATATCTACTAAGATATTAAAAAATTAACAAAAACAATAAAAATTGTATATATCAAAGTTTCCATTTCGCACGAAGCGCAAACTTTCTCACCGCAGAAACATTAATACGAGCTTTCGCTTTTATACTCGTACCCTACTTATTTGTAGGAGAATTGTAGTGTCATCGGGAAGATCATCGGGTCGAAGGTGCGCAATGTGTGTGCTCTTCAATTAACCCTTCGTCGCGTATCGATAGTTCCGCTCGGATTCACGCGAACAATCGTGATCGTATTTTCGCTACGCTGTCGACGTAGCATGATTCGCTGCTTCCCAACGATTCTGTGCGATCCAGCGTATCGACTGGCAATGAGAATTGTTCAAGGACACCAGCTGAGCCTGAATATCAAGCCTCTTGTATACGGTGACAATGTCCCGCCGGTTGTACTCCAGTTGTCTCATCATGCTACAGAGTATAACAATTACTCTATTATAGTCCTCGAGACGATGTAAAAGGAAGATTAAACCTGAAGGGGGTGGGTGCTATTAATATTTTGTACGAAGCTAACTGCACGAGGTTTCTGCACACGAAGACAAATAGTACGCAAGTTCTGATTTTCTCCGATGATATTAAATCAGAGAGATACTTGTATCGGAGGATGAATGTCTTTCTTGTATGAAGAAGGATGTTTTTATTGATAATTATATGTAATTACATGTACGTTATAATATGCCGAGTGATAGTCGATTGGAAGAAAATATCACTTGAGATGAAAAATTAGAGAGAAAGAGAGAGAGAGACTATAATACAAAAAATTATAACGGAATGTTTTATGCGTATGATAATAATTTCAAATAATGTTATTATATCATTAAATTAACAAACCCCGCTCGTTACAAGATATATAAACTATTTTAACGGGATTATGTATGAATGACTGATTTTAATCTACGACAGCCTGTCATTTGTTGGTATTTTTCAGCTGTTCTGCGGTGCCTGCGTAATTAATTTTTGCTATATTAGAAGCAACCACACAAGATGTAGTAAATAAGTTGCCTCGTGTATATAAATCCCACTTATCTCTCGACCAGATTTTTTAACTGGACGCAAACTGTCGTCAGGTGTCCAATTAATAATCACATTTTTGCTAGTTAAAATACTTCCAAGCGCTCGAGTTCATGAACGAAAAAAAAAAGAGAGAAGACATAAACGTTACGCAATTATAAAGCTACGTGGGGGCTCGTTACGTCTACGACTGGAAGCAACGGTGCTTGGTAACCTTGAACCAATTATGTATACTAATTATTTCGTAAGCCGGCCGTTTTGCATTTCGACGAGGCTGCCGAGGCTGAAGAATTTTACGCTTTTACGCTTAACCGTACGATGCCTCGTAAATAATGGCGTAGTAAGTAAGGCGCAATTATCTACGCGGATCGCGGGTAAGTTAACGAAACTGCACTCAGAGAAGATACACCCCACCGGTCGCTCTTCGTTATTACGTAAAATAACATGTCTTTTTATGATACGTAAAAGTTTGCGAAACGCCAATTTCGCATAAATTTAACGCTCTTACCAAGAAAATTGTACGAAATAAATTTCTAATTTTCTCACCACAATGCGTACGAAAAGATGTAGCTTTCTAAATTCCTCGTAATACGAATAAGTAGCTCCAATTAAAATTTAAAAACACAGTTTCTACTTTATGTTGATAATCGTATACATATATATATATATATATATATATATTTAGGGGTGGTCGTTAAATTGAACATTATGTTGGATGGTCATAAATCAGCTCCAAATGTAGAAAAAATAATTCTCTAATTTTTTCAGATTTTTATTTTCAGCCTTGAGTCTCCCTGTTTACACGTGTTATGTTATATTCTTATATCAGTTCATTTATTTATTCATTTATATGTTATTTAAATATTATTTATATTATATTTTTAAATTTATATTTTATTAACACCACGAGTCGTGGGTGTTTGTAATTCAGTTAATTATTTTTTATCCATTTTTCAAATATATAACGACGTATTTCAAACTATTTACAACAAAAATTGATGACAGAAGCAGCTGCAGAACTGTGGTATTAATAAAATTATTAATAAAATTACATGCCAACAGGGAGACTCAGGACTCAAAATAAAAATCTGAAAAAATTAGAGATTTTTTTTTTTCTACATTTAGAGCTGATTTACCATTCAACATTAAAATTCTGAAAAAACCTATATAACGACCACGCTAATATATATGTATTGTATATATATATATATATATATACATATACTCGAAGTACCGAATAACATGTTTTACTCGACGTACGCATCATCTCTTTGCGAGATGACATCATCGCGAGCGCGGTATCCAGGAATTTAATCAGATACATATCGCTATTTGCATTCTCTCTTCATCTCTAAACGCTAGATCTACGCGTCCGTTAGCTTCTCTAACAAAAGAAACGTCTCTCGGGTTCCGCAACTCCGGGCGGATTCAGCTCCGGTTCTCGGCCGATCCACTACAGATAAGAGCCGTCATATTCATCCGTATATCCACGACGACGTGTCGACGACAGGAGAAAACTGTCTCTCCACTCCGCATAAATCATCGCAAATTCTCGCGCGCGTCCCTCGGGACAAACCGGGCCGATTAGTCGACACTGAAAGTTGCCGAGCGGTACTTGAAGCGTTTAACGGTGTCTCTCGCAATTAAGTCTGCCAAGTAAGTGCACGCATACGCGTGACACGACTCGCTTGTGTTTGCCCGTACACGACAATTACCCTTCAAATTGCCCTTTGCCGCAGCGAACTCGCGGAGAGAAGAAAGTTCAGGATGACATGCTTCTTCCTCTTTTCTGTCTTTTTTCCCGTCTCTCTTTCTCTCGATCGTCGAGGATTTCCCTGTTACCTCATGGCCGGTCGATTATACGGGATAAGCGTGAGAAGAAATGCCTCACTCTACGCGGGATGTGTTGTATCCCTAATACAGTGGTACACTGAGATTTAGATATCGCGCCGACGGCTGAACGGGTTAATTACCGAGCTTACCGAACGCTCTTCATTCCCGTGGACTTCCTCCATTCTCCAAGTGTATTAGCGGATTTGCAACGCACGGATATCGGGACGGGGACGCCTCTAATTACGTAATTATAATTGGAAATTGATCAATCTCTCGATTAAGAATGCGTCTACGTAAGTAACATACGCAAGTACTGTTATGGAAGAGGCTTCAGCTTATCAATAAGTCATAGACGCATTATATATATATATATCGTAGTGCTGACTATAAGAAAAAATAATTAGTAATTATTTAATTATTTAACAAATAATTAGTAATTGTTTAATTTTATAGTTAACGTGAATGTGGATAACTAATGTATATAGATGTGTATTAATTTTTAAAAATGAATTAGATACAATGAGAATACGAGTAAATAATTACGCACGTTTCTCGTATAAAATATAGTGGCACTATGTAAAAAGAGAGCGCTATTTTTAAGCTTCTTACTATTTATTTTCTTATAAATAAAATAATTACGTGTATCTCCCAATTTTTAAGGAATATTCTCATATTTGTCGCTTTATATAAAATCGACCTATTTAAACGACATAGTTCATTGAAAGGATGTTAGCTTCCAACAAGATGTTAACACTCTGATCTTTACGCGTAGATAATCAAGTTATCTCGCATAACGGCTTTAATTTCTCAGCTCGTATCGCGACAGCATATTCGTATGGCATGTTGCAATAAAGTCACGCGACTGCAAACCTAATTACACGAATAAACTTGCAGGTAGCATAATGCGTTTAATACATGTTAAATGCTGAAGACCAAAAAATATACAATTATTTTATTTTAACATTTTTATTTTAAATATTCTTTTATGATTCAAATATCGTCAAAAAATCTCAATATTTGTAATTACCTAGTAATTATCTACAAATTTAATTTGTTTTTAAATTTTTACAATTTTATAAATTTTTATTCTTGTGCCATCTTATGATAGTTTGAAGTCTCGCATTCCTTGAAGTTTTAATGGATATACAATATAGCATGCATGCAGTGTTGTATTTAGATGATTTTAAAATTAGCTAGATAATTTTGTTTTAAATATATCTAAATAAAAAATAAAATTACAAAGCGATTTATCTAGATAATTTCCAGATAATATTACTTTTATGACCGCTTATATAAATTATAAAAAAATGTAAATTATAAAAGAGAGATACATCAAAATATTTTATTCATATTTTTATTTATAAGATTATCGCTTACTACTTAAGTTCTACTACTTAAGTATTTTTATGCGCTATGATTCTAAACTAAATTATCTGAAAAATTATTCTAGACAATTTAATAAAGATAACACTTTTCCATCTAAGCAGCTTATAATACATATTTTTATTATCCACATAAAGATAAGATTTAAAAATTTTATCTAGATGACTTATCGGCTACACAATTTTATTTAGATAACAGTAGACACTGCGTGCATGCCGACAAAAGAATCGTGTGTCATGCTGAAACTTCCTGACCGTAACTTCTGTATGATCCGCGAAGAACGAAGCTAGACTTCCCTATCTGCTCGCTCGAAGAAAGATCATTGAACCGCGGAACGTCGTTATACATCTACCGCTGCAGAAGCATGCAGAATACAGACGGACGATAATTAGTCTCCTGAATCTATCTGCGGTGATATAGATTTGTCGACGTGCATAACGGAGCCGCGGATTCCGCAGCATCGGTAAGTAACGACCGGCAACTCTTCCCACGAAGAATTCGATCGGACACGCCTGTCCCGCCGGGATGAAAGAAGGACCTTCTCCTCCATAAATATAGCGACAGTATATAGGCAGCACGACGACGTTGCAACGTCCCTCGTCGTCCATCGTTCTTGGACTTACCTATATATAAGAGCGGTAATGTCCCTTAAGGGAATGCTGCCGTAGTTCTGTTTTTACCGACTTTAAGTTAAGTTAGGTTTACTTTTTATTGAATATACATTTTTTAAATCTCATTTTTATTACTTCTATACTATTCTTTCATGTCATCTTTATTGGGAGCGCTATATTTTGTGCACAAATAAACTGCAGAACTTTTGTATTAGATAAGTATTGTTATGAGCTGATGCAAGAGGCCGATGAAAAACTGTAATTTTTTTAACTTTTATTGTTTTTTTATACGAAATTACAACGTTTAACAGGTTTACTTTTTATTGAATATACATTTTTTAAATCTCATTTTTATTACTTCTATACTATTCTTTCATGTCATCTTTATTGGGAGCGCCATATTTTGTGCACAAATAAACTGCAGAATTTTTGTATTAGATTAGTATTGTTATGAGCTGATGCAAGAAGCCGATGAAAAACTGTAATTTTTTTAACTTTTATTGTTTTTTTATACGAAATTACAACGTTTAACAGGTTTACTTTTTATTAAATATACATTTTTTAAATCTCATTTTTATTACTTCTATACTATTCTTTCATGTCATCTTTAGTGGGAGCGCCATATTTTGTGCACAAATAAACTGCAGAATTTTTGTATTAGATTAGTATTGTTATGAGCTGATGCAAGAAGCCGATGAAAAACTGTAATTTTTTTAACTTTCATTGTTTTTTTATACGAAATTACAACGTTTAACAGGTTTACTTTTTATTGAATATACATTTTTAAATCTCATTTTTATTACTTCTATACTATTCTTTCATGTCATCTTTATTGGGAGCGCCATATTTTGTGCACAAATAAACTGCAGAACTTTTGTATTAGATAAGTATTGTTATGAGCTGATGCAAGGAGGCCGATAAAAAACTGTAATTTTTTAAATTTTTATTGTTTTTTTATACGAAATTACAAATTACGTTCTCCGTTCATTATTATCAATACTTTAATTGTGGAGAAGGATTTTTCAATCTGTGTAGCCAATAAAAAGAGAAAAGCTCTTGAATTCAAAGTCGATAAAACAGTGGTCAGCATCGCCTTAAGAAGTCGGATTCACGAAAGTGATTATGTAAAGCAGCATCTGAATCGCAGATTCGAAATTATCTCCGTACCCTAGGTCAGGCTCGCGGCCACGCATTTATGGGCACAAGACCCTTGTCGTTCCTATCCACATAATGATAAAGATCGAGAGTGCACATTCTCTGTAGAATACGTGCTCCTCCGTGGATCACGTGCAAAAGAAGCACCGGGATCATTGCGATATTGCATGATCTATGACTGTTAAGAGAGTATAAAATACTGCTAATATAAGCTGGAGCTTGTAATGTAACGAGAAGGAGGATGTCGCACACTGTGATTTCGCGATTTCTCTGATTTGGAGCGGTGAGATAACGAGATAAATCATTTGCGAGCATGTCTGAGAATTTCTAGTCCTCCATTATTAACCTTTGGAGGGCCGGAAGATGTCATATAATGATATCATCATTCTGCTTCAAGTTTTGTCAGATTACGTCATATTAGGTCATGGTATTTACGGTACAAAAATAAGCCTTGCAATAAGATTTCGTATGATTATTTGACAAATCTAAATTTATTTTATTCTTATAAACAATATTATCTTATAAAATATATAATGTTATCTTATAAAATAAATTTTAATATTTTTATTTATTTTTTGGTTAAAAATGAATTTTATATAGACGTATCTCTCAAATATAAAAGTTTAGATTACTTACAAAGATATAATAAATATATTCGGTTTCCTTTGTATCTTCATATCTTTTCGTACTAAAATAAGTTATATATTTTTCAGAATACAATTTATAAAATATATATTTTGGCTTCACGATCTCTCTTCGGAATCTATATTTAAGTAGGATTTCGTAGCGTCTTGACAGGTCAAATCATTCGAATCTTCTGTTATAACAGATTCTGTTTCATTACTTATTTCGATATAATTGCATCGACGATAATCGCGATTCAGATGGAAATTGTGTTTGAAATTTTCGAAGGCTGTCCAGAGCTCCGCGATCTTTTGATCCATCCGTTTTACCAGATCATTACGATGCTGTTGAACTTCGAGTTTAACGGCATGCTCTATCTTATGTAGGAACTTAGCATTATCCTCATGTAGCATTGTCATTTCGGAACTGTTTGATTTGCAAGATTCGTCTTGTTTATGCACAGCCGCATCGTTGTATGATTTATACGCTTCGCGTTTTTCTCTTCCAACTTTCGAATTCATTGCATTTTGCATTTTAAACCTACGACGCAAAATTATATATGTATATTCGGATGACAGTATAAAATTGTATAAAAATATAATGTCACATAGAAAATACGACAGCTAAATATTATTAATTACCACGCTCGAAAATGATCGCAAAGTTCCATCAAACTACTCTCATGTAGATTAATGACGTCCTCCTCAAGTCGTTTTTCCCACACATCGATTTGTCTTCGAAAGTCCAAGTAAGACTTCACGCTTCGTTTCTCTAAAGTCTCCAGGTATCTCTGAATATTATCGTACACTTTCCTCGTGCTTTCCATCTCGTCGTGTAATCTCCTCCTCTCCGCCAATTGCCATCTAACAATTTGAGAAGCGATCCTCTTTTCGTGGTCATCCCGCCAAGTCAGCAGATCTCTGTGAAGAATTTCGCATTTCTCATAACTCTGGCATTTCTGCGGACTCTGATGCCTCTTCAGGACGACGATCTCCCTCTCTGCCTGGGACAATCTGCGCTTAAGCTGTTCCACGGTGGTCTTCAAGGACTTGTCACGGAGACCAGTTTCCGCCTCGTCATTGTCGCCGGAAGCTTCCGCCTCTGGAACGCACATTCCTATGTAATACAACAGATACATGTATTCCGTTTATTTATGGTTTATTTATTAAATATTAATGGAAGAAAATATAAAATAGTAATAGAGGAAAATATTTTTTCCACGCGCTTTATATGTATATAATACTTTAAATTAGTTTCGAATTATATCTTTCTTTTCTCTTCTCTTGTTTTTATTCTTTGTCTTTATACTACATCGGGAATCTCTCATACGCGGCTTTATTCTTTAAAAATCCTTTTACAGAATTTCCAAAACGTGATGAAACCTTTAACGAATGTGTCCGGTCTGAAGCAACAATAGCTGCCTTTGACTCTTTTAAGTTGATAATAATCTGGCTTTATTCCTTCGTCCCCGGAGCTGCTGTCCGCTATCAAATTATCCAGCTTATATTTTAAAGTGTCAAATATATATATATCAGTTTGTCATCGAATCTGATTTTCAAAAATTTGCACAACGTGTTACCTCGTTATTACCTTCCATTTTTCTCAATTCTTTATAGGGAGATCTTATCATTTTATAGCCTCTTTCTTCCGGTTCGTTGAAATTGTTAGATTGAAACATCGCTTTAAAACATGGCATAGATTCGGATTCCTCTTCAATAGGTGATAAGCTACGAGCTTCTTCAAAATTTTTCTCGCTTCTGTGCACATTTCCCATACTACTTTTTATACATTTGTCGACATCTACATACATATATAAAATCAAGAGATTTGAAAATTTGATATGTATATTTCTCAAAAAGTATCTTTACACTTAACACACATATTAACTGCTTTATTATAATATTCCATTAATGTTTTCATAAACAAATTAATTTTATGTTACACGTATGAATTGTAATTAATTGTAATTATATGCATTAGAGAAAAGTGATGTTAAAATGTGTGTTAAAATGTGATATTAACTATTTTATATTTTCGTCCTCCTAAAAATCATATATTTTCAAGAAAGAGCAACTAACTCTTAACTGCTGTCATTGTTGCCTTCAAAAGATCGTTTTCTCCTATATTTGACAGCAGAAATTCTCTCTCGTTCTCTTGACTTTCCTCGGTTTATTCACACTGTGTTCACACATCAAGATGGTGAACGGGGAAGAGGAATCCACCTTTTTCCTTCAGCGTCCTTTGGATTGCTCAATCGCGAGAAATAGAAAAAAAACAGAGTAGGTACGGTACAACGGTAGACGGAACAAGAACGAGTTTAATGGCACTGTAACTCCGGTAGCGGACAATTTTCAATTTCGCTGACTCGCGCGGAAGTAGCTTTCCCACCTCCGTGGCGGAATGGAGACGTCGTTTACGAGTCACGGGGCACTTGGCACCGCCGGATTTGACATGGACAGCTGGTCGCATTGGACACGTTAGAAGCACCGTACGGGAAAGGAGCGGATTTCCCCGCACAAAGTTGCGAAGCTGTCTTAACCCTTTCACTGCTTAACCCCGAACGACATCCGTCTGTCTGTCGGGAATGCGAATATAAATTGCAATCTCATCTGATAAAAGTAATCTGCAAGCTTTAGCGTATCTAATTTATTACGCGAGTCCCTTTTAAGTATTATTAACAGTTCAAAAGAATTTTGTTCGAGTAATACAAATGTGATTTTTACTCTCAACAACATGCAATCAAATCTTCATTATTTTATTTTATACATAAGATAATTTATATATAATTATATATGTTTTAGAAATTTATTATATATAGGTGTAACCAAAAGATGTCACAGAATTCTTACTTTCTTTCTTTACACGCTGAGCCTGGCTGTTGCATCTTAAAGATCTTCAATATTTAATCATGAAATCGTAATGCACACACATACTTATTAGAAATGAATAATAAGTATTTAATATAAAAATAATACATATAGATTCCGCAGCAGCTGTCGAAAATGTCTACATCTAGGTTATTTAATCACCGATTCTTGCGATGTTCGTTCCGCACATACGGGAACGTAATAAACCATGAAGGGTTATTTAAAATTGTAAAAATTAAAAGAAAAGAACGAATCAATTTCGGAGATGACGACGCAAGTCTTTTTGCCTGATTCTGCGGAAACGGAAACGAAATCGTAAGATCGGCCACGTGAGAATGTCAAGTACGGCAGGTGCGAGAGAGAAGAGAGTAACGAAAGCGCTCTTGCACACAAGAGGTGAAAGAATGAACGCAAGAACAGTAAGGAGCGATAGAGGAGTCGCACGGTGCAGTATGGGCATAGCGGTCCTAGCGGTAGATAGTCTCAGATAACGTGCTCATTTGCATATGTAGACGCATAAATAAAGAGCATAAATGCAGCGTGCATTGCAGTGCACTCGTCCTGCGTGAGGACACGTAGCCTGTGTAAATAAACCCATGACGGGTCGATTTTCTTGGGTCGAAATTTATTATGAATAATTAACAGATGTAATATGACTTTCCGATAATTTTATAATAATATATAATAAATAGAAAAAAATTAAAATATATAATGTAGAATTTTTTGCATCAATTATATGAGTATATAAATTTCTTGATACGAGACAATTTTTTTTTATTGTAAAACTACTTAAAGTTTACTCGTTCGTTTAGTTCGATAAATTGGATTTAAAAAATTTCCAACAATTACCGGAAATAATTTAAATGTATTTTAACTCATTCGACATAGCTGATTAGATACTTAATACTCCTATAGGCAAAATTCTATGCAAATGAAAGAGATGGAAGCGGTTTGCCATTGTTTTATCAGCTCGGTGAAGAATGCCGATAACGGGGATCGTGGGACTGCTCGTTTAGCAATTGCGAGAAAATCCGTGGAAGCAGAGAATTAACGAGCATCACGCTACGCGATTGTATTTATTGCCGTTATTCAATTGTAAAACGAGGCGATCAAAACAATTATCTTGAGTTAAATGATCTACGAACGAACATATGCTGTGCTCGCTCGCCAAAAGAATTTAATTAAATTTTAATCGTGTCATACTTAGTTTCTTTTTTTTTCCTAGGAAATAAAAAATATATGGATACTTTTGTGCACTAACAAGATACTCAACTGATAACATTCTAATATTAATTTTTATATCATTTTTTTTTATTATAATTCACATTTTATATATTAAATATAAATACATATATATATATATATATATATATAATATATTATTATTATTATTATATAATATATGTAAAATGAAAATATTTCAGTTCTCTATATTATTGCGAAATCAAATTATTTCAATAAGATAAGATCTCTGAACATGTAATGAATTAGTAATTAAGTGACCTTACTGAAATGATTCACTTTCAAGTTCACCTGCTAAGGAACATGAGACAACGGCATCCTGTTATTGCGCTGCACACAATAAGGAATATGAAATGCTGAAAGTGACTCATCCACTCCTTTCGGAGGGACTTTACTCTGGAATAGATTGGCTTTGACGGTGGCGGAGCCGCTTGACTAACTTTTCACCGATCTCCAGCGGCATGTCATTAGAGAAAAACACGTCTGCAATTAAAAACAAAAAAGTAGTCTGCAATTAGCCCGCCGAGCGCCTACGTCCGGTAGCTCTTCTGCGCTGGCAACCGTCCTTAATTAATTTTGCGGATTTGTATTTGCCACCTATATAGAAAAAAAGTCACCGTAACGGGCGAACTTAGATCGATCGAAGGTTGATGCCGACTTCCCAACCTTTTAACCGATCTGTTCTTTAAGCATTCGAGATATTACTCAGAAATAATTGTATTTTCAACGTTACCGCAATCGCCTCTTTCTTAGATTTTTATATCAAGAAACTGAATAAAATACATATTCGACGAATATTCACGGAATCCGCTGAACATTGTATCTCACTATTATTTTTTTGTTTTTTTTCATTCGGAAAATAGATAGCGGATATATATAACGGTGACGATAACGATGATATTAACGATAGACTTAACTTTATTTATGCGGTCGCGCGATGCCGAGTGGGGATGCAACGATAAATGAGATGATAAACGGTTCGAGAAAGAGCCTCTTTCTCTCACTCTCTCCCTCTTTTTCATTCTAAACTTTTGAAGAACGCCGCGGTGGAAAAGCAACGGAAGCCGCGCGGATAACCCAAGAGTGTTCGCGGGATGAGTTAACAGTATCATACCGATGCGATCCCGATGCGACTATCTTGCCGCAATGGTACCCACGGCGAGGTGGAACGATCGAGCGAATAGCGGCCGTGAAATCGCGATACGAGACGATACTTCGTGTCCGTATAGAATGATTAGAGGGCGAAGAGAAGTGATTCTCACGCGACTCGCTTGATTAACAGCCTATTCTTGCCAGCTTTCTTTGCATGATTATTTATTTATTTTTTTGCATCGAGAGAGGCACGGACGCATCCAGGAAAAAATGAGGCCCAGTGTCCCTTCATTTCAATAATTAATGGTAACAATTTAATTTGAAAAAATGGTAGTAATTTAATCAACCAACTCTGGCAAATTAAGTGATCTTTATTTAATATTCACGACGTTTCGGCCCTTATCAAGTGTTAAAACATAACTTTTTTTTATAAAAAACTTAATTTTTGATCTTAGAATGTGACAAGATCTAATGTGAAACAATTAACTATATCTATTATAATTTAATTTGATGTAATATAATTAATAATAATTAAAGTTAAAGAAGATTTCGAAATATTTTACTCTCAGTTATATAATAGAACGGATGATGATAATTAGAATATGAGAAAAAGACTCTCTTTCTTTTCATTATATTTCATGCAAAATATAACTTGTATGCTTATGCTAATAAATTGCATTGAAACTTGTATGAAAACCTTATAGGAGAAAATCTCTCCAAAGGAATATCCTCTTACAATACCTTCGATCATGCAACTAACTAACAATAAGACGTGGTCGGGAATGATATCCTTGTTAAATGAAGTCGTTGATGAAGTTGTTGAAGATGCAGATCGTTGTTGGGATATCAACGCATACCTGTGCAAGTACTACGTGCCGGCTTTTAATGCAGACATTGGGTCGTTCCGACGGATGTTCATGCCCATGGATGGGACGAATGGAAGAAATGCAGACACGTCTTTTTCACTTACAGATACTTGTGTGTGTGTGTAGATCCCTTCCGCAATTTATGCGGAATGCAGTCTCAGGCGCCGCGCCGTTGCTCGGAGCCCTTATATCGTACAATGAAATGCTGTAGGAAGTTTAAACTGTCGGCACTTTAAACTGTATCTCGCGCGCGCTGTTAATGAAATACTACGTGATTTCTATTAACAGTTAAACGTGCAATTTAATTGCGTAACCTTGCACATTTAACTGTTAGCTCTCTAATCGCCGCGCGCGAACACACCGCTAATATTTTCCATTTAATTTTCACATGTTAATCGCATCGAAATACCTGTATTACGATAAAGATTATAGAATAATTCCACACTTTGTAACAGTTGTTATATTTGCGATTCAAATGTCGTTCAGGTTACAATCGTAGAAATTACTGTTTTATTCTAGTGGGATAATAAAATAATAGACGTGGTAAATGTAATAAAAAAGATACACAGCTGCAGCGCGTATATTCCCACTTGTATACATATATTTACTTAATAATAATAGTTTTTATAAATTGTACCACAATTTCTCATCACGCTTTCTCTTTCTTCAATCGCATACAAGTAAAAAAACGCGAGCAATTCACAAATCCTATAAACGCTAATTTATTATGATAATTCTTGAAAATCACCTATTCTATTATGTGATTATGTGTATATATAATGTAAGTTAAATACCAGAAAATAGAGTTATACAATTGCGCAAGGCACAGTTTCTTTTAGATAATATTCACACATTTATATGTCTAAAAATAATGAAAACACTGCCGCAGAGTTATTAATTAACAATTGGCATGTTAACGTATTTTAATTCATACCTTATTCGCACGTTTCTCCCGATTATCTTCTTGGATGAAGATTTACGTATGTCGCGATATATTTTTGATTACACTGCTCGACGATGGCAATATACGGAGATGACGAGGTCCTGAGATCTGAGCGATAAAGCTGCGTCCATACGAGGAGAGGCGGGATAGAGAAGAACGAGCATGTGGGTGAAGGCTGGAGGGCTCTCCAGGATGTGTCGAAAGTGAAACTCAAGGCCTCGTGTAGTCTTTCGTTGTGTATATGCATGTATATGCATGACCATTGTCCGCCCTCATACGGGCTCGATCATGGTTCACGATAAGCTTCGATCTAGGTCCTTGGAGGCTCTGCTCGACGATCGTAGATGCTCGGAAACGTTATTAAAGAAGTGACCGTAGAATAGAGTGCGAAATCTGAGCAGAGCCCGTCGATGCGCTCGTTTCTTTATGCCTCCTTGTCATATCCTCTGCCTCCGATTACTCTCTTTGATCTCGTAATAATCAGCAAAGCAACGATTTTTACACCGCGTGCTTGCGCGTGCTCGGCAAGAAACACATAAGAAGCATGCATACTAAAATATTAAGATATATATATTTTTTTTAATAATAAATTATTAATGCATACGAATTGAAACGTGTGCAAGTAATAATGAATTTTTTCTTTTAGGAACCAATTAATGTTGACAATTCTGTTTTGATTATTGTGAAATTATTCGACATCGCGAATGTTTTATATCATATTTCGGATTTTATTTTTTAATGAGAAGAATACTTACGTAAATTGAAACATATCAGACTAATAATCGGTGTTATGCAGCTGTATTCAAGTAAGATTGGAAAGATAAGATTGCCGAGCATGGCTCCTATTCTTCCTATTATCATTTGCATGCTTACTGCCATGGCTCTGACAAATAAATATAAAAGTAAGCACATATGGTATTAATAATCTATTTTCCTTTTTTTAAAATTTTATATACGTAAATAAATTGAAATGACAAACCTTAAAGTTGTGGGAAAAAGCAAAACACTCGCACCAACCGTAATGTTAAAAGCTTTGCTGAATAATCCAATATACAAACACGTAAGGATAAGAGTGGTTAATGTATTTGTAGACCAGATTAAGGCTATGGAACACAAAAGCGCGCATCCATAGCTGACGACTATATCAAAACATATTTTTAAAAAATTAATACAAAGTCTATTTCCTCTCTTTTCTCTTTTTTTTAAATAATAAAATAATTATGTAAATAGAAAACAACTTACGTGAAAGATATTTATGTTGAAGATAATTAACGAAGATGCTGGCACACAATATACAAGTACTAGAAGTAGCTGATACAATAATAGTGTCGATGTATACTGAATCTGATACAACAATCTGTAAAAATCAATTTATTCAGAGAATATCACAGTAAAATAAAAAAATGTAAAAAGATAAATATTTTTTATATATAAGTATGACTTTTTTGTACGTATATTAAATGTACATCTAATATCTTACATTCTCACAATTTGACATTTCTTTCAATGGAGCAGTTTTATTTGCGAGAGATGTCGAAATATCCAGCATTTCGCAAAAAGTAGGATTAGTAATGTTAGTATCAAGATTCTTAAAATTCTCTAATGTTGCAAAGAGTTGTGGTTGCCAGAGACGAAGGGTGTTTAAACTATAAATATAACGAATAGAAAATATTAATACAAGTTAAAATATTAATACAAATATCTTACAATAAAATTAAATAAGTTGTTTTAAATAATTGCTATTTATTAAATTTATTATTTTTGAAATAAATATTTAAGTGTATAAATATGAAACAAGATAGAAAATATAATTCATTATTTAAATAAATCATTTATGAATAATATTTATCTCTTGCATATTTTAATTGTATTAATTGCATATCAGCCTTTGAATCATTATTTAAATGAAAAGGTAACAAAATTCTATACATGTACGTATACGTTGTATGCGTAGACATAAAATTAGTTTTATATATTATCGAAAATTGTATTGCTTAGCTTGTGAATCGTTTCATTTTTATCGTTATCAAAATCTACGTCATTGGAAAATTTTCACCAAGTTCGATAATGCTCTTTGCGAGAGAATATGAAACATGATGTTTAATTTAATTGTAAATTGTACAATTAATCCGACAAACAGTGTCGTTTTATATGTGCCATTAGTCTGATATCCTTTAATTTAGTAGAAGATTTTAGTAGACGTCTCTAAAGCGAGGACGATGTGTGTATTGAGTTTTATTTTCGTCTCCTCGGCTGATACCTTTAATTTAGTAGAAGAATTAAGAGAACACGTGATACACGCAAGGTATATGAGGAATTCAGAGCGATATGTATCCAGATAATGAAAATATATCTCAACGAAACATGTAGAAGCAAATGTATTTTACTTCTGCTGATAAGATCATAAATTATCAAATCTGTCATTCAATCATCAGCGCGGTACTTGTACGACTAACCGGGGTTTTAAATTTTTACGACGAATGACGTGTCTTAATTGTATCTCGTAAAAAGCATCGTGCGATTCTACACGAGTATGACGCGTACATATAACACTACTTTCATTATACTGATAACTTTGATTTATGACATTTGTGACAATTACCTCGCGGTGATTCGCAATTATTATTGCTACTATAATAAGGAAAATTGGCCCGACAATGTTATTCATGATTGTTGTGATATTCTGCCTAATAGTTGAATAAATAAATAAATTTGCATTATACTACATTTTATAGACGTATATACAAATTTATGTAAAAAAAAAGAAATATATATGTATATAGATAAAACTAACTCACCACAACATTCCGCAGAATTGTATAGTAACAAATAATAAGATGCGTGGCAGATTTGGATTCAAGAACATAGGCTTCATCTGCTGAATTCCGTCTTTTAAGCGTTTCGTTTTATTTTGAGATTTCGATGAAAGCGATCGCTGTATAGTATTGTTAAAATTTACATCTCCCAAGGCACGTATCTAATAATGAAAAATGTACAGAAATATTTGCATTCCTTTCTGTTAATGTTATCTGAACAATTTTTTTATACAAGTTGGTTTTATATTATAATTATTATTATATGTATATTATTATAATATGTATAGTATATGTATATACTTACAGGATAATTATCTTTAGGCTGACCAGTGTTTATATGGTAGATTTTTTTAAAGACCTCAAGTGCATCTTTATTACGATCTTGTGACATTAAAAACTTGGGACTCTCCGGAAAGAAACAGAGACAAATGGTGCCTATTAGCGTTGGTAGTCCACAAATAGATAGATACATTCTCCAAGAATTGTACACAAAGGCACCGTCCCAAAAAACAATTGACCATGGCTGAGGAATCACTAGCCAGGCCAATGCTAGCCACAAATCCATACAATAAAAATGTTAGTTTTATGAGAAAGTATATTTATATTAGATAGATTATTGATTGATACCATTGTTTGACATAAAAATTAACCAGAACGGGATTAGTCGTTTCTTATAGATTTTTGAATGCTAAATACGAATCTAGTTTCCATCACATCACAATGTTGAGAAATTTTTTATTAAAATTGCAAAAAAGGCATTTTCACAAATTTTGTCATATTCTTGCTACAATGTGACGTACTAAAGAAGATTCATTACAATCAAAATAAAAAATATTCTTAGGACTTTCACCCTCAAAAGAATTTTTAGTGTTGGTTATGGTCAATAAGATATTCATGATTAAATGAATGTATTGCGGAAGTTATTGCGTGAAAATAATTCTTTTTTGCAATTTTAATTTCAAATTTCTCTAAATTGTGATGGAGCAATTTGGAAAAACCGGATTCGTATTCAACATTCAAAACATTTAACGTAAAAAACGATTAGTCTCGTTTCGGTGTTTGAAAAAAAATCATTTTTTGTTGAACAGTGTAATCGATTGTATAATTTATTTTCCATAGTAAAAGCATTTTTACCTGCATTAACTATACATCCGAACGAAACTGAGAAGCCCACAAGAAGCGGAATTTTCGCTCTATCTTTAGCGCCATAAAATTCCGAGCAATATGCCACAAGAGTGGCATGCGGTCCACTTACACTAAATGAAAAATAATAAACCGGTCATTAACTTTTAGTCGTTGATTCTTAAAGTAATTGGACATAAGAAACATAAGAAGTATAAATTCAAATTAAGATTGATTCATTCGTTGCTTTTCTTCGAATAACTTTAATCCAATTAATATAGTATAGCATGATATTTTTCTCACAGAGCGCCACTGAGAAATTTGAAAAACACAAGCGTCTCATAATTCTGGGAGAAACCTGCGAGTATACTACAGATACCATCCGCCATATAGCCGTATAATATAACCTTTTTTCTTCCTTTAACGTCAGCAAGGTATCCCCATATAAAACCACTTAACACCATACCTGTGACATTTTGCGTATAAGTAATGATAGATAATTTTTTACTCTATTTCATCTATTTTATTTTATATTTTATATCATTTTATAATACAATTCCATCATACCATTTAATATAGTTTGAGATGTATCGATAATAATTAAAAAAAAATAATTTAAAACGTCATATTGCCACTCACCCACGTAGACAATAGCATTTAAAAGCCCTTTGTCAAATAATGTTAATCCTAAATCGCACTCCGCCGACGCAAGTATCATCGACATATTAGATGTATCTATACTAGATCCCCACGAAATCGGGATAATCCCGATAATAAGAAGATACTGAAATTTCCCGGTTCCAGTAGCGGTAATCGCTGTTTCAAAATCCGTGATTTTCGTATCTGACACATCTTCGATCGCAACTGCAAATATATAGTTCTAAAAAATTGCTACTATATACATATATTCGCGCACGTTTCAAATACATTTAATAAAAAAAATCAACACAAAAACTCATAATTGAAATTAAAAATTTCTCTTAGTATCACTAAAGTAAAATCTACTTTTATTTGACAAATATTAATTATGTACTTACTCGAATCTCGTTGTTGAATTTTTTTCTTCTCTGTCACTTCAATATTAGATATCGTGTTGTCCGACATTGTGTAATATCTATTTCACGTGATATTATTAAAAACTGATTAACAACACATTATTCACGATCGATTGAAACAATTGTCCGAATTTTCGATACGCACACGTCAAAACGGGAGCGCGTTCTGCTTCTGTCGTGTAAAAGCAGTATTCTACTTCTTCGTTTATGAATTGTGTCACTGACAAATATACGTTATACGGCCACAAATTGGTAAAATTAAATCTAAAAATACGTCCGTACTCGTCCAAGGACGGAGAACTAAGAGCAGAATTCGATAGCAGTGATAATAGTTATATGCAGTGTGCATAGGTGATACAGAAAGATCTCTGATAGGTAACCGACGAAATCATTTCGGTTTTAAAAACATTTCCTTCCCGTCATCTTGCTGAGTTCATCCCATTTGACTTCTTACAAACGTTTTTATCACTTAAGTCTTAAGTAAACAAGTATTCTCAACCCGTTGATTTACTATGGATCACGCGGACAATTTCGGCAACAATCTTATAATCTTACAATCAATATCTCTGCATATACATATTTCTAATTTACATTTAATTGGTTTGATTTTTATCAATATGTATAAATTTTAATTGTAATTTACTAATTGTAATTTAATTGTAATTTACTAAAATATAATAAAACAAGAGGAAGAGTATGTGTGCATTAATCTCTGTCAAATAAATAGACTAATATAAACAATGTTTTTCAATATTATTAAATTAACATTAATATAAAATATAAAATAATTAAAATAATAGTGTTTGAGATGTGATGTGTAATTGAGATTGATTTGAGATTGATTTTGTCATTGGAAAAATAATTGAAAATAATTAAAAGATTAACAATTTGACAGTTATAAAATAAAAACAATAAAAAAAACAAATGTAATAAATTAAATAACTACAATTGAAACACTTGTACAAAAAGAACATCATGCACGACATGAAATAAAGTTTATTGAGAATATTTGTTACAAATTAGATACATAGCGCACATAAATTATTATTAATATTCTTATACCCGATTCGTCTTTTAATAATCTTGAGAAGATTTTATTAAATCGAATTGATCATGTAAAATATAAAATTATTTAATACACTATCTTTACTATAAATAATTCAAAAACAAATACGTATTAAGCGACGCGTTAAAAACAAACAAAAATATTATATTTGTTCAAAAAAAAAATATCTTTGTTAATACAATACTTTTAAAGAACTAATTTTACAGAATCAATAATAAATTTATGTTTTATAATAAATAATGTTTTATAACAAAAGCAAAAGTATTATAAGTATAAATAATTTAAAACAGCTGCCTGATAAGTGATTATATAGTATAATCCCGTACCGATAATTCCACCGTTTAGGAAATGATTAAAAAAAAAATTTATAATCACATATATTACAATAGCTACAAATGTTAGAAACTTTCAAATTTTCGAAGACTATTTTTTATTCAACAAAGATTCTTTCTGTCAAAATATGATTAGCATAAACAATTGAGTTAATAAAACCAACAATTATACCGATTATATTAATCAAATATTATATAATAATATAGACTTGTAATTATATAAAGACAAAAATCTAATATTTGTTTAAATATTATTAATACAATACATTTAAAAAATTGTTCTTGCAGAATCAATAATCAATTTATATTTATATAATAATTTGGCATGTCCCGCGTCGTATTAATTAACACAACGAAAATTATTTATTATTATATTATGTGTACCTACTTTTGAATATTTCTTTCATAAAATACGAAAATTTATATTTTTTGAAAATGTCAAAATTTCTATTTATTTTTTCTTTATTAAAAATAATTAGAAATAATTAGAAAAATTATAATAATGATAAGATAAAATCTTACAAAATTCATACATGAATATGATGTTAATAAATTAAACTATTTAAATGTCATGCTACTTTGTTAGATGAAAAAGCAGCGTTAAAAAAAAGAACCGTTAAACAGCGTAATAATAACTCTCAATGTTCGAGATTTTTGTTAAGTTATAATTCAAAGTTATTATTCAAAGAATGCAATAGTTCTTTGCATATTGTTTTTTTATTGTTAACAAGCAGAGAGCGTACGAACTAGATTCTTCGAGTTTATGACTTTGGTTTTCTGTAATTCGTAGACTCATAATTTTCACGAATGCAAGATAAAAGATTTACAATTTAAGTACTTCTCGAGGCTTTGCTAAAAAGCAACTTTTCAAGAAATTTCCGGAAATCTTTGTTATATCAGAGATTGTTATTTTTTCTCCTGTAACATTTTAAAAAATGTTATTTTTCTAAATTATTATTTAGAAAAATAATGTTAATTATTTATTTTGTGAAAATTCATAAATAATTAAGAATTCTGACTATTTACTCTAGACTGTGTAGTGCGCTCGAAAATATGTTCACCTAAAGTCAATTGGGCTTCGACCAATCGGAGCCCGAGGATCTCTATTCTGATTGGCCGGGCGAGCTTCATCCTAGTCAAGAATAGAGTTGCGGATACAATCTAGGTTGCTAACCACTGGTTCGCCGCGCCACCGCGCATGCGCACGCATCCCCACCACTCCGACTTGCTTCTTCCCGACTGTGCTTCTTCCTGCAGCAAAGCTTCGGTTTGGGACTGATGCTTGCGTGTTTTTTGCCGGTCCGGTCCGCGACAGTATACGAGTGCGAATGTTAACAGTGTCGAGTATCTTTATATGGTTAATCGTCGCATAAGTCCGATCGCGCATCTCTGGTCGTATTTCCGTGCCGTCGTGTCGAAGGTCGTTGGGCGCCATGAAAAGCTCGTAATCAAGTACGTCGCGACGCGCCGCCATGTTGCTCGGCATCGTACGTTGGGCCTCTGCCGTGAACCGTCGAGTCGGAACTACTCGGCAAAGAGCGAGAAATACATATATTCATTGTTCATTATCGAAATACGCGACAACCGCGAGTGTATATAGTGCTCGAGAAATTCTCCTTTCGCCGGATTCTCGCTCGAGGAGCTGAAATGGTGTCGTACGCATTCGCAAAATGGTGTCGTGTGCAAGGTGCTCGGACGATTTCCGACATTCGCCGGTAGTCATTTCGATTCTCATCTATCGAATTTCGGCGACATTTCGACGCTCCGTTGTTCGGAGTTATCGCGCGTGGAAGCTCCTGCGCGATTTCCGCGATTTCTTCGTCGTCAAATAGTGAGTGGAAAAATATAGTGAAGTGCCCAAATCTGGAATAAGTGAGATATAAAATATATAATAAAGTGCAGTGGCCAATTTTGGAATATCAGCGAAAATTTAGTGAAGTGCCCAAATCTGGAATAAGTGAGATATAAAATATATAATAAAGTGCAGTGGCCAATTTTGGAATATCAGCGAAAATTTAGTGAAGTGCCCAAATCTGGAATAAGTGAGATATAAAATATATAATAAAGTGCAGTGGCCAATTTTGGAATATTAGTGACCCCTAGTGTGTCGCGAGGGAATTAGCTGTCGTTGTTTGATGAGACCCCCCGATAGGTGGCGCTTGAAGTAAGTGGCGACGCGAAAATGGAGCATCGTGCGCGAATAAGCTCTCGCGATTCTCTTTTCCCGAAAATGTGATACTAAAAACCCGGACGTCGCCGCTCGTCGCGATCGAAAAAAACAAGTAGCGCGAGTGCAAGTGTTTCGAAGTTTCTTCTGAGAGGAGGAGGAGGCCCGGGGTGGCATCGGGTAACGGCAAAGGTACTACATGGTAAATAATTTATTTTTTATTATTACTATTTTTACTGTTAAACTCGGTGTAAGCTGTTCCACTTGCGTGTGTCGTCGTGTCATCTAAACAATTGCTTTAAAATAAGAACTTAAAGATCGAATGCCATTCATTTACAATATAAGTATATTTTTCGGGCAAAATAATTATGTAAAAAATTCCTAAAAGTTTTAATTCTCAGAACAATGAGTTTGTAGTTGTGTTAGTAGTAATTTTCATTTTGTTTGTAGTTGTACAATTTAAAATTTGCAATTGTTTAAAAAGATGGTCAATAGTCAAATTTGTCAATCATGAAGTTTTCTCAAATCTTCCTTTTCCATGTGATTCCGACTCGTTTGTAATTGTTTGAAACAACCGCAATCGAAATTTATATTCAAAATAACAGATTTTACAAAATCTTTAAATTTGACGAATATCAGTTTAGACAACTATCTTAAACTATTGTAAATTCTAAACTGTGCAAATAAAAACAAAACGAAAATCACTTTAAACAACTGTAAACAATTCTATATAAAACTGCGTACTTAGATTTGCGTTATTTTAAAGTTAGATGCTCGTCATAATTTTAAACTATTGATTTTCATATTGACAACGCGCACGATCCAAATACTATCATCTTCCGTATATAAAAATTAATTCTTTAAAGTCAGGTACCAAATTTACATTAATATTCTAAAAACACGACATTTGCAATTGTCACATAAGTTTTTAAACGAAGATAGATCGACGTCGAAATTGAAAAGAAAAATTTTTAAAGTGACAGACTAAGATATTTCAAATTGATATGCTCAGTATTATTTAGAATCGTTTGCTGTTGTTTGGAACATTTGCAATTGAAATTCACATCGCTAAATAAAGCAGAATTTGAAAATTCTAAAATTTGAGGAAAAATCATCTGTCAACATTATTTTTAAACTATTGTATTTTCTAAACCATACAAATACAAGCGAAACGAAAATCACTTTAAGCAACTGTAAACGATTCTATATAAAACTGCGTATTTAGATTTGCGTTATTTTCAATTTGGGGAAAAACTTGAAACTTTTGATTTTTCCACTGACGACGCGAGCGATCGACGTACTATCATTTTCGGTATTAAAAAAATTAATTCCTTATAGTCAGCTGTCAGATTCACATTAATATATATTAAAAACACATTTCCAAGTGCGTTCAAAATCTTTAAATGAAGATAGATCGATTTCGATGTGCAAGCGAAAAATTTAAAAAGTGACAAGCTTTAAGATATGTGAAATATACATGCTCAGTCGTGTTAGAATCGTTTCTTGTGGTTCGGGACATTCGCCTTCGAATGTTACATCGATGTAGAAAGCAGAATTTATAAATCTTGCAATTCCAAAAAATTCATTTTTGACAGTTTTGTTTAAACTGCTTGTATTTTTTAAAGTGTGCGACTTAAAGCGAAACGAAATT